>NW_027397066.1:139218442-139548655 GCF_003265705.2 Callorhinus ursinus | reverse complement strand
ACCAAAATACGCCCAAAATCTACTGTGTGGCACTGATCTATGCACTAGCCTGATCATATTTGATCATATTCTGCTTTTTTTGTATTGTTCTGTTTTTGTTTTTATCTTTTTTTTCTCTCTCTCTTTCTTTTTTCTTTCTTTCCCTTTCTTTTCCCCTGGTTTCAGGTCTTTTCTGATTTGTATACAGTATATTTGCTGGGGACGTTGTTAACCTGTTAGCATTTTGTTCTCTCATTCATCTATTCTCCTCTGGACAAAATGACAAGACGAAAAAAATCACCTCAGCAAAAAGAACAAGAGGTAGTACCGTCAGCCAGGGACCTACTCAATATGGACATTAGTATGATGTCGGACCTAGAGTTCAGAATCATGACTTTAAAGATACTAGCTGGGCTTGAAAAAAGCGTGGAAGTTATTAGAGAAACGCTTCTGGAGAAATAAAAGAACTAAAATCTAACCAAGTCGAAATCAAAAAGGCTATTGATGAGGTGCAATCAAAAATGGGGGCACTTACGGCTAGGATAAATGAAGCAGAAGAGAGAATCAGTGATATAGAAGACCAAATGATGGAAAATAAAGAGGCTGAAAAAAGAGAGATAAACAACTACAGGATCACGAGGGCAGAATTCGAGAGATAAGCGATACGATAAGATGAAACAACATTAGAATAATTGGGATCCCAGAAGAAGAAGAAAGAGAGAGAGGGGCAGAAGGTATATTGGAGCAAATAATAGCAGAGAACTTCCCTAATGTGAGGAAGGAAACAGGCATCAAAATCCAGGAGGCACAGAGAACCCCTCTCAAAATCAATAAAAATAGGTCAACACCCCGACATCTAATAGTAAAACTTACGAGTCTCAGAGACAAAGAGAAAATCCTGAAAGCAGCTCGGGAGAAGAGATATGTAACCTACAATGGTAGAAACATTAGATTGGAAACAGACCTATCCACAGAGACCTGGCAGGCCAGAAAGGACTGGCAAGATATCTTCAGAGCACTAAACGAGAAAAATATGCAGCCAAGAATACTATATCCAGCTAGGCTGTCATTGAAAATAGAAGGAGAGATAAAAAGCTTCCAGAACAAACAAAAACTAAAGGAATTTGCAAACACGAAACCAGCCCTCCAAGAAATATTGAAAGGGGTCCTCTAAGCAAAGAGAGAGCCTAAAAGCAGCATAGATCAGAAAGGAACACAGACAATATACAGTAACAGTCACCTTACAAGCAATACAATGGCACTAAATTCATACCTTTCAATAGTTACCCTGAATGTAAATGGGCTCAATGCCCCAATCAAAAGACAGAGGCTATCAGATTGGATTAAAAAACAAGACCCATCAATATGCTGTCTGCAAGAGACTCATTTTAGACCCAAAGACACTCCCAGATCGAAAGTGAGGGGGTGGAAAACCATTTACCATGCTAATGGACACCAAAAGAAAGCTGGGGTGGCAATCCTTATATCAGACAAATTAGATTTTAAATCAAAGACTGTAATAAGAGATGAGGAAGGACACTATATCCTACTTAAAGGCTCTATCCAACAAGAAGATCTAACAATTGTAAATATCTATGCCCCTAACATGGGAGCAGCCAATTATATAAGGCAATTAATAACAAAAGCGAAGAAACACATTGACAACAATACAATAATAGTGGGGGACTTTAACACCCCCCTGACTGAAATGGACAGATCATGTAAGCAAAAGATCAACAAGGAAATAAAGACTTTAAATGACACACTGGACCAAATGGACTTTACAGACATATTCAGAACATGCCATCCCAAAGCAATGGAATACACATTCTTCTCTAGTGCCCATGGAACGTTCTCCAGAATTGATCACATCCTAGGTCACAAATCAGGTCTCACCCGGTACCAAAAGATTGGGATTATTCCCTGCATATTTTCAGACCACAATGCTTTGAAATTAGAACTCTATCACAAGAGGAAAGTCGGAAAGAACTCAAATACATGGAGACTAAAGAGCATCCTACTAAAGAACGAATGGGTCAACCAGGAAATTAAAGAAGAATTAAAAGAATTCATGGAAACCAATGAAAATGAAAACACAACTGGTCAAAATCTTTGGGATACAGCAAAGGCAGTCCTGATAGGAAAGTATATAGCAATACAAGCCTTTCTCAAGAAACAAGAAAGGTCTCAAATACACAACCTAACCTTACACCTAAAGGAGCTGGAGAAAGAACAGCAAATGAAGCCTAAACCCAGCAGGAGAAGAGAAATAATAAAGATCAGAGCAGAAATCAATGAACTAGAAAGCAAAAGAACAGTAAAACAGATCAACAACACTAGGAGCTGGTTCTTTGAAAGAATTAACAAGATTGATAAACCCCTGGCCAGACTTATTAAAAAGAAAAGAGAAATGACCCAAATCAACAAAATCATGAATGAAAGAGGAGAGATCACAACCAACACCAAAGAAATACAAACAATTCTAAGAACATATTATGAGCAACTCTATGCCAGGAAATTAGATAACCTGGAAGAAATGGGTGCATTCCTAGAGATGTATCAACTACCAAAATTGAATCAGGAAGAAATAGAAAACCTGAACAGACCTATAGCCACTAAGGAAATTGAAGCAGTCATCAAAAATCTCCCAAGAAACAAAAGCCCAGGGCCAGATGGCTTCCCAGGGGAATTCCATCAGACATTTAAAGAAGAATTAATACCTATTCTTCTGAAACTGTTCCAAAAAATAGAAATGGAAGGAAAACTTTCAAACTCATTTTATCAGGCCAGCATTACCTTGATCCCAAAACCAGACAAAGACCCCATCAAAAAGGAGAATTACAGACCCATATCCTTGATGAACATGGAGGCAAAAATTCTCACCAAAATACTAGCCAATAGGATCCAACAGTACATTAAAAGGATTATTCACCACGACCAAGTGGGATTTATCCCTGGGCTGCAAGGATGGTTCAACATCTGCAAATCAATCAACGTGATACAATACATTAACAAAAGAAAGAACAAGAATCATATGATCCTCTCAATAGATGCAGAAAAAGCATTTGACAAAGTACAGCATCCTTTCTTGATCAAAACTCTTCAGAGTATAGGGATAGAGGGTACATACCTCAATATCATAAAAGCCATCTATGAAAAACCTACAGCAAATATCATTCTCAATGGGGAAAAGCTGAGAGCTTTTCCCCTAAGGTCAGGAACGCGGCAGGGATGTCCACTCTCACCACTGCTATTCAACACAGTATTAGAAGTCCTAGCCACAGCAATCAGACAACAACAAGAAATCAAAGGCATCCAAATCGGCAAAGAGGAAGTCAAACTCTCACTCTTTGCAGATGATATGATACTGTATGTGGAAAACCCAAAAGACTCCACCCCAAAACTGCTAGAACTCATAGAGGAATTCAATCAAGTAGCAGGATATAAAATCAATGCATAGAAATCAGTGGCATTCCTATACACCAACAAGACAGAAGAGAGACAAATCAAGGAGTCGATCCCATTTACAATTGCACCCAAAACCATAAGATACCTAGGAATAAATTTAACCAAGAGGCAAAGGATCTGTACTCAGAAAACTATAAAATACTCATGAAAGAAATTGAAGAAGACACAAAGAAATGGAAAAACGTTCCATGCTCATGGATTGGGAGAACCAACATTGTGAAGATGTCAATGCTACCTAGAGCAATCCACACATTCAATACAATCCCCATCAAAATACCATCCACTTTTTTCAAAGAAATGGAACAAATAATCCTAAAATTTGTATGGAACCAGAAGAGACCCCGAATAGCCAGAGGAATGTTGAAAAAGAAAAGCAAAGCTGGCAGCATCACAATTCCGGATTTCCAGCTCTATTACAAAGCTGTCATCATCAAGACAGTATGGTACTGGCACAAAAACAGACACATAGATTAATGGAACAGAATTGAGAGCCCAGAAATGGACCCTCAACTCTATGGTCAACTAATCTTTGACAAAGCAGGAAAGAATGTCCAATGGCAAAAAGACAGTCTCTTCAACAAATGGTGTTGGGAAAATTGGACAGCCACATGCAGAAGAATGAAACTGGACCATTTCCTTACACCACACACAAAAATAGACTCCAAATGGTTGAAAGACCTAAACGTGAGACAGGAGTCCATCAAAATCCTTAAGGAGAACACAGGCAGCAACCTCTTCGACCTCAGTTGCAGCAACTTCTTCCTAGAAACATCACCAAAGGCAAGGGAAGCAAGGGCAAAAATGAACTCTTGGGATTTCATCAAGATAAAAAGCTTTTGCACAGCAAAAAAACAGTCCACAAAACCAAAAGACAACTGACAGAATGGAAGAAAATATTTGCAAATGACATAGCAGATAAAGGGCTAGTATCCAAAATCTATAAAGAACTTATCAAACTCAACACCCAAAGAATAAATAATCCAATCAAGAAATGGGCAGAAGACATGAACAGACATTTTTCCAAAGAAGACATCCAAATGGCCAACAGACACATGAAAAAGTGCTCAACTTCGCTTGGCATCAGGGAAATCCAAATCAAAACCTCAATGAGATAACCACCTGACACCAGTCAGAATGGCTAAAATTAACAAGTCAGGAAACGACAGATGTTGGCAGGGATGCGGAGAAAGGGGAACCCTCCTACACTGTTGGTGGGAATGCAAGCTGGTGCAACCCTTCTGGAAAACAGTATGGAGGTTCCTCAAACAGTTGAAAATAGAGCTACCCTATGACCCAGCAATTGCACTACTGGGTATTTACCACAAAGATACAAATGTAGGGATCCGAAGGGGTATGTGCACCCCGATGTTTATAGCAGCAATGTCCACAATAGCCAAACTGTGGAAAGAGCCAAGATGTCCATTGACAGATGAATGGATAAAGAAGATGTATATATACAGAATGGAATATTATGGAGCCATCAAAAGGAATGAGATCCTGCCATTTGCAACGACATGGATGGAACTGGAGGGTGTTATGCTGAGTGAAGTAAGTCAATCAGAGAAAGACATGTATCGTATGACCTCACTGATATGAGGAATTCTTAATCTCAGGAATCAAACTGATTGTTGCTGGAGTGGTGGGGGGTGGGAGGGATGGCGTGGCTGGGTGATAGATATTGGGGAGGGTATGTGCTATGGTGGGCGCTGTGAATTGTGCAAGACTGTTGAAACCCAGATCTGTACTTCTGAAACAAATAATGCAACATATGTTAAGAAAAACGAAAAAGAAGAAGATAGCAGGAGGGGAAGAATGAAGGGGAGTAAGTCATAGGGGGAGAGGAACCATGAGAGACGATGGACTCTGAAAAACAAACTGAGGGTTCTAGAGCGGAGGAGGGTAGGGGGATGGGTTAGCCTGATGATGGGTATTAAAGAGGGCGCATTCTGCACGGAGCACTGGGTGTTATGCACAAACAATGAATCATGGAACACTACATCAAAAACTAATGATGTAATATATGGTGATTAACATAACAATAAAAAAATTAAAAAAAAGAAAAGAAAACAGAGCTACCGTACAATGCAGCAATTGCACTACTGGGTATTTACCCCAAAGATACAAATGTAGTGATCTGCAGGGGCACATGCACCCCGAAGTTTATAGCAGCAATGTCCACAATAGCCAAAGTATGGAAAGGGCCTAGATGTCCATCAAGAGATGAATGGATAAAGAAGCCGTGGTATAGATATACAATGGAATATTGTACAGCCATCAAAAATGAAATATTGCAATTTGCAATGACATGGATGGAACTAGAGGGTATTATGCTAAGCGAAATAAGTCAATCAGAGAAAGGCAATTATCATATGATCTCACTGATATGTGGAATTTGAAAACAAGGCAGAGAGAGGAAAAAATGAAACAAGATGAAACCAGAGAGGGAGACAAAGCATAAGAGACTCTTAATCTCAGGAAACAAACTGAGGGTTGCTGGAGTGGTGGGGGGTGGGAGGGATGGGGTGGCTGGGTGATGGACATTTGGGAGGGTATGTGCTATGGTGAGCGCTGTGAATTGTGTAAGACTGATGAATCACAGACCTGTACCCCTGAATAAAATAATACATTATATACCAATACATTATGTATTAATACATTATATTTTTTAATAAAAATAAATAAATTCTTTTGTGGTCCTGATGCTGTTGTTCCAGAGAGCACACTTTGAGAATCACTGTCGCAGACCACTGCTTGAAGATCTACATTGTGTTTTCTTCACACTTTCATCCCCCACTCCACTAGGAATTTTTTTAGAGGGGGGAGGGGCAGGGGGAGAAGGAGATAGAGAATCCCAAGCAGACTCCCTGCTGAATTCGGAGCCCATGGGGCCCTATCCCACAATCCTGAGATCATGACCTGATCTGAAATCAAGAGCTGGACATTCAACCAACTGAGCCACCCAGGCACCCTGAGTGAGAGAGAGAATCTTAAGCAGGCTCCACGCCTAGCACAGAGCCCAACTTGGGGCTCAATCTCATGACCCCTAGGTCATGACCTGAGCCAAAATCAAGACTCAGACACTTAACTGACTGAGCCACTGAGGCATCCCCATGATTGTTCTTATTACTTTCATCAAAGATCCCGGTTTCCACGCTCATTCAGGTTTACTGCTTCTTCCTGGTCTGTTTAATGTTAGGAGACAATTCTCTGTGGGTCTCTTGGGTTTCTGCACATCTTGTGAGCAGAGGCACTGACTGCCTTTTGGTTCTGGACTATCTTTTCAAGGGTGTGTGCTTGGAAGGAGAAAGTGCTTAGGAAGACAGATATAGAATTGCCCTCCAGAGAGGGAGGTACGATTGCTGTATGATATAATAAAGATGATGCTTTCCTGTGGGGTGAAGTTTGGGCAGGTTTGTTTGCAGCCTATTAGAGAAGACTGGGAGGTCCCCTGAGGTTGAACCTGAGGTCCTTTGACTGACATGCAAATTCACTGTGTGCACATCATTCATCTAGGTCCACCCCGTGGGATGGGGAAATAAGGGGCAATGGGGCACCGATGCTAATGTAAAACTTAGCATGAGTAAGAATGTAATTTATGTTTGATGCAAGGTGATGGTGTCTTCTGTGGGCATCAGTGAAAGAGGGGCAGGCTAAATTGTTAGCTGAAAAATAAGGTGAAATCTCAGATCCTTCATAGTTTTTTTTTTTTTTTACTCTTCATAGATCTTAAAATGTACGCCCTCAAAGGTTTTACATGGAACATTTAAAAGGGTTTACTCCCAGGGCTCCTGGCTGGCTTAGTTGGTAGAGCATGCAACTCTTGATATTGTGGTCATGAGTTTGAGCCTCACACTGGGTGTAGAGTCTACTTAAAAAAAAAAGTTTACTCCTTTAGGGCTTGATTTTTAAATGTCCTTCACCAATCAAATGAAGCAGGGTGTCACAGAGAAACGGCTAATTCTAGATGGGCATCAGGCAAGGGCAAGATGAGACTGAAGTCTCTTGTGTCAGAGCAAGACTAGTTATAAGGACACAAAGTCAGTGTAAAGGGGCTCAACTGGCCAAATGTGGAAGACTTTGAGACTCAGAAAGAAAAGTAATGGATTATAACACATTAGATAGAAAAAGAATTCATGAGTCCAAAGGGTTACTTTAAAGAGGTAGGGGGAAAGTCAGGGAGGTTAAATAAACTCTTCTTTTATTTTATTTTTAAAGGTTTATTTATTTATTTGACAGAGAGAGTCACAGTGAGAGAGGGAACACAAGCAGGGGGTGTGGGGGAGGGAGCAGGGAGCCCAATGCGGGGCTCGATCCCAGGACCTTGGGATCATGATCTGAGCCGAAGGCAGATGCTTAATGACTGAGCCATCCAGGCGCCCCTAAACTTTTCTTTAGAGAAGAATGCCAGCAAGTAAATGTAGAAGCACAGAAATTAGAGGGCAACCATTTGCTGTGCACAATGTGATCCCTGATTCAAGCAAGAATCATCACTGGTTAAAGCCTTTCGGGACACGTTGTTAGGGAAAGGGTATCCCCATTCCACAAACTATTTTTCTTAAAGATTTTATTTATTTATTTGTCTCAGAGAGAGAAGGAACACAAGCAGGGGGAGTGGCAGGCAGAGGGAGAAGCAGGCTCCCCACTAAGCAGGGACCCTGATGTGGGTTCGATCCCAGGACCCTGGGATCATGACCTGAGCCGAAGGCAGAGGCTTAACTGACTGAACCACCGAAGTGTCCATCCACAAACTACTTTTTTTTTTTTTTAATTTATTTTTTGACAGGGAGAGAGACAGTAAGAGAGGGAACACAAGCAGTGGGAGTGGGAGAGGGAGAATCAGGCTCCCTGCTCAGCAGGGAGCCTGATGCAGGGCTCAATCTCAGGACCCTGGGACCACGACCTGAGCTGAAGGCAGACACTAAATGACTGAGACACCCAGGCGCCCCCACAAACTACTTTTAATTATGAAGGGAAAGGGATCTTTATCATGGAGACATTTGCAGACACCACCTGAACGAAGTGATTAAACTGACCTTGTGTGTCTGCCAGCTATGTAATATTCTGCCAGAAAAGTTTAACCTGAATCTAATCACGAGGCAACAATTAGGTTAATCTGGAATGTGGAACATTCAACGGGACGATTGGCCTGAGTCTTCATAAAAGTCATGAGAAAAGGAGCACCCAGATGGCTCAGTTGGTTAAGCATCTGACTCTTTCAACTCAGGTCATGATCTCAGGATCATGAGATTGAGCCCCATGTCTGGCTCAGCGCTGGGCATGGAATCTGCTTAAGATTCTCTCTCTCCCTCAGCCCCTCCCCTCCTGTGCGTGTACACATGTGCGTGTGCTCTCTCTAAAAAAAAAAAAAAGTCATGAGAAAAAAAGAGAGGGAGGACAGGACAGACAAGTGCACTGTTCTAGATTAAAGATAAGTTGGGGGTGATGAGGACTTTCATTATCTCGATGATGCTGATGCTTTCACAGCTTACGCATGTCAGTACCCATGAAATTCTGCACATTGTTTTGAAGTTTATTGTTTGTCGATTATGCCTCCATAAACTTGTTTTTAAAAAAGTCAAGGGCTGGGGCACCTGGGTGGCTCAGTTTGTTAAATGTCTGCCTTCAGCTCGGGTCATGATCTCAGGGTCCTGGGTTTGAGTCCCAAGTCAAGCTCCCTGCTCAGCAGGGAGTCTGCTTCTCCCTCTGCCCTTTTGCTTGAGCTCTCTCTCTCTTAAATAAATAAATAAAATCTTAAAAAAAATAGGGGCGCCTGGGTGGCTCAGTCGTTAAGCACCTGCCTTGGGCTCAGGTCATGGTCCCAGGGTCCTGGGATAGAGCCCCGCGTTGGGCTCCCTGCTCCGCGGGAAGCCTGCTTCTCCCTCTCCCACTCCCCCTGCTTGTGTTCCCTCTCTCGCTGTGTCTCTCTCTGTCAAATAAATAAATAAAATCTTTAAAAAAAATGATTTAGCAAAACTAACAGATAAAATAGTTATATAGAGAGAAATAAAGCAATATGGCAACCATGTTCATTGGACAATCTAAGGGATTGGTATATCGGTGTTAATTGTACTATTATTTTTTCTGTAAGTTTGATATTTAAAAAAAAGTGTAGAAAAATAGGAGTGTCTGCACCTAGAGAGATGGATTGGTGAAATTGAGTGAAATAGTGGGTTGGAACAAGCTCAGAGACAGCCACTTAAAAAACAATTATACCCATTTGTATTGTATATATATATATATTATCTTCTACAAAAAACTAATGAAGAAATCTTTTTAAATTACACAGAACAATCTCCTTCCTATCTTTGCTCCCACTCTCCTCAAAATCAGAATATTGGAAAAGTGTTTACAACATGTCATGTCTGTGGATTGAGTAAAAATATGCCTAAGTTCTAGTCACTTCCATCAGTCTATAAGTATAACATAATTAAAAAAAGAAGTGTGATTTTGGGGTCAATAATTGCTAAATTGTCTTTATGCTCTGAGTTTGTTTATAATCTACTACTTTCCTTACCTATTTCCTTATTGTGGGACACTGATCTAATGCTAACATCATTAATAGAGTGACTATATTGTACCTATTACCAGAGTAATATACACGCTCTTTTGTGGTGAACAACATCACTGCGACTTTTGTCTTACATTTATTTGGCAAAAGAAGAAACTGAGGTTCAGAGGAATTAAGTAACTTTTCCTTGAGACACCTAGTTAGTGACTAACAGAGCCAAGATCACATTGATGCAGGCTGTCCGGGTCTGAGGACCTGGAGGGTTGTCTTGTAGGACCGGCCAAGAGCATGCTTAGCTTTACGCAGGATAGAAATCAAGGGCAAGCAGAGAGGAAGTGAGAGCAGAGTTTATTAAAGACATAGAGAGGGTGGCTCAGCTGGTTAAGCATCTGTCTTCGGCTTAGGTCATGATCCCAGGGTCCTGGGATTGAGTCCCGCATCGGGCTCCTTGCTCAGCAGGGAGCCTGCTTCTCCCTCTGCCACACTTTCTCAAATAAATAAATCAAATCTTAAAAAAAAAAATTCTGTCTCTCTCTCTCCTTCTGCCCCCTTGCCTCTCTCCCTCTCAAAAAATAAAGAAAAATAAAATCTTAAAAAAAAAAGACATAGTGTGTAGATAGATACCGACAGAGTGTCCAAGAGACTTGGAAAGACAGTCTCGTCTTTTGCTTGTTTATTGAGGGCTGTGGTCTGGCTCACGTATCTTCTCAGTAATCCAGGAACAAAAACGAGTGTTTAGGTGCCCTTCATGAATCACTTATGCACTGGAGCCTGGGGTCTTGATGAGTCAGTGGTCTGTGAAAACATTCATGATGACCCTGCCCAACCACCCCTTAGATGTTATCTATTGTGCTAGAAGACTCCAAAGAAATCATTAACTCCTTTACCTTTACAAGGAGAACATACATTATCTGTTCTCTAAGGCATGTGTAAGGCCTGGGGTGTGGGTCCTAGCAAAAATAGAAGCAGGAAAAGGAGAAAAAAAGCAATTTTTCATGGGATCCCTGTAGATTCCCTGTCTCAACACTGAGGCTCAAGCTCATTCTGTTTCTCCTGTATGTGGCTTGTTTCTAATCTTTCCATTTGATAAATACTGCTTGCACGGAAATCTTACAAATCATGATTTTCCTCTTCTTTGACTTTCTCTGGGGAGAGTATTCTCAAATCAGGAATTGCCAGGTCAAGGGGTAAACAAAAGTTACAGACCTGTAAGCGTTTTGAAAGAGAGAGACTGTGGTGCCAGCACAGAGAAGTGAGTTGCATCCCTGTGGCCCCAAGTCGCCATCCTGAGTCTCCCTTTCCCCTTTAGTTTATGGGAGACAGTTCTTTCTACAATACAGAATTCTTGTGAAGCTTCCATGGTGTATCTCCGTAAAGCATAGAGTACAGGGTCCCTAACATAGTACCTAACAAAGTACCCAGTACTTGGTGTTTTTTCTTTTTCTTTTTTTTTTTTTTAAAGATTTTATTTATTTATTTGAGAGAGAGAGAGAATGAGACAGAGAGCATGAGAGGGGGTAGGGTCAGAGGGAGAAGCAGACTCCCTGCCGAGCAGGGAGCCCGATGCAGGACTTGACCCCTGGACTCCAGGATCATGACCTGAGCCAAAGGCAGTGGCTTAACCAACTGAGCCACCCAGGCGCCCACGTGGTGGTTTTTATTTGAAAATGAAAAGGTAGGAAAATACCAGAGGAAACACTGATCTAGCAGGGAGGATATCCTTTCTCCAAAAACTTTCTTTTTCTACCCTCAATATATTTTCCATTTAGGCTTTTGCTCAAAGTTGACTCAAAAAAGTGAAATATCAGTGCTGATATGGGAAAGTTTCTTTTTTTTTTTAGATTTATGTATTTATTTATTTGAGAGAGAGAGAGAGAGAGCATGTGAGCACACATGCAAGGAAGCGGGGAGGGGAGGGGGTGGGCATAGGGAGAGGGACTAGTGGACTCCTTGATGAGCTGGGAACCCGTTGGGGCTGGATCCCAGGACCCTGACATCATGACCTGAGGCAAAATCAAGAGTTGTCAGAGGCTTCACCAAGTGAGCCACCCAGGTGCCCCAATATGGAAACATTTCTAAGACTGTATGTTAGGTGAACAAAAGAGGTGAGGGGAAGTTACCGAACACTTGTGCTCTCTGTAGGTTAAAAGAAGAAATGCACAGCTACCTAAATGCGCACACACCGCTTCCAGGAAAGACCAAGGGCTGGAAACTTTACAGCTCTATGATCTTGGACACCTGCTGCAGTGGCCACTAGAGGATTGAATATCCACATTATTTCTTTTTATTTATTTATTTATTTATTTATTTATTTATTTATTTATTTTTTAAAAGATTTTATTTATTTATTTGAGAGGGAGAGAATGAGAGACAGAGAGCACAAGAGGGAAGAGGGTCAGAGGGAGAAGCAGACTCCCTGCTGAGCAGGGAGCCCGATGTGGGACTCGATCCCGGGACTCCAGGATCATGACCCGAGCCGAAGGCAGTCGCTTAACCAACTGAGCCACCCAAGGCGCCCTTTTTTTTTTTTTCCACATTATTTCTAATGTATGTGAAGTTTTAGAACCATATGTCAGTGTGATTGTTCAAGTTTTCCAGCAGATGGTGCTAGATGCCATTCAGTGCACAGTTCTGAAGGCAGGGATTTGGGTTCCAGATGAAAAGCAAAGCCTTATCCTGTCTGCTGAATGGATGGTCATCCACACAGAAACAGGGCAAAATCTGCATTGCTTTTCCTCTCCCTGAATGGTCAGATGTCTGGTTTCCACGCTGGCTATTGTGTCTGTGTTCCAGGAGTCTAATGATCAAGCGAAGAGAGCACTTACAGTCTGTTGAGTGGAGGGCCAAATGAATGGGCTGAGAAAGAGATGACCCAGTCTATGAAGAAGATGGAGCCAAACAAAGCACAGGGCTGAAGGTCAACTACTCGGCGGTTACCAGGCAGGTGTCAACTAAAAAGAGTTTTGTTTGAGATTACCCCGTCTCAACATATCTGAATGTTTTTGAAAACCACACACCCTGCTTCCCCTAGTGCACAACTGGGATACATCCCCCAAACAAATCGGATTCTACCCCTCCCTTATCATTACCTGCCAGAACTTCTTCCCTCCCCCTGACTCTCCACGAAGGCCCCAGGAAAGGACACTTCCTACAGGGTTTTGAAGGGGAATTGGACCGACTCCAACCTTTACAGTGACTGGGAGGTTGGTTCTTCTCACGAGGCAGAGAAAATGGGTCAGCGCCGCAGGGAAGTGAGGGGTCTTCGATCCTGGGCGGGTGGTCCCGGCGGCAGCATCCGGGTGGGTCATAAAGGTGTAAGAGCCGCTCTTCATGAGCAGAGCTGCAAACTGGGGCAGAACCGGGGCAGAACCGGCTACATGAGCACGGTAGCCACAGCTGAATAGGGCCTCGGGAAGGTTTCTGGGCCTGCGTGGATGACTGCGCAGCCGCCAGCCGGGGTTGGGAGTGGGGTGTCCTGGCCAGGGCACTTCGCAACAGTCTCAGGGTGCGGGGGAGGGTTCCTCAGTCACCTGAGTAACAGGGAGTGCAGGTCCCCGGGCCCCCACCCTCCACGGGTTCTGGAATTCCTCCTCCATGGCCCATGGATCTCATGTGCTGGGATCCCGTAGGCCAGACCGGACTCAGACTCACCCTGAGTGGGAGTTGGGGTAATGGGGATCCAGACTTCATCCGAAGACTCAGACAGAAATGCCTCATTCCACTGCATTCCTTCTAGGAAGGAAGGAACTTGAGGGCTCTGACAGTCTCTGATGGTTGAAGCGACCCAATCAGGGGGACCTGGGAGGCTTTATGTGCACCTTGAGGGTTTGGGGAGAGAAAGATTAGATTGACCTTTAAAAAGCCACTTGGCTTGCAGGGTGGATACTTTAGTCTGATCCAGAGGGGATGCAGTTCTGGAAAAGCAGGGAGGGTTGTTCTGTCTGTGGGTGTGACCATGACCCCACATCTCTGTGTCCTCTGCTGGACTGCACAAGGAGTAAGGGTGGGATGTGAGGAGGGGGGATGGTAGTGTGAGCTGCTCCTGAGTGGTGACTCCCCCCACTTTGGGCTTTTTCCTTATTGCTAAATATTATACCTGAAGATAGCTGTAGATACAAATACATGATTATGTAAACATCCTTTTTATTATTTTACAGTATTTCAATTATGTTGTGAGACCCTGGACAAATTATAACCACCTAGAATCTTGTTTTCACTTCTATACAACAGAGGCAATAATAGTACTACTTCCTAAGTCATTTTGTCTCCTAAGTAAGAGCATATAGGAGTGAATTAATCAAATACTTAGTGAATTAAGTACTCAGTGAATTAAGTATTTAATAAGAATGCGTGGAAAGTGTTCAGGGAATGGCAAGGAGGCCAGAATGCTGGAACAGTGAGAACCGGAGATAGAGAATTTAGGAGGTGAAGACAAAAATGGGGAGGGTCCCATAGGTCAACTTTCCTGAGTCAAGTGGAAAACCACTGGAAGGTTTGGAGCAGAGGGATGACATGATCCATTCATAGTTTACCAGGAACATCAGTTACTGTGTTGAAAATAGATGGAAAATAGAAAAATGGAAGGGGTGCCTGGGTGGCTCAGTCAGTTAAGCGTCTGCCTTCAGCTCAGGTCATGATCCCAAGGTGCTGGGATGGAGCCCTGGGTCAGGCTGCCGCTCAGCGGGGAGTCCGCTTCTCCCTCTGCCTCTCCCTCTGCCCCTGCCCGTTCTCTCTCTCTCAAGTAAATAAATAAAAAATCTTAAAAAAAAAAAAAAGAAAAATGGAAGATTCAGGGGAAACGTTAGAAGTTACTTCAGTAATTCGGGCCAGAAGTGATGATGGTGGCTCAGAGCAGGCACGTGGTTGTGGGAGGGATAAGAAGTGATCGATTTCTGGGTCCATTTTGGCAAGAAAGGCTACAGGAGTTGGTGATCCTGGGACATAAAAGAAGGATCACAGATGGCATGAATGTGTTTAGCCTGAGTAACTGCTAAAATGGAGGAAGCATTAACAGAAAGGAAGGGTGCAGCAGGAGGTGGGTTGCATAGGAATAGCAGGAGCTCTGTTGAACAGATTTAAGGTGGCCATGCCTATTTGATGCAGGAGTGGAGAAGTCAAGGAATGGTTGGATACATGGATCGAAAGTTAGGGAAGAGGGGCGCCTAGGTGGCTCAGTCGTTAAGCGTCTGCTTTTGGCTCAGGTCGTGATCCCAGGGTCCTGGGATCAAGCCCCACATTGGGCTCCCTGCTCTGCGGGAAGCCTGCTTCTCCCTCTCTCTCTGCCCCTGCTTGTGTTCCCTGTCTCGCTGTATCTCTCTGTCAAATAAATAAATAAAATCTTAAAAAAAAAAAAAAAAGAAATTAGGGAAGAGATCCAAGCTAGAGGTAAAACAACAAATGACTTTTTAGGATAAGGATATTCCATGCAATATTTCAAATGTAAGTTTGTCCTGCATTTTTATTTGCTAAATCTGGCCATAGTTTCTGTGGTCCTTTCAGAGGATATACCTAATTACAAGATCGCCATACTCAACAAAGGCCAATGCTACAGTATTCCCACCAGGTATTTATAGTGTATTTTTAGTTCCTCCCAGTCCCAATGCAATTTACCAATTAGAGGTCATTTTTGTCATAAGCAGTGTTGACTGGTGACATAGATGACAGGCCACCTTCTGAGGTAGCTAATGGAACAGCCAGGACGTTAGTTAGTTGACTGAAGATTGAATATGTGTGCATAATAGGAAAGAGTTTTATCTTTTAACAAAAATAGCTGTTTGAGGGATAACTGATGTAAAAGTAACTATAGGTTTTTGTAGGGTAAAATTTGGTAAGTTTTGACATGTATGCATCCATGAGTCCATCACCACATTCAAGAGAGTGACTATATATCCACAAATCAACGTTAAATATTTTCTCAATGCTCCTTTACAATCCTTCTCTACACTATAAAACCACCCAACCCCATCCCCAAACAACCACTCACTTGTACTATTACTATAGATTAGCTTGCCTTTTCTAGAATTTATATAAAATAATACAGTATATACTTTTTTGGAGGGAAGAGGAGGGTCCACCCAGCTGGAAGGTCTCACTCACCATAATTAGAGATCCTCTGTGTGTGACAATTAATAGTTCATTCCTTTTTATTGCTGAATACTATTCCATTTTGAAGATATACCACAATTTTTTGATACATTCACCCATTTGTTGGCCATTTGAGTTGTTTTTAGTTGTGGCTGTTACTTTTCTTGTTGTTACTGTTTGATTGTACCATGTATTTGCTTGAAGCAAAATGCAAGTAATATCAATACATACTTCTATGTTTCCTACTGCATTTCCTTTTTTTTTAATTAAAAAATTGTATTTACTTTGAAGCATTCAGAATTTACCACCCCCCCACTGCACCAGGCAAAGTTAGTGGCTGTTGAAAATAGCCACCAGGACAGGGCTATCTAAAGACACATGAGGTAGTGTGTTAACTATACAAAAAAAAGACACTGCACAGTTTAAAAACAAATCTTACACAGCTTCACATTTCAATTTTTTTTCTTTAAAAGGAGTAAGTAGGGTGCCTGGGTGGCTCAGTCAGTTAAGTGACTGCCTTCGGCTCAGGTCATGATCCTGGAGTCCCGGGATCGAGTCCGGCATCGGGGTCCCTGCTCGGCAGGGAGTCTGCTTCTCCCTCGGACCCTCTCCCCCCATGCGCTCTCTCTCTGTCTCTCATTCTCTCTCTCAAATAAATAAATAAAATCTTTGAAAAAAAAATAAAAAAAAATAAAAGGAGTAAGTTATGTACAGGGGGCTTAAATGCTTGATAGACAAGAAAAAAAACTGCTCAAGAACCAATTTATTCATCATCATCTCATCTTCCTCCTCCTTCTCTTTGTCTTCCTCGTCTCCCGGGTCTTCCTTCTTTGTCTTGTTTTTTTCAGCCTGATGACTCCCTTTTTTGCCGCCTCAGACTTCCCTTGAGCGTGGTGTGCAGCGATATCCTTTTCATTTTTTCCCTCAGCCAAGCGGCCTTCTTTTCGTGAGGCCGCTGGTCATCTGCAGTGGTGCTGTTCCACGTCTCTCCCAGTTTCTTTGCAACATCACAATGGATAGGCCGGGATGTTCTCCTTTGACTTTTGGCCGATACCCAGAACAAAACAAGGAAAAGGCGGAAGGAGGCCCCTTGGCTGCATTGGGATCCTCGAACTTCTTTTTTGTTCCCCCTGTAGGGGGCATATAAGTTTTCATTTCTCCTTCATAACAGGCCTTGTCTGCCTTTGCCACGTCCTTAAATTTTCCTTTTTCTCTTTGGCAGACGTGGTCTTCCACCTCTCCAAGCACTTCTTAGAAAACTCTGAGAAGTGGACAGAAGCATCCGGGTGCTTGTTCTCGCGCTCCTCTCTGCAAGTTTGCACAAAAGAATGCATAGGATGACCTGTTGCCTCTCGGCTTCTTAGGACCTCCTCTGCCCACGTTTAATTATTTTCCTCAGCAAGGCAGAGTCACCAGTGCCTGCCTGGCTCTCACTTGCCCCAGCGCAGTCTCTGTGGAGCTCAGTGTACTGCAATCAAATTCCATTCCTTCTTCTTTTTTTTTTTAATGTTATGTTAATCACCATTACATCATTAGTTTTTGATGTAGTGTTCCATGATTCATTGTTTGCGTATAACACCCAGTGCTCCACGCAGAACGTGCCCTCCTTCATACCCATCACCAGGCTAACTCATCCTCCCAACCCCAAATTCCATCACTTCTTGAAGCTGTGTCTCTTTCCTGACAAAGAGGACTAAGAAGCCAAGATGAATTTGAGTCAAGGTGATCTGGAGCTAGGGGATCAGTGGTTGCCTACTGCTGGCAGCTTCTTCTAGAGCTGAAGGAAGGGAAGCAGAAACAGGCTTGTGGGGTTCTGGCTTCCTGGGACCCTGGAAGACTTCAGGCTTTCTTCAAGAAAGTGAACACTGAGGAGACATCAGTTTCTCACCTTTCCTAGCTCCACTTGGATCACACTTACTAAACGGAGTCTCCTCACCCAGAAACCCTGAGTACACAATGCCCTTTGCCCCCTCCCCGGCTGAGCTCCAAGCCGAGTCCCGCTGCCCTGTCTGCCTGGATTCCCTGAGAGACCCGGTGACCACGGACAGTGGACACAGCTTCTGTGGCTCCTGCATCCACCAGTGCTGGGAAGATCCACAGGACATCCTCCCCTGTCCTGTCGGCCTCCACCACTGTCCCAAGAGGGACATGCAGTTAGGTCACATGACTGATCTTGTCGAGCGGCTTCCCGCCAGAAGGAGCAAGGAGGAGGCTGCGGGAAGAGAAAGCCCTGTGTGAGCGGCACAGTCAGGCTCTGGCCCTGGTCCGTGAGAAGGACCTGGAGCTGCTGTGTCCGCAGTGCAAGGTCTCCTGCGGCCACCGGGGCCACCCCCTGACGCCCATGGAGCAAGCTGCAGCTGGCCACGGGAAGCAGCTCCAAAGCTACATCAAGTCCCTGCAGAAGCGGGTTGAAGACGCTGAGAGGGGGGTTAATCTCAAAATTATTGAATTTCGAATGAAGATAAAAATTCAAAGGGGGAAATTACATTCTGACTTTAAATAATTTGAGTTTTCTTAGGCTAAAAAATTAAAAAAAAGTTTTCTTAAAGAGAAGGAATTCTTTTCAAATTACAGATTGAAGAGAAAGCCATTCAGGAGAAACTGAAGGGAACCAAGTAAAATTCTCAGACCATGTGAGCACACTAAAAATGTTCCTGTTTGAAATAGCAGAAAGGTGTGTAGCCAGAACAGGAGCTGGTCACAAGTATTGAAAGTATCTATAATTGGGGCGCCTGGGTGGCTCAGTCAGTCACATCTGCCTCCCACTCAGGTCATGATCCCAGGGTCCTGGGATCGAGTCCAGCTTTGGGCTCCCTGCTCAACTATGAGTCTGCTTCTCCCTCTCCCTCCACCCCTCCCATTCCTTTCCCCCCCCTCCCCTTTCTCATGCTTTCTCTCTGTCTAATAAATAAATAATCTCTAAAAAAAAAAAAAAAGAAAGTAGGGGCGCCTGGGTGGCTCGGTCGTTAAGCTTTTGCCTTTGGCTCAGGTCATGATCCCAAGGGTTCTGGGATCGAGCCCTGTGTCGGGCTCCCTGCTCAGCGGGAAGCCTGTTTCTCCCTCTCCCACTCCCCCTGCTTGTGTTCCCTCTCTTGCTGTGTCTCTCTCTGTCAAATAAATAAATAAAATCTTAAAAAAAATAAAAAAAAGAAAGTAAGTAACTATAACAAGTACAAAAACCTAAACACTCCAGCCTTCTTTTCATATAAATTCAAGAAAAAATGGGGCGCCTGGGTGGCTCAGTCATTAAGCGGCTCCCGTCGGCTCAGGTCATGATCCACGGGTCCTGGGATTGAGCCCCGCATCGGGCTCCCTGCTCAGCGGGGAGCCTGCTTCTCCCTCTCCCTCTGCCTGCTGCTCTCCCTGCTTGTGCTCTCTCTGCTTGTGCTCTCTCTGTCAAATAAATAAAATCTTTATTATTTTTTTAAGATTTTATTTATTTATTTGAGAGAGAGAATGAGATAGAGCATGAGAGGGGGGAGGGTCAGACGGAGAAGCAGACTCCCTGCTGAGCAGGGAGCCGGATGCGGGACTCGATTGGCACTCCAGGATCATGACCTGAGCCGAAGGCAGTCGCTTAACCAACTGAGCCACCTAGGCACCCTAAATAAAATCTTTTTAAAAAGTTCAAGAAAAAATATATTGGTTCTCCTGAACAATATTTTAACCTACAGAAAATAATCTATTGTAGGTCAGTTTGACACTAGATATTGAAACTGCTCACCCCGGTCTTATTATCTCAGAAGATAGAAAAAGTGCAACATTAGGAGAGGTGAAAACAAACTTTTCTTACAATCTCAGCAACCTTACTTTTTTTCCAGCAGTCCTGAGTCTCCAGAGAGTTGTTTCTGGCAGGTATTATTGGCAGGTGGAAGTAAGAGGCAATGGTCAATGGGCCGTAGCTGTCTGTAAGGAATCTTTTCTTAGAAATGCAATGACTTCCCTGTCCCCAAAAGATGGATGCTAGCAAATCAGTTCTGTCTGGTCCAATAAATTCCATCTGACATTTTCCTGGACTATGAGTTGCGGAAGGTTTAATTTGAGTAACAGGTCCCATATCTATACTTAGACTGATACATTTAGAAAAAACCTTAGGAGTTCTTTTTTTTTTCTTTTTAATTTAGGGCTTATTTCTATATTGGACCTACTTTAGACCTTACAATATAGTAACTCATAAAGAACCACCTAGGGAGGACACCTTTGCAGGTCTCTGTTATTCACGCATGCCACTTGGAATATTAATTATATAATTACAAATTGTTGGGATGATATGATCTCAAGAATTCTGGTAATTTGGGCTTTGGTTGTGTGTGGTTTTCACCTTTTTAAAAGTGATTCTGAATTCACAGGAAATTGCAAAGATAGTGCAGTGTGTTGTGTTAACACCTAGAAGACAGTCATCTTTCACGGAGAGATGGTGCCTCTCTTTCACTAACTATAACTTATTACTTAGCAGGACTACTTCACAGAAACAGTGCAGGAAACAGATGCAAAGTGCTTTTGTAGTTTCAAGGTAAAATATATAAAAATTACAGGTCTTGGGGCGCCTGGTTGGCTCAGTCAGTAGAACATGTGACTTGATCTCAGGGTTGTGAGTTCAAGGCTCATGTAGGGTGTAGAGTTTATGTAATTAAAAAAAGTTTTTTTTTTAATTACAAGTTTTTTCTTACATTATCTCTTCAAATTTTCATAAATGCACTTGCAACATTTATAATTTTCCTATGTATTCTCCATTTCTAGAAATTCACCAGTTGATTAAATCAATTATAAATTCTATGCTTTCCAATATATTGAAGAAAATGGTCTTTTACTTTCCAAATTGTTATACTTGGAAAAGCCATTTTATTTCATTTCATTTCATTTTGTTTTATTTCATTTTTTTTGAAGAAACCCATTTAATGCCAGAAAGTTTTAGAGTAGTTTTGCAGAAACCAGTGTGTACAGACCCTACTTTATTAACCAGTGGCCAGGATTACAGCCTAAGCAAATTTATAATACTCTAAGGTACAAAAAGGACCACAGTCAATTTTTCATTTTGTTTTTGTTTATACAAGGTATTTACAGATTTCTATTTGTTTTGCTTTTGTCTTGCAGGTTTGAAAACCATATTCATATATAACCACAAAACACCACATACTTGTGTTGTATTACATTATGTTAAACTTTCATTTTAGAAAATACTTCTATTTGGAGACTTTTATGTGTATTGTTTACAAATCTTGGTAATAAAGAGTTTTATTTTGTGGGGTGCCTGGGTGGCTCAGTCCGTTGGGCGTGGGACTCTTGATTGAGGCTTGGGTAGTGATCTCGGGTCATGAGATTGAGCCCCTCCCGCCCCTCCTGGCTCTGTGCTCAGCATGGTGTCTGCTTGCCCTGCTTGTCCCTCGGCAACACCCCAACCCCACTCATGCTCCCTCTGTCTAAAATAAATGAAATCTTTGTGGAAAAATTTCATTTTGTCTATCTGTAATTTTTGTCTACAATGTGAGGAAGATGCTCAGAGTTTTGGGGAACCTCTTTCATTGAAGTAGGAGGAATCTGTACCTCGATCAGGACAGCCTGTAGTGGTTGTCTCAGCTGCTTAGTAAGACAAAATCTAGTATTTTTTTATGTAAGGTGCAGTGATGGTCAGCAGGGCACTTCTCCAGTACTCCACCCAGCAATCTAACTCCATCACTCATGTGATCTCAGCACTGGGTCACTGCAACTAGAAAAAGAGCATTAAAATGGCACACTGAGGCTGAAAAACCAACAGCAGGAAGTGACACACATTTTCGATTATTCCGTTTTCTAAAATTAATTGCAAGGCCTCACTTATCTGCAAAGTGGCTGGAAAGAATACATTAATATGAGGTGAAAAGCTATCATTTGCCACAATTCTTGAATCCAATTAGACATTAGTGAAAATCACATTAATAGTAAGTGCTAGAATTTGCTAGAATTAAAACTCTCCAATTAGAACTTGTAACTAGATTGACATAGACATTGCTAATAACTCTGGCTCAATTTGACAGCAGTTATTCAATAAATTCACCCACATCAGAGATACTTCTTTTAGAGTAAAATAAGAATTAAAAGACTCTTCGGTTGACACTTTTTCAGTGATTTCATGAGTGATCTGGCAGCAAAGTCACTTGAATACTAGTCTTTGTTCATTTACTTTTCTTTGCTTATTCACTCTGTTCTTGGCCTTGAAATTGACAAGAAATCAACTGTGACTCTACAGGAGTTTTCTGCTTGCCAAGACTCATGAACAGGGACATTCCTCCATTAAAATTCTGTGGTTTTAAAGTTGGGGGGAGTGAGGAGGAGGGCATAAACAGGGGCCCTACTCAAGGGAGGTGGGAAGGCAGTGACACGGTTTCAAGCTAATGCCCATGGGACTTGCTGTTGGCTTGATTGGTTGGGGTTAAGGAATTAGAGAATTCAAATATGCTTCCAAGGATTTCTACATTTGCTATTAGTCAAATGGAGGTCCACTACTGAGACGTGGAGATGAATAGTTTTCTGATGTGGCAGAGAAGGTTGGTGGTAAATCGAGTGACTTTTTTTTCACATTTGAGGGAAAATATTTTCAAAGACGCTGAGGCAGGGCAGGGTGTGAGTGGTTGGAGCCACGGCAGTGGGGAATTGCAGTTCTTCAATCCTGTATTTCCAGCTCCTGTGATGGTGCCTGGTCACTAATAATTGCTCAATGAATATTTGTGATATTCGTTTTTATTTCAAATGTTCTCTACAGCCAATGTGGGGCTCGAACTCATGACCCCGAGATCAAGACTCACATGTTCTACTAATGACAAATAACAACTTGGTTTCCATAAAACCTAAAGTTGTTGGTTTTCCATTCTTGCTTATAATTTTGAATATTCTGTTGGTGTGCAAAATTGGTAGCAATTTAGAAAATTGCCAAAAACTGTTTTTTGGCTGTGCCAATTATGCATGAGTGCCATAAATAAGCATGCATAATATTTAATACTTTAAAAAAGATAAAACAAAAGCAAAAATAAACAAGTGGGACTATATCAAATTAAAAAAAGCTTCTGTATAGCAAAGGAAACCATCAACAAAATGAAAGGCAACCTACTGAATGGGAAAGAACATTTGCAAGTCATATATCTGAGAAGGGATTCATATCTAAAATATATAACGAAGTCACACAACTCAATCTGATTTAAAAAATGGGCAGAGGAACTGAATAGACATTTTTCAAAGAAGATATCCAAATGGCCAACAGGTACATGAAAAAATGCTCAACATCAATAATCATCAGGAAATGCAAATCGAAACCACAATGAGATGGGTACACCTGGGTAGCTGAGTCAGTTAAGTGTCTGACTCTTGATTTCCACTCAGGTCGCCATCTCAGGGTGGTGAGATTGAGCCCCGAGACAGGCTTCACATCCAGCACAGAGTCTGCTTAAAACTTTCTCTCCCTCTTCCCCCTTCCTCCCCTCCTCACTCTCTCTCAAATAAATAAATCTTTTTAAAGATTTTATTTGTCAGAGAGAGAGAGAGAGTGCCAGCACAAGCAGGGGGAGTGTCAGGCAGAGGGAGAAGTAAGCTGCCTGCTGACCAGGGAGCCCAATGCAGGGCTCGATCCCAGGACCCTGGGATCATGATCTGAGCTGAAGGCAGACCCTTAACCAACTGAGCCACCTATTTATTTAGGCATCCCTAAATAAATAAATCTTTTCAAAAAAACCAAACAAGCCACAGTGAGGTATCACCTCACACCTGTTAGTAGAATGGTTATCAAAAAGACAAGAGATAACAAGTGTTGGTGAGGATGTGGAGTAAAAAGAACCATGTGCATTGTTGGTGGGAATGTAAATTGCTGCAGCCACCATGGAAAACAGTATGGAGGTTCCTCCCCAAATTAAAAATAACCATGTGATCTAGTAATTATACTTCTGGGTATTTATTTATTTGAAGGAAATGAAATCACAATCTTGAGGAGACATCTGCCTTACCACTTTCATTGTGACATGATTTACAATAGCCAACACATGGAAACAACCTAAGTGTCCATGACCAGGTAAACGGATGTATATACATAATACACACACACACACACACACACACACACACACACACACACAATGAAATATTCAGCCAAAAAAAGGGGAAAGAAATCCTGCCATTTGCAACAACATGGATAGATTTTGAGGGCATTATGCTTAATGAAATATGTCAGACAGGGGGCACCTGGGTGGTCTCAGTAGGTTAAGCATCTGCCTCTGGCTCAGGTGATAATCCCAGGGTCCTGGGATCAAGCCCCGTGTTGGGCTCCCTGCTCAGCAGGGAGTCTGCTTCTCCCTCTCCCTTTGCCCCTCCTGCCCCTGCTGTGCTCTCTCTCTGTGTCAAATAAATAAAATCTTAAAAATGAAATATGTTGGACAAAGACAAATACTGTATGATCTCACTTATTTGTGGAATCTAAACAAAACAAAACAAAAACAAACAAAAAACCCCTCTAGATACAGACAATAGACTGGCAGTTGCCAGAGGTGGGAGGGGTGGGCAAAATGGATAAATGTGATCAAAAGATACAACCTTCCAGCTATAGGATAAACAAGTCCTGGGATGTACTATATAGTACCATGACTATAGTTAATTGTATTGTATATTTGAAAGTTACTAAAGCAGTAAATCTTTAAAGTTCTCATTTCACACACAACACACACAACATTTGTAACTATGTGTACTGATGGATGTTGATTAAAACTTACTGTGGTAATCACTTTGCAATATATAAACATATCAAATCATTATGTTGTATACCTAAAATGAGTACAATGTTAAATACCGATTATATCTTTAACATTGTACTCATTTTAGGTGTACAAGCCCAAGTTAAGTTGTAAAAAAAAAAAAGCAAATCCATGACATAATATATATAAGGTCATCTCACCTATGTATATATATATATATGTATATGTGTAACCTCAGGCTTATGCTCCTTGGGAAGGAAATGCCTCCAGGGGGCTCCACCAGAAGGGCTCGTCATTGCCCCTGTGGGTAGGGGTAGGGGTGGGGGTGCGGGGGCAGGATCCATGGTAGCTGTGCTTTTGGATTCTGAGTAAGACTTGCCTGGGCTGCAACCCCTCTCCATCTCTTAACCTCTTTGGTCCTTAATTTTCCCATCTCTGAATTGGGAACCATTATTACTGTGAGGGCTATGTGAAATGAAGAAATGTGTTTAGTTAGAGCAAGGACACATGTCACTTATTTCAGGTCACAGGCTGAGCCTCCTCCAGCACCCGGTATTCCCAGAGCAGTTTTGTTCCCTGCCTCTGCCTCACGGTCCACTACGGAGAACCACAGTCACTGTGTGGATGAAGCCCCTAAGATTGCATCGACTTTAGGTGAGGGCCAGTCACCCACCACCCAGCAAAGACCCATGACCTTCAGGACTTACTCCCTCAAGCAGCTGTGAAAGACATGGTGGGGCTGGGCGCCGGGTGGGAAGTGCTGAGTGGAGGTGCGGGCCTCAGAACAGGGCATGCACATGAGGCAAAAGAAGGAGTTAGTTGTTGACTCCCAACAACGTAAGGAATTACGGACAGAGGGACTAATGGGCCTGGCTTTCTCACCTTGGCTCCACTTAGGAAAAAGGCAGTTTGGGCAACATGAGCATCCATGGCACAGGCTCAGCCTCTGAGGGTTCTTAGGAGCTGCAGACCTGCAACCTGCTGCCTGCGGAATGCTCCACAATCCTTGTGCTGCATGGTGCTGGATGGGACAAACTGCTAGGAGAGGATGTCACTCGGGACCTGAATTACATCCCTGGGGAGGGAATGACCTGGCCTCATTTAGCCTTTCAGATTTCAGTCTCCTCATCAGTGAAAATGGGATTAGGGAGGATGGCAAAGGCACAAGGGAGATTATGTGTATTAACACAGCCCGCTCCACTTTCTCTTTTTCTCCACCATCCTGCTCTGCGTGGCTCACTGCTTCTCGCCATGTCTTCTCACAAGACTTTCAGAATCAAGCGATTCCTGGCCAAGAAACAAAAGCAGAATCGTCCCACTCCCCAGTGGATTCGGATGAAAACTGGTAATAAAATCAGGTAGAACTGCAAGAGGAGGCACTGGAGAATAACCAAGCTGGGTCTATAAGGCATCACACATCATGAGATGACACACTTAACTGGCACACATATTTAATTAAGCTGCATGAAGATCATGTGTTCTATCATTCTGTAAGCATCCTTCCTACCTGGCCATAGACTTGTCTTATCATGGAAATGATTTTTCTCTGTGACTATGCCTCTGCACCGGTAGGTTGGTTCAGTAATAAATGCGAGACCTTTCGGCTCTAAAAAACAAACAAACAAACAAACAAACCACAGCCCGCTCCGCCTGGTCTGATTGAATCACAGGAGATCCCCTCCGGCACCAAACAGCACCTTCGAACTTCCTCACCTGTAGCGTGGCCCTGCCTTTCCTCCACGGGGGAGGAGCCACCAGTCTGGTGGGCAGGACCCTAACAGCTCCACCCTCCAAGTGGTGTGTATATGCAGTGGTCTCACTCTGATCCGCGCAGTCGCTTCAGCGCCTCTCAGTGAGACTTGTGTTCATGGCAAGCCTGCTGTCCAGAGTCTCCTGCCCCAGGTAAGCAGGGAGTTGGGACAATGTAGGGATGGGGAGAGGGGGCTGGAGAGTGGTATGTATGAGCTGTGATCTCCTGAGCTCCTGCTCTGTGCAGGGCCGAAAATTGCACCTTGCAAGGGAATCCCATCTTGAGTTTGGTTTCTTTTAAAAGAGGTGCCGGTTCTTAAGGTTACCAGTCCCTCAGTGAGCCTAGTCCTAAGTCACCTAAAAGTACAGATAGTCAGTTCTTGTCCTGTCCTACCCTAGGGGTCAGAAAACAGGGAGACTGTCTCTGTGTGTGACAACCTCCTAGAAAAGGGAAGGCAGGTGACAGCTGTGGAGAGCTTGGTGGTAGGAGAAGCTGGAGCTGATGGAAGGATGTGGCCCTCCAGATGGGAGCAGCAGTCCTGTAGGAGAGGGTCATGATTAGATCTGAGGGCGTGGAGAGCAGATGGGTGGAGGCCCAAATGGGTGCTGATGGACTCAGCAGTCAGAGACAGGTTCTGAGGGTCCTGAGTATGGAAAGTTTCAGGTATCATTAGTTATCATTGGTCACCTTCTATGTGCCAGGCCTGCTGCTAGGAACATTTTCTCCTTCTCTGTAAACGCTTTCTGACTTTTAAAAGGTCTTGTGGTATCCTTCTGGCTCCACTACCCATTATGTGCAGTCTTTCAAATCTCTGCCAATCTCATGAGACGCAAAGAACAATCTGTCTTGTTTTTCATTCCCATGTCTCTGCATTATTAAAATGATCTGCTTCAATTTCATGATTGGCCATTTGTTTATCTCCTTTACCCATTTTTATATCCAGATTATTCATATGTTTGTGTGGATTACTTGGTATAAGAGCTATTTATATGTTTGAAAAAAAATTATTACCAGCATCCCCAGAAAACTTTCTAATGTTTTCCCCAATCATTAGCCTGTCCCTCCTCCCCAAATATTTGCATTGTGCTGAGGTCTAACGCCATGAAGTAATTTTTCCTATACACAATCTGTATTTTGTGCCTGGCTTTTTTTTTCACACATCTCTGTGACTCATCCAAGTTTTGGGGTGAAGAATACTTAGCACCTTCCCATTGTTAATTAATGTTCCACTGTATGAATACACCACAATTCTTTCATGCATTCTAATGTCAGACATTGGAATTATTTTAAGTTTAGACTTGTGAAAAATGTTGTCATGAATCTCCATGTACGTCTTTTGGTGCACATATTTTGAAGCCCTTCTGGTTCATATTTCTGATGGTTATACAGCCTGAGTAGAATAACTGGGTCTTAAGATATGTGTGTTTTCCAAGTTGGTTGATAATGCAAAACAGTTTTCTCAAGTGGTGGTACCAACTTACATGCTCACCTCCTGTGTATGGGTGTTTCAGTGACAGCACAGATCACTAAGACTTTATATCTTCATATTTTGAAATTCATTTTGGGGTCTCTGGCAGTTAAGCAGAGATTGTCTTGAACCCATCAGGGTTTGAGGTGATTAAATCAATGGACTTTTTAAGGGGTATCCCATTTATGACTCTTCTAGTATGTAACACTTCAACGATACCAATTTAAATTGTGGAACATTTACCAGAACACATCCTCTACTGGGTGCCCTTAAGTCCATATTTGTTCCCTCAACCCTGAGAGCTGGCCTCAGCTTTTCAGCCTGTATTTCAGAATCAATAACTGGTACTAAGGGAAAACTCCATGCCCTTTTCTGGGGATCATGTCCCTACCAATCCTTACTAGCTGGTGTCTCATCAATTACTTTGGAGGGTAGTTGTGTATCTGTGTGTGTGTTTCTTAGTATTTTCTCACATTGAATTCCTGATTTCCAATTTCATTCTATGCCTCTTGTCAAAATCACAGCTTTCTGACTTGGCAGCATCCTCAGAGTAAATCTAATCTAGTCCAAACCACTTTTATGTACACAGTTGAATGTATCCTGCAGTTGAGATGCTTATGTGAAAAGTAAATTTTGACATACTATGAATTCAGTGTTGTGGTTTAAGAAATAAATGTGGTTTAAACCAAAAAATACCAGGTTCTTTTATTGGATCTTTGAAAAGATTGAAATGATTGAAGTCAGGATTTATATCCTTATTTACTTGATTCTCTTAGAGATGAGGATGTTAGGTACTTCTCCCAGATCCCCCAGATAACAAGTAAGGGGAAATCCTACTCAAGGTGGAGGCTCAATTTGCAAAGCCTTTAACTTTCTGCAGTGCCATGCGGCCACCCCCCTGTGGTTGATGTGGGTGTAGGTAGAATCCTGGGAGTGGAGAGAAGAATTGGTGGCTGTCTCAAATGTGGCAGTGAGCAGGGCCACAAAACAAATGGTAAATTTTTTTACATGAAACAGTATTTTCTCCTCTCTAGGGATGAAGAAGCACTTTAAAGTTGTGTCTACAATTTGACCAAGAGAATTGCATAACTTGGCTTCACATCCTCCGAGCTGCCAAGGGCAGCTGGTTGCCCAACTAACCTGTGATCACCTGTAGCTTCCCTGGGTCTTTGTACCTGAGGTCATTTTGCCTCATAGGAATGAAACGTTCAAGACAGGAAGAACAGTGAGATCTGAGAGTGTGTCTGAGGCTTTTCAGCGGAAAGAGCCTTCAGAGTCCAGCTCCTGAGGAAAACCCACCTCAGTGCAGTCCTTCATTTACAGCCCAATGGCAGTCCCGGCAGCCCTGGCAGGACTCCAGGCCAAAGCCAACTGTCCCATCTGTCTGGATTACCTCGGAGACCCCGTCACCACCGAATGTGGGCACAACTTCTGTCACTGCTGCATCCAGCAGTCCTGGGCTGATCGCAAGGACAGGTTCCCGTGCCCCGTGTGCCGTCACGCGTGCCAAGAGAGGCACTTGAGGAGCAACACCCAGCTGGGAAGGATGATTGACATGGCCAAGCTCCCCCACGTCACCAGGAGCAAGAAGAGGAGGTGGGAAGAGAGGCATTGCTGTGAGAAGCACAAACAGGTCCTGACCCTCTTCTGCGAGGAGGACCTCGAGGTGTCGTGTCCCAAGTGCACACAGCCCCCTGATCAGCGGGGCCACCAGGTGAGGCCCCTGGGGGAGGCCGCCTCTCATCACGGGCAGAGGCTCAGTCGTTACATCAGGCCCTGAAGAAGCGGGGGGCAGACGTTCAGAAACTAGTAGCCACCCGAGAGAGAGAACTCTTAGACCTGAGAGAAAAGGTGCAGTACCAGGGACAGAAAGTGACCTCTGAGTTTGAGCACCTGCACGAGTGCGTAGACCGTGAGCAAGAGGCTGTTCTCTCACGGCTCGCTGAAGAAGACAGGGACCTTCAGCAGAAAGTCCGCGCGAACAGCACGGCGTTTTCAGAGCACGTTTCCACCCTCCCGCGCCTACCAAACAAGGTGGCCGAGAGGAGCGCGGCGTCCGAGGTGAGACGGCGGGCGGAGATCGGGAGCGCCCGCGACAGGGGCGAAAGCCTGAAGCCCCCAGCTCCCTGTTCTTTCCAGTTAAGGAGGGAAGGATGCAGTCTTCCTCCGCAGGACTTGGCTCTGCAGAAAATTCTCCAGAGGTTTAGACGGGAAGTTACTCTGGATCCCGAGACAGCGCACCCGAATCTGCTTGCCTCCGAGGGTAAAAAGTCTGTGACATTTGTGAGGAAAAAGCCCGGCGTCCCTCAGACCCGAAGAGACTGCTGATGGATGCGGTGGTCCTGGGCTCCGAGCGCCTCGACGGCGGCCCGCCATCCTGGGAGGTGCAGGTGGGTGGGCAAGCGCGCGTGGGCCGCGGGGCTTTGCCAGCGCTCCCTTTCCAGGAAGGGCAGGCGGCCCCCGTCAGGCCGGAGCAGACGCGCGACAGTTCGGCGGCGGGACGGCGCCTGTGGCGCTGAAGGAAAAGCCCAGGGGCGTTGGCGTCTATCTGCACTGTGAGTTGGGGGAGGTTTCCTTTTACAGTCTGAATGGCAGGTCTCACATCCGTTCTTTCATGGGTACGTTTTCTGAAGTCCCGAAGCCTCACCTCTGTGTGGGGCGCGACTCTACACCTCTTACGACCTGTGCAGGGAGAGATTGTGAAGGATGAGCTGTGACTTGGCTTCCTTTTCTGTCCGCGATTTATGGACGGTGGGTACAATCTTGTACAACTATCCGTGAATCTAGCACCAGAATTTGTTTTAGATGCTTATTTGACTTAAACACATGGGAAAAGGTTTCTCATTTTGATTTCTTCTGTTTTTTTTTCTGTTTTCTTTTGTTTTGTTTCAATAGCAACAGGGGTGTTGTGGAAACTAACACAGATGTGGAGATTAACTGTTTCGGGAATTCTAAGATCAGAGTATATACATTATAATTTTATAGCCCCAATAAATTTTTGTACATTTACATATTTACATTTACATATATTACATATATTACAAACTTTGTATATTTACGATATAGTCCTATACATAAGTACCTTTTTATACTTCAGGTAGAGAAAAGACAAGTGTAGGGAGACGATTCTTAGTGGGTCTGTCATGTTTCTGCATGGGAATAAAGCACTGACTGCTGCACATTATATGTTCAAGGATGCTATATGGGGAACAGCCTTGGAGGATAGAGACGTGTCTCCATCCAGACTATATGAGTAATAAACCTCTTCATATCTTTCTGGTGTGTGGTGTCATCAGTCCTTACAGCGAACAAAATTTTCGGTGAGGGTCCATCCTAGCCATACAACCTGGTCTTAACATTGGTGTCTGAGCAGACTTATGGAAATGCTGACTAACATCCACAGGGGGTTTTCTCCTCTTTTTTTCTTTGACTCCTCTGCCCAAAGTATTCAAGTACTTTGAGCATTTATGCCTTTACTTGCAAATCAGCCCATTTTCAATGGGGTCTCCTCTAAGGAAAGGCTCTAGAATCCAAGTCAGAAAGAAGGAAGGAAAGACTGGAATGAGGGGAAGGAAAAGAAACAAACAGAACAGAGGTCCTCAATTTGATCTAATTGGCAAGTCAAAATTTACTATAAGAATTTATAGAACAGGTGCCTGGGTTGCTCAGTCAGTTAAATGGCTGCCTTCAGCTTGGGTCGTGATCCCAGGGTCCTGGGATCGAGCCTGCATCAGACTCCCTCTGCCCCTCCCCACCCTATGTGCTCTCTCTCCCTCGCTCACTCTCTGTCTGAAATAAATGAATAAAATCTTAAAAAAAAAAGAATCTATAGAACAAACAAAATAAAAGAGTGAGGTTCTATTTTATGCCTCTATAACCTAGATGTTGATTTAGTGGGATCCCAATAAATTCGAACATGGTACCCCCTATAATGTTCATGATGCTACTGAAAACAAAATAGAAATCAAAGAGGTATGCTTCATTTTAGCTAACAGAACAGTTGCCTTGCCTAAATTCCCCATGGTCACAGTACACATTCTCTTAAAATGCCCAAGAGAAGGCATGGATGAGCTGACCCAGTGAGTCATAAATTAAAATTAAATCATTGACACAAATTGGCTTCACAAAATGGACCCCAATGAATGCCCCACCCCCAATAGATAATATGACTAAACATTAGTTAAAACAGGGCATTCAAGAACTGAAATACATTATTGAAGATCTGTGTAGAGAAGAGGTTATCCCTACTGCTTCACTGTTTAACAGGTAAATTTTGCCTATCTTTAACTTAAAAAGAATGGGTAGCATCTCACAATGAATTACTACAACTTTAAGGCTGTGGTCCCACCCAATGTTGTCATAATTGCTAATTCCATCCAATCAACAACTAGTAAATATCTGGCTATTATAGATTTGGCCAGTATATTAGATTAGGGTTTATTTCAACAGCTTCTCAGCCATAACTTCCCTTCACCTCCAAAGGGATATCATACACCTCTACCCAGCAATTCTAGCTACCTCAACAGTTTTGTCTTGGCATACAATCTTTTTTTTTTTTTTTAAGATTTTATTTCTTTGACAGAGAGAGACATAGTGAAAGAAGGAACACAACCAGGGGGAAGAGCAGAGGGAGAGGGAGAAGCAGGCTTCCCACAGAGCAAAAAGCCCGATGCAGGGGCTCTATCCCAGGACCCAGGGATCATGACCTGAGCTGAAGGAAGATGCTTAACGACTAAGCCACCCAGGCGCCCCTGGCATACAACCTTTGAGGCAAGACTTTTATTACATTCAACTTTCTCTAAATCATAAATGATTTACATTTATGACATACTCCTCCAGAGATCTCTGACTATAATCTTGGTTAATTTCCTGTAAGTTACCTGGTAACCCGAGGGCATCTCTATCCCTGACACTGTCAAGAAATAGCTATTGACAGGGGTGCCTGAGTGGTGCAGATGGTTGGGCATCCAACTGAGGGTTTTGGTTAAGGTCTCAGGGTCATGGGATCCAGCCCCACATTGGGCTCTGAGCTCAGCCCGAGTCTGCTTGAGATTCTCTCTCCCTTTCCCTGTGCCCCTCCTGCTCATGCTCTCTCTCTCTAAATAAATAAAATCTTGGGGCACCTGGGTGGCTCATTCATTAAGCGTCTGCCTTTGGCTCAGGTCCCCCTACTTGTGTTCCCTCTCTCACTGTCTTTCTCTCTCTGTCAAATAAATAAATAAAATATTTATTTTATAAATAATAAAAATAAAATTTTTATTTAAAATAAAAATCTTAAAAAAAAAAAGAAATAGCTATTGACCCTCTTAAAAACCCACAACATGAAAACAAGCCCAACATCTTTTAGGCTTTTTTGGGTTCTAGAGGCAACTTATTCCTCATTTATAAATTTTGCTTAAGGCCATTTATGTTACTTGTAAATCAGCCCACCTGTAAGGGGGCTACTTCCAAGGAAGGGCTCTAGAATCTGTCTAAATAGGAATATATCAAGCATTCCTATTAGTGCCCCCAGAGACATCATTGTAGATGATGCTTCCTGGGACTCTGGGCCAGCATGATGGCCATAAGTTGCCCCTGGGCTCTCAATGCAAGATCCTTAGCTCTATGCTGTAAGCCACTGTTGGGCACATACAGGCAATCCAACTTAGAATTTTTCAACTTTATGATGGCATGAAAGAATGATACACATTCAATACAAACTTGTACTTTTAGGGCACCTGGGTGGCTCAGTTGGTTAAGTGATTGAATCTTGGTTTCAGCTCAGGTCGTGATCTCAGGGTCATGAGATTGAGCCCTGCATGAGGCTCTGTGCTTACTGTGGAGTCTCTCCCTCTCCCTCTGCTCCTCCCCTTGTTCTCCCTCTCTCTTTATTTATTTAAAGATTTTATTTATTTATTTGACAGAGGAACAGCGAGAGAGGGAACACAGCAGGGGGAGTGGGAGAGGGAGAAGCAGGTTTCCTGCAGAGCAGGGAGCCCGATGCAGAGTTCTATCCCAGGACCCTGGAATCATGACCTGAGCCAAAGGCAGACACTTATGACTGAGCCACCCAGGCGCCCCCTCCCTCTCTCTTTAAAATAAATAAATAATCTTAAAAAAAAAAAAGAAACCTATACCTTGAATTTTGAATTTTGATCTTTGCCTGGGCCAGCAACATGTGGTGTGATTCTCTCTCATGATGCTGGGCTGTGACAGCAAGCTGTAACTCCCAGTCGGCCATGTGACCATGAGGGTAAACAACCAATACATTTATAACCATAGTTTTTCACTTTCAGTACAGTATTCAATGAGATATTCAACACTTTCATATGAAATACGCTTTGTGTTAGATGACTTTTCCCAACCGTAGGCTAATATAAGTGTTCCGAGAATATTTCAAGGAGACTAGGCTAAGTTATGGTGTTTGGTAGGTTATTTTGCAATATTATTATATTTTCAATTTTTGATGGGTTTATTGAAAAATAACCCCATCATAAGTCATGGAAGATCTGTACTGAGACCTCCTTGAAATAGAGGCTCTCATAGGCCCTAAGTCTAAACCTTCAATACTCATCTGCCCAGTATGCCTTGGATCATGGGTACAGCACTGTGCTCACTCAGCATAGCTACTGAGGCCTTGCTACAGGATGGAGCCACGCTTGGGCCCTCTAGCATATCCCCCCTGCTTGCCCTGTTCTCAGTCCCTTACCATATGCCATGGTGTGAAGGAGGGACATGTAAGTGCATGGTGCAAGACAGTTGGTATTTGTTCCTCTTTTTCTGTAGTTATCTATGTATTAGTGTGCTTGGGCTACTGTAACAAAATACTATAGACTGGGTGGCTGAAACAACAAGCTTATTTTCTCACAGTTCTTTATTTTCTCACATAATTCTGTCCACAGCAATCTGTAACATTTTGTCATTCCCCATTTCTCATGGGGAACATGAGGGTATCTATGATAAATCCTGTGAAATTCTAAATTAAACCTTTTATAAGAATAAAAAAGTACAGCTTTTCACGGGGGGAAGAGCAAGATGGCAGAGGAGTAGGAGACCTAAATTTTGTCTGGTCCCAGGAATTCAGCTAGATAGGTACCAAACCATTCAGAACACCTACAAACTCAATAGATTGAAGAAAAGAACAGCAGCAACTCTATGAACAGAAAAGTGACCACTTTCTGGAAGGTAGGATGTGCAGAGAAGTGAATCCGAGGTGATATTCAGGAAGATAGACTTCTTCTGGGGGGAGGGAGCTGGTTACTGGCAATTGATAGAGCAGCAGAGCACAAAATCAGAACTTGTTTGAAGTCTGCTCCGCTGAGGGATGTCACTCCAGTGGCTAAGTGGGATGGTGAAACCCTCGCTGGAACAGTGTGGTCTCAGGACCCTCAGGGTCACAGAGAGACCAGGGGTGCCTGAGTGTGGCAGAGCTCCCAGGTATCGGAGCAGGGAAGCCAGCTACAGAGATGGAGCTGAGGAGTGGGCTCTCAGCTTGGGGTTGCCATAAACTGAGATCCAGTGCATAGTCGGGCCACTACTTTTCGAGCAGGGACCCAAAAAGTGGCAGATCCAGGGAGACTCCCCTTCCTCCCCCAAGGGAGGAGCGGCGTGCACTGCAGGAATCTGCTGGATTTGGAGACTCCACACAGGGTCCTGTGCCAGAGATAAAAACGCTTGGGCACAGGCTGGGTGAGCATGGAATGTGGCTGGAGACCGGGGAGATGGGAGTGATTGACTGCTTTTCTCTGGGGGCTCACTGAAGAGTGGGGCTCTGAGCTCTTGGTTCCTCTGGGGTGGAGATTGGGAGGCCACCATTTTCACTCACATCCTCCAAAGCTGTACAGAAAGCTTTCAGGAAACAAAAGCTGTGGAGAGCAAACCGGAGCAGATTACCTAGCCTGGCCCGTGGCAAGGGCAGGGCAATCTGCCACCGACAAAGACATTTGAGAATCACTGCAACAGGCCTCTGCCCCAGAAGATCAGCAAGAACATCCAGCCAAGACCAAGTTTACCCATCAATGAGAACTGCAGAACTCCAGCACTAGAATACAGCACACAGAATTCATGGCTTTTTTTTCATGATTCTTTAGTCTTTCAAAGTTAATTTTTTAAAAATTTTCTTTATTTTTTTCTTTTTCTATTTTTTAGTTGAATTTTTCTTCCTTCCTTTTTCAACCAACATCTTATCAATTCCTTTTTAAAAATATTTTTTTAATTTTCATTTTTATAGTCATATTCTATCCATTCATTGTATTTAATCTTATTATATATATATATGTATAGATGTAAGTTTTTATTTCTTTAAAATTATGGGATACAGTTTCTCCTAACAGACCAAAATATACCCTAAATCTAGTGTATGACATCCTAGTCTCCTGCGTGATCACATTCTCTCTTTTTAAAAATTTTTTTTCAACCAATTTCTTATCAACTCCTTTTTTTAAAATCTTTTTAAATTTTCATCTTTACAGTCATACTCCATCCCTTCATTGCATCTACCCTTAATTTGTATATATGTAAGTTTCTTTTTCTTTAAAATTTTGGGAGGTAATTTCTTCTAAAAGACCAAAATACACCCAAAATCTAGTGTGTAGTTCTGTTCTTTTCACCAGCTTGATCATATTCTTTTTTTCCCCCCCTTTCTTTCCCTCCTCCGGTTTTGGGTCTCTTTTGATTTGTTTAGTGTCTATTTTTCTGGTATCATTGTTTCCCTTTTAGCATTTTGTTCTCTCATTCATCTATTCTCCTCTGGACCAAATGGCGAGATGAAAAACTCATCTCAAATAAAAGAACAAGAGGCAGTACCGACTGCCAGGAACCTAATCAGTACAGACATTAGTAAGATGTTGGAACTAGAGTTCAGAAAGACGATTATACAGATACTAGCTGGGCTTGAAAAAAGCATAGAAGATACTAGAGAATCCTTTTCTGGAGAAATAAAAGAACTAAAATCTAGCCACATTGAAATCAAAAAGGCTATTAATGAGGTGCAATCAAAAATGAGGCTCGAACTGCTAGGATAAATGAGGCAGAAGAGAGAATTAGTGATATGGAAGACCAAATGATGGAGAATAAAGAAGCTGAGAAAAAGAGAGATAAACAACTACTGGATCACGAGGGGAGAATTTGAGAGATAAGGGATACCATAAAGCGAAACAACATTAGAATAATTGGGATCCCAGAAGAAGAAAAGAGAGAGGGGTAGAAGGTATATTGAAGCAAATTATAGCAGAGAATTTCCCTAATTTGGGGAAGGAAACAGGCATCAAAATCCAGGAGGCACAGAGAACCCCCCTCAAAATCAATAGAAATAGGTCAACACCCTACATCTAAGAGTAAAACCCACAAGTCTCAGAGACAAAGAGAAAATCCTGAAAGCAGCTCAGGACGAGAAGTCTGTAACTTATAATGGTAGAAACATGAGATTGGCAGCAGACCTATCCACAGTGACCTGGCAGGCCAGAAAGGACTGGCATGATATATTCAGAGCACTAAATAAGAAAAATATGCAGCCAAGAATACTATATCCAGCTAGGCTGTCATTGAAAATAGAAGGAGAAAAAAAAAAAAAGAAAAAGAAAAGAAAATAGAAGGAGAGATAAAAACTTCCAGGACAAAAAAAACTAAAAGAATATGTGAACACCAAACCAGCCCTACAAGAAATATTGAAAGGGGTCATCTAAGCAAAGAAATAGCCTAAAAGTAACATAGACCAGAAAGGAACAGAGACAAAATACAGTAACAGTCACCTTACAGGCAATACAATGGCACAAAAATCATATCTTTCAATAGTTACCCTGAATGTGAATGGGCTAAGTGCCCCAATCAAAAGACACAGGGTATCAGATTGGATAAAAAAAACAAGACCCACCGATATGCTGTCTGCAAGAGACTCATTTTAGACACAAAGGCATCTCCGGATTGAAAGTGAGGGGTTGGAAAAACATTTGCCATGCTAATGGACACGAAAAGAAAGCTGGGGTGGCAATTCTTATATCAGACAAATCAGATTTTCAACCAAAGACTATAAGAGAAGAAGAAGGAAACTACATAATCCTTAAAGGGTCTATCCAACAAGAAGATCTAACAATTTTAAATATCTATGCCCCTAACATGGGAGCAGCCAATTATATAAGCCAATTAATAACAAAATCAAAGAAACACATTGACAACAATACAATAATAGTAGGGGGCTTTAACATGCCCCTCACTCAAATGGACAGATCATCTAAGCAAAAGATCAACAAGGAAATAAAGGCTTTAAGTGACACACGGGACCAGATGGACTTCACAGATATATTCAGAACATTCCATCCCAAAGCAACAGAATACACATTCTTCTCTAGTGCATATGGAACATTCTCCCAAATAGATCACATCCTGGGTCACAAATCAGGTCTCAACTAGTACCGAAAGACTGGGATCATTCCCTGCATATTTTTGGACCACAATGCTTTGAAACTGGAACTCAATCACAAGAGGAAAGTTGGAAAGAACTCAAATACATGGAGGCTAAAGAGCATCCTACTAAAGAATGAATGGGTCAACCAGGAAATTCAAGAAGAATTAAAAAAATTCATGGAAACCAATGAAAATGAAAACACAACTGGTCAAAATCTTTGGGATGCAGCAAAGGTGGTCCTAAGAGGAAAGTATACAGCAATACAAGCCTTTCTCAAGAAATAAGAAAGGTCTCAAATACACAACCTAACCCTACACCTAAAGGAGCTGGAGAAAGAACAGCAAATAAAGCCTAAACCTAGCAGGAGAAGAGAAATAATAAAGATCAGAGAAATCAATGAAATAGAAACCAAAAGAACAGTAGAACAGATCAACGAAACAAGGAGCTGTTTCTTTGAAAGAATTAATATGATTGATAAACCCTCACCAGACTTATCAAAAAGAAAAGAGAAAGGACCCAAATAAACAAAATCATGAATGAAAGAGGAGAGATCACAACCAACACCAAAGAAATACAAACAATTCTAAGAACATATTATGAGCAACTCTATGCCAGCAAATTAGACAATCTGGAAGAAATGGATGTATTCCTAGAGATGTATCAACTACCAAAATTGAACCAGGAAGAAATAGAAAACCTGAACAGACCTATAACCGCTAAGGAAATTGAAGCAGTCATCAAAAATCTTCCAACAAACAAGAGTCCAGGGCCAGATGGCTTCCCAGGGGAATTCTACCAAACATTTAAAGAAGAATTAATACCTATTCTTCTGAAACTGTTCCAAAAAATGGAAATAGAAGGAAAACTTCCAAACTCATTTTATGAGGCCAGCATTACCTTGATCCCCAAACTGGACAAAGACCCCATCAAAAAGAAGAATTACAGACCAATATCCCTGATGAACATGGATGCAAAAATTTTCACTAAAATACTAGCCAAGAGGATCCAACAGTACATTAAAAGGATTATTCACCGCAACCAAGTGGGATTTATTCCTGGGCTGCAAGGTTGGTTCAACATGCATAAATCAATCAATGTGATACAATACATTAATAAAAGAAAGAACAAGAACCATATGATCCTCTCAATAGATGCAGAAAAAGCATCTGACAAAGTACAGCATCCTTTCTTGATTAAAACTCTTCACAGTGTAGGGATAGAGGGTACATACCTCAATATCATAAAAGCCATCTATGAAAAACCCACAGCGGATATCATTCTCAATGGGGAAAAACTGAGAACTTTTCCCCTAAGGTCGGGAACATGGCAGGGATGTCCACTATCACCACTGCTGGTCAACATAGTACTAGAAGTCCTAGCCTCAGCAATCAGACAACAAAAAGGAATAAAAGGCATCTGAATCTGCAAAGAAGAAGTCAAACTTTCACTCTTTGCAGATGATATGATACTTTTTGTGGAAAACCCAAAAGACTCCACCCCAAAATTGCTAGAACTCATACAGGAATTCAGTAAAGTGGCAGGATATAAAATCAATGTACAGAAATCATTTGCATTTCTATACACCAACAACAAGCCAGAAGAAAGAGAAATTAAGGAGTCAATCCCATTTACAATTGCACCCAACCATTAGATACCTAGGAATAAATCTAACTGAAGAGGCAAAGAATCTGTACTCAGAAAACTATAGAATACTGATGAAAGAAATTGGGGAAGACACAGAGAAATGGAAAAAAGTTCCATGCTCATGGATTGGAAGAACAAATATTGTTAAAATGTCAATGCTACCTAGGGCAATCTACACATTTAATGCAATACCTATCAAAATACCATCAACTGGGGTGCCTGGGTGGCTCAGTTGGTTAAGTGACTGCCTTCGGCTCAGGTCATGATCCTGGAGTCCCAGGATCGAGTCCTGCATCGGGCTCCCTGCTCAGCAGGGAGTCTGCTTCTCCCTCTGACCCTCTTCCCTCTCGTGCTCTCTATCTCTCATTCTCTCTCTCTCAAATAAATAAATAAAATCTTAAAAAAAACAAAAACAAAAACAAAACAAAATACCATCAACTTTTTTCACAGAGCTGGAACAAATAATCCTAAAATTTGTATGGAACCAGAAAAGACCCCAAATAGCCAGAGGAATGTTGAAAAAGAAAAGCAAAGCTGGTGGCATTACAATTCCAGACTTCAAGCTCTTATTACAAAGCTGTCATCATCCAGACAGTATAGTACTGGCACAAAAACAGATACATAGATCAATGGAACAGAATAGAGAGCCTAAAAATGTACCCTCAACTCTATGGTCAACTAATCTTTGACAAAGCAGGAAAGAATGTCCAATGGAAAAAAGATAGTCTCTTCAACAAATGGTGTTGGGAAAACTGGACAGCCACATGCAGAAGAATGAAACTGGACCATTTCCTTACACCACACACAAAAATAGACTCAAAATGGATGAAACACCTAAATGTGAGAGCAATCTCTTAGACCTCAGCCACAGCAACTTCTTCCTAGACACATCACCAAAGGCAAGGGAAGCAAGGGCAAAAATGAACTATTGGGACTTCATCAAGATAAAAAGCTTTTGTATAGCAAAGGAAGCTGTCAACAAAACCAAAAGAGAACTGACAGAATGGAAGAAGATATTTGTAAATGACATATCAGAGAAAGGGCTAGTATCCAAAATCTATAAGAACAAATAATCCAATCAAGAAATGGGCAGAAGACATGAACAGACATTTTTCCAAAGAAGACATCCAAATGGCCAACAGACACATGAAAAAGTGCTCAACATCCCTCGGCATCAGGGAAATCCAAATCAAAACCTCAATGAGATAACCACCTGACACCAGTCAGAATGGCTAAAATTAACAAGTCAGGAAATGACAGATGTTGGCGAGGATGCAGAGACAGGGGAACCCTCCTACGCTGTTGGTGGGAATGCAAGCTGATGCAGCCACTCTGGAAAACAGTATGGAGGTCCCTCAAAAAGTTGAAAATAGAGCTACCCTATGGCCCAGCAATTGCACTACTAGGTATTTACCCCAAAGATACAAATGTAGAGATCTGCAGGGGCACATTCACCCCAATGTTTATAGCAACAATGTGCACAATAGCCAAACTATGGAAAGAGCCTAGATGTCCATCAACAGATGAATGGATAAAGAAAGAGTCGTATATATATATACAATGGAATATTATGCAGCCATCAAAAGTGAAATCTTGCCATTTGCAATGACATAGATGGAACTAGAAGACATTATGCTAAGCAAAATAAGTCAATCAGAGAAATATAAGTATCATATGATCTCACTGATATGAAGAATTTGAGAAACAAGACAGAGGATCATAGGGGAAGGGAGGGAAAAATGAAACAGGACGAAACCAGAGAGGGTGACAAATCATAAGAGACTCTTAATCTCAGGAAACAAACTGAGGGTTGCTGGAGTGGTGGGGTGTGGGAGGGATGGGGTGGCTGGGTGATAGACATTGGGGAGGGTATGTGCTATGTTGAGCACTGTGAATTGTGTAGACTGATGAATCATAGACCTGTACGCCTGAAACAAATAATACATAATATGTTAATAAATTTTAAAAAAAGAATAAAAAAGTATACTACTGGTTCTACAAAAATCTACCATAATTATAATCTATTACATTTGGCTTTACATTGAAGATGCATTATATGCTTAAAAAAAAAAGTAACCTAGTCTATTTAGGTGGATATGAAATGTCTCTAGATATATTTAAGCTTTAAAAAAAAACCCATGTACAGAACACTACACATAGCATGTTTGTATTGTAAAAATAAACAAAAAAGATTTTCTGCTCTTTCATATGTGGATATAAATGGATGTTTTGCAAAGATACAGGAGAAACAAGAACAGTAATATTTGAGGGGTGCCAGGAGCCATGATGGCCTGGGATGGGAAAGCAATTTGCTTTTGAGGGCACTCTACTTAACAAGTAAATTTTTTACTCAATTTATTTATATTTTTCATTTTAAAAAGTTTGCAACAAATAAACCTATATGATATTCATTGCAAAATTCCTAGGTTTAGTTTTGCTGCTTAAGGAAAAGCCTTTCTTATTCCTTGAATAGACAGCCATCCACATCGAAGAAGTCCACAAAACATATAGCTTACATCTCTCCCATTCTCTGGACTGTCAGTTCTCTGATGGTGGGGACTCCAGAAGGGATCTTTGCATTCCAGGCTTCTGGTTTAGTGCCTCACATATAGTGAGAGCTCATAAAAAGTCTCATGCATGAGTTATTAAACGAGATGCTAGCTGGGATTTATGAGAGCAGGGTTAGAAATGCAGATCTGACAGTTTTCAGTCTTTGTGTAAATCAAGTCACCAGGAGCAATAGGTAGAACATATCAAGAGTTTTCTGTCTGTTCAAACCAAAAACTTTGCTTTATATTAAGCACATAGGGAAGCCTGGATCTACTGCTATCTCCATGCTCCTCTCTTGAGTAGGAATGCAGTGTGATAGAGGATGAAACTGTCTGGTGGGCCCTGTTCTTCCTGGAAGACTTGAGATGAAGAACCAAAGATGTCAACTGAGAAAAGAGACAGGTAAGAAACTTGGGAGTCACCCACTTCTGAGAGGGCCGAGGGGAAAAGTAACCTGTTAAACAGATTGTGAAGGTACAGTCTGAGACCAAATTGCAGGATACAAGATCAGTGCTCAAATACTTAGAAATCAGTTATATTTCTATGTACTAGCAACGAACAATTCTACAGAGCAATTAAAGAAATAGTTCCAGTTACAGTAGCTTTAAAAAGAATAGGGGCACCTGGGTGGCTCAGTCAGTTAAGCATCTGACTCTTGGTTTCAGCTCAGGTCCTGATCTCGTGGGTCATGAGATTGAGCCCTGTGTCAGGCTTTCTGCTTAGCAAGAAGTCTGCTTGGGGATTCGCTTCCTCTGTGCCTCCTCCCACTTGCATGTGTGTGCTCTCGCTCTCTTTCTCAAATAAATAAATAAATCTTGAAAAAAAATACTCAGGAATAAATTTAACCAAGGAGATTCAAAATTTGTACAGTGAAAACTATAAAATACTGCTGAAAGAAATTACCAAAGATAAATGGAAGTATATCTGATGTTCATGGATTGGAAGCCTGAAAATTGTTAAGATAGTAATACTGCCCAAAGCAATATATGGGTTCAATGCAATCCTTGTCAAAAACCCAATGGCCTTTTTGCCAAAGTGGAAAATCTTAGAATTTATATGGTATTGCAAGAGCTCCCTAATATATTACCAAATGATATTGAAAAAGAACAAAATAGAGAGCAAAATACAGGATAAAGATGTTGTTTGTCTGTCAAATTTGACCAGGCTATGCTGCTATAATATGTAAACCCTGACATCTCAATGGCTTAGTACCACAAAGTTTATGTCTTGTTCTTGCAATGTCCAAGACTGAAGCTGTGGCTCCACTGAGTGAATCTGAGATCCGTACCCTCTGACCTTGTGACACCGCAATCAGAGAGTTGTTTTAGAGAGGTCAAGAGAGCACCATGATCTGTTTCCAAGGAGGACGGTGACTTGCTCCCAAGATTACAGTATGGAAAAGTAAGGGAGGAGATGTAACCGTACAGATTAGAGATGCTTACAAACACTACTCAGGTGATCAAGGTTCATATCATCAGTGATGTGTCATGTTGATAGCAAGTACCCTTGATATGATATGATAAGAATGGCACTTCAGCTCTATGGTCTTCCCTAAATCCACCACTCTAGTCCAACCATGAGAACATAAAACGAACTGAAATTGAGGTACATTCCCCCCAAAGACCTGCTATAATATTCCTCAAAATGGTCTAAGAGAGTCTAAGAAACTCACAGACCAGAGGAACCTAAGGTTACATGATGATTAAATAATGTGGTATCACAGATGGGATCCTAGAACAGAAAAAGGACAGTAGGGAAAAACTCATAAAATCTGAATAAAATGTGGAGTTTAATTAATAACGTATCAATATTGGTTCATTAGTTGTGACAAAGATACTACAGTTATGTAGGGAAACTGAGTATGGAGTACATGAGTACTCTCTGCAGTATCTGTGCAACTTGGCTGGACATCTAAAACTATGAGAAAACAGAAAAGTTATTTAAATATATGAAAGGGAGAGAGCATTGTGATGGCCTGTGGCTCTTACGTGCCAAGCAGGAAATAGCATTCATGGTGTCTGCACTTACATTGTGGCTAGAACTAGTAACATGGCCCCACTTATTTGCAAGTAACATGGCCCCACTTATTTGTTATCTTGGAGGTAGGCTACCACACCCTGTGAAAGAAGAGAAAGAAAAAGGAAAGGAAGGAAGAAGATAGCCTGTGGGGAGCTCCACATATGGAGTGCACCATCTGGTCAGACTGGGGGTGGGTGGCAGAAAACTAACAAACCAACCAACCACCCTGGGTCTCTTAAGAAGGCAAAGACTTCTAGCCCACAGGACAACTCTGCGCCTCAAAACCCCCCTCCAACTCCTACTGCTTCAGGTGCTGTGGGGGGCATCAGCTCCTAAGAGTCTGGAATACCAGTGGTGGTTAGCCAAGCCATGATTGGCAGCAGCCAGCGGGGGCTTCTGGGCCTTGGTTCCCAGTGCGACAGGAGGAGGAGGTCAATCTTGGTTTTGGAGACTACCAGCAAGACAAGGTGCCAGAAAGATGGAAAGAAACAAGATGTGAACAGAAAAGCTGTCCTCTTCTCCCAAGACCCAGCACCTGGGGAGTTGGCCATGCAGGGTCAGCTGGGTGAGCATGGTGTTCCCTGAGAGGGCATGTCAGTCATCCTGCAGACCTCTCACTGAGGTATGGCTACCCTAGCTGTTCCTGTTTGCTCCTAGACTTGATGACAACTGTCCCGTACAACTGCTGTTGCTCTTTCATCCACCAGTACCAGCAAAAGCTAAATGCTTCCTCTTCCTGCCTTATCTGCCCCTCACTCTGCCCACCCAATCCCCAGCAGATCCCTGAAATTGCCAAGCAATTGCAAATCAGAAACCGCACAAGGAAAAGGCAGGAAGAGAAATATCAGGTTCCCACCCTTTTTTTGTGTGAAGGACCTAGAGCATTTGTGTCTGCAGTGCAGTCTCCCACTGGGCCCACCTTTTCCATAGAACAAGATGCCTCAAAGAAAAAGCACTATAGCCATGTAAAGGAGAAAAACGTTAAAGCTACAGAAGATAGTTGAATATTAGAGAGAAAGATTAAGCTCTGGTTTTGAGCAATGGATGCTCTTATTGGAAAGTGAATAGGCTGCAGCCTAGAAAGTCGTAAAGTACAAAGAATAGGATATCAGACACAAATTAAATGAAAACAAAACTTTCAGACCATGCTTTCATACTCAGATCTCTAATAAATGAGATAGCAGATTTACAACTACTAATTATATTAAAAGTATCCATAACACGGTGCACATTTTGGCAGCACATATACTAAAACTGGAATGATACAGAGATTAGCATGGCCCCTGTGCAAGGATGACAGGGAAATTCGTGAAGCGTTCCATATCTTGTGTAGTTCCCTGGAGTCCTGCCACTCAGGATTAGCACGTGTGCGCACACACACACACACACGCACACACACACACACACACACACACACACACAAGCATCCACAACAGGTATTAACTGATACGAACTCCAGGGCTTTTTCATTTTAATTAAAGAATGATGATTACAGACCTTTTGTCACATTATGGCTCAGAAAACATTATCAATTCAAGATAAATCTGATTCTAGATCTTAAAACAGCACAAGCTGATCTTACCATCTTTAGGGAGAGAAAAGACATTGGGATTTCAAAAGATGCCACAGAATTACAATCCAAAATAGATCCTGTCAGGCTGACATTACTAGGAAGAGATGGAAGATGAAACCGAATAGGATATGAGTTGCTAAGAACCCCAGGAAAAGGAGGAAGATGCCGTCACAACAGGATTCAGGCTATAGAATTCAGCTACAGAACTGGGGTAGCTTTGCTGCAGTAGCTACAGTAGTTACAGGGACAATTCTTTTTCTGCTAAAAGTAAAACCTAGCAGGACTAGCATTTTTCTGAACTATGAAATTGGCACAGTTTAATTTTATAATTTGAATGCCTGGTCTCGTATCTGTTCAAGTGATATTTTACCAAAATACTTGTACCTTATGTCATACTGGGTATGAGTCATAACCTCTTACAATATGTACAAGTAATAGATTATGAACAAGGAGCTATTTAAAAACTATTGTGCGTTCTGCTTTAGTTTCTTAATTTACCTTTTTAGGAGAGAAACTACAGGCTGTATAACTCAACCAGTGCATACAGTCTTTACAATTCTGAATCTGTCTTTACCACTTATAAGTGGAAGAAAGATTTTTGTGTGTGTGATTTTTTTAAGTGACATCTTTAAGGTGTGGAAAGGAAAACAACGTTGTCAACTCGTTTGACTAGAATGAAAATACTTCTCAGAAGTGATAATGAAATGCTTACAAAAGTAAAACTGAGGGGCGCCTGGGTGGCTCAGATGGTTAAGCGTCTGCCTTCGGCTTAGATCATGATCTTCAGATCCTGGGATCAAGTCCCATGTTGGGCTCCCAGCTCAGAGGGGAGTCTCCCTCTGCTTCTCCCCCCTGCTTGCTCTCTCTCTGCCTCTGTATCTCTCTCAAATGAATAATTAAAAAAAAATCTTTAAAAAAAAGTAAAACAGAGGGAATTCATTGCCATCTTATACTACAAGGAATGGTAATCAAACTTCTTCAGGTCAAGTCAGAAATGTGTATCTACACAAAGAAGTACATCAAAAATGTAATGAATGAAAAAAATGGAATAAAGGAAGGTAATAGTGCTAAAAGATGACTGCTGCTTATAGCAATAATAGTAACAATCTATTAATCTGTTTCTAGCATATATAATAGTGAAATATATGACCCTAAAAGCACAAAGAATTAATGAGAGAAGTTGATAATATACTTTTATAAGGGCTATCCCTTTCCCTTCCTGAAAAGGAAGTGGTATATTATTTGAAGATGACCCCAGATTATTTTATTTATTTATTTATTTATTTAAATTGTACTTTATCACATTATGTTAGTCACCATACATCATTAGTTTTTTTTTTTAAGATTTTATTTATTTATTTGACAGAGACACAAAAAGAGAGGGAACACAAGAAGGGGGAGTGGGAGAGGGAGAAGCAGACTTCCCACTGTGCAGGGAGCCTGATGCGGGGCTAGATCCCAGGACCCTGGGATCATGACCTGAGCCAAAGGCAGAGGCTTAACGACTGAGTCACCCAGGCACCCCTACATCATTAGTTTTTGATGTAGTGATCCACGATTCATTGTTTTCGTGTAACACCCAGTGCTCCATGCAATATGTGCCCTCCTTAATACCCATCACCAGGCCAACCTATCCCCCCACCCCCCTCCCCTCTAAAACCCTGTTTGTTTCTCAGAATCCGTGGTCTCTCATGGTTCATCTCCCCCTCTGATATCCCCCCTTCATTTTTCCCTTCCTTCTCCTAATGTCCTCTATGCTATTCTTTATGTTCCACAAATAAGCAAAACCATTTGATAATTGACTTTCTCTGCTTGACTTATTTCACTTAGCATAATCTCCAGTCCCATCCATGTTGATGTAAAAGTGGGGTATTCATCCCTTCTGATGGCTGAGTAATATTCCATTGTATATATGGACCACATCTTCTTTATCCATTCATCTGTTGAAGGGCATCTCGGCTCTTTCCACAGTTTGGCTATTGCGGACATTGCTGCTGTGAACATTGAGGGTGCATATGGCCCTTCTTTTCACTACATCTGTGTCTTTGGGGTAAATACCCAGGAGTGCAATTGCTGGGTCATAGGGTAGCTCTATTTTTAATTTTCTGAGGCACCTCCACACTGTTTTCCAAAGTGACTGTACCAACTTGCATTCCCACCAACAGTGTAAGAGGGTTCCCTTTTCTCCACAACCTCTCCAACATTTGTTGTTTCTTGCCTTGTCAATTTTTGCCATAATAACTGGTGTAAGGTGGTATCTCAATGTGGTTTTGATTTGAATTTCCCTGATGGCTAATGATGATGAACATTTTTCATGTGTCTATTAGCTATTTGTATGTCTTCCTTTGAGAAGTGTCTGTTCATGTCTTCTCCCATTTTTTGACCTGATTATTTGTTTTTTGGGTGTTGAGTTTGAGAAGTTCTTTATAGATCTTGGATACCAGCCCTTTATCTGTAGTGTCATTTGCAAATATCTTCTCCCGTTCTATGGGTTGCCTCTTTGTTTTGTCAACTGTTTCCGTTGCTGTGCAGAAGCTTTTTATCTTGATGAAGTCCCAAAAGTTCATTTTTGCTTTTGTTTCACTAGCCTTTGGAGATGTATCTTGAAAGAAGTTGCTGTGGGTGATGTCAAAGAGGTTACTGCCTATGTTCTCCTCTAGGATTTTGATGGATTCCTGTCTCACATTGAGGTCTTTCATCCATTTTGAGTTTATCTTTGTGTATGGGGTTAGAGAATGGTCGAGTTTCATTCTTTTGTATATAGTTGTCCAATTTTCCCAGCACCATTTATTGAAGAGACTGTCTTTTTAACATTGCAAATTTTTTCCTGCTTTGTCAAAGATTATTTGACCATAGAGTTGAAGGTCCATATCTGGGCTCTCTATTCTGTTCCATTGGTCTATATGTCTGTTTTTGTGCCAGTACCATGCTGTCTTGGTGATCACGGCTTTGTAATATAGCTTGAAATCAGGTAACGTGATGCCCCCAGCTTTGTTTTTCTTTTTCAACATTTCCTTGGCGATTTGGGGTCTTTTCTGATTCCATACAAATTTTAGGATTGTTTGTTCCAGCACTTTGAAAAATGTCATTGCAATTTTGATCGGGATGGCATTGAAGGTATAGATTGCTCTGGGTAGCATAGATATTTAACAATGTTTATTCTTCCGATCCATGAGCATGGAATGTTTTTCCATCTTTTTGTGTTTTCTTCAATTTTTTCATGAGTGTTTATAGAGTATAGATCCTTACCTCTTTGGTTAGGTTTATTCTGAGGTATCTTATGGCTTTGGGTCCTATTGTAAATGGAAACATTTCTCTAAATTCTCTTTCTACAGTTGCATTGTTAGTGTATAAGAAAGCAACTGATTTCTGTGCATTGATTTTATATCCTTCCACATTACTGAATTGCTGTACGAGTTCTAGTAGTTTGGGGGTGGAGTCTTTTAGGTTTTCCAAATAAAGTATCATGTCATCTGCGAATAGAAAGTTTGACTTCTTCTTTGCCAATTTGAATACCTTTTATTTCTTTTTGTTGTCTGATTGCTGTGGTTAGGACTGCTAGTATTATGTTGAACAACAGTGGCGAGAGTGGGCATCCTTGACGTGTTCCTGATCTTAAGGGAAAGGCTCTCAGCTTTTCCCCATTAAGGATGATATTCACTGTGGGTTTTTCATAGTTGGATTTCATGAACTTGAGGGATGTTCCCTGTATCCCTCTGAAGAGTTTTAATCAGGACAGGATGCTGTATTTTGTCAAATGCTTTTTCTGCATCAACTGAGAGGACTGTATGGTTCTTCTCTCTCCTCTTATTAATGTGTTCTATCACATTGATTGATTTGCAAATGTTGAACTACACTTGCATCCCTGGGATAAATCCCACTTGGTCATGGTGGATGATCCTTTTAATGTATTGTTGGATCCTATTAGCTAGGATTTTGTTGAGGATTTTGGAATCCATATTCATCAGGGATATTGGTCTGAAATTCTCCTTTTTGATGGGGTCTTTGCCTGGTTTGGGGATTAAGGTAATGCTGGCCTCCTAGAATGAGTCTGGAAGATTTCCTTCTGTTTCTATTTTTTGAAACAGCTTCAGGAGAATAGGTATTATTTCTATTTTGAATGTTTGGTAGAATTCCCCAGGGAATCCATCAGGCCCTGGACTCTTGTTTTTTGGGAGGTTTTTGATCACTGCTTCAATCTCGTTACTGGGTATTGGCCTTTCAGGTTGTCAACTTCTTCCTGTTTCAGTTTAGGGAGTTTATAGGTTTCCAGAAAGGCATCCATTTCATCCAGTTTGGCAGCTTATTGGCATATAGTTGATAATAACTTTTAATAATTGTTTCTATTTCCTTGGTGTTAGTCGTGTTATCTCTCCTTTCATTCATAATTTTATTAATTTGGGTCCTTTCTCTTTTCTTTTGGATAAGGCTGGCCAGTGGTTTATCGATCTTATTCTTTCAAAGAACCAGCTTCTAGTTTCGTTGATCTGATCTATTGTGTTTCTGGTTTCTAATTCTTTGATATCTGCTCTAATCTTAATTATTTCTCTTCTAATGCATGGTGTAGGCATCGTTTGTTGCTTTTTCTCCAGTTCTTTAAGGTGTAGAGTTAGTTGGTGAATTTGGGATTTTTCTGTTTCTTTGAGTGGGGCTTGGATGGCTATGTATTTCCCCTTTAGGACCACCTTTGCAGTATCCCATAGGTTTTGGACTGATGTGTTTTTGTTCTCATTGATTTCCGTGAATTGTTTAAGTTTTTTGATTTCCTGGTTGACCTAAACATTCTTGAGCAGAGTGGTCTTTAGCTTCCAAGTGTTTGAATTTCGGTCAAATTTTTTCTTGTGATTGAGTTCCAGTTTTAAAGCATTATTGTCTGAGAATATGCAGGGAATAATCTCAATCTTTTGGTATTGCTTGAGACCTGATTTGTGACCCAGTGTGTGGTCTATTCTGGAGAAAGTTCCATATGCACTCGAGAAGAATGAGTATTCCGTTGTTGTAGGGTGGAACGTTCTGTATATATCTATGAAGACCAGCTGGTCCAGTGTGTCATTCAAAGCTCTAGTTTCTTTGTTGATTTTCTGCTTCGATGATCTGTCTACCGTGGAGAGTGGAGTATTGTGGTCTCCTACAATTAATGTATTGTTATCAATATGACTCTTTATTTTGGTTAACAGTTGGCTTATGTAGATGGCTTCTCCCATGTTGGGGGCATAGATATTTACAATTGTTAGATCTTCTTGTTGGATAGACCCTTTAAGAATGATATAGTGTCCTTCTGTGTCTCTAACTACAGACTTTAGTTTAAAATCTAATTTGTCTGATATAAGAATTGCTACCCCAGCTTTCTGTTGAGGTTCATTGGCATGGAAGATGGTCCTCCATCCCTTTCCTTTCAATATGGATGTATCTTTAGGTTCAAAATGAGCCTCTTGTAGACAGCATAAAGATGGGTCCTGCCTTTTAATACAATCCGTCACCCTGTACCATTTTATGGGAGCATTTGGGGCGTTCATGTTGCGAGTGATTATTAAAGGATATGAATTAATGGTTATCATGTTGCCTGTGAAGACCTTGTTTTTATAGATTGTCCCAGTAAATTTCTTTTCTATATCACTCTTGGGGTCTTTCTCCTTTTATAGAAGGCCCCTTAGTATTTCTTGCAGGGCTGGCTTAGTGGTCACATATTCTTTCAGTTTCTGCCCATCTTGGAAGCTCTGCCTCTCTCCATCCATTCTAAATGACAGCCTTGCTGGATAAAGTATTCTTGGCTGCATGTTCTTCTCATTTAGTACTCTGAATATGTCTTGCCAGGCTTTTCTGGCTTGCCAGGTCTCTATGGATAAGTCTGATGTTATTCTGATGTTCCTCCCTCTGTACATAAGGAATCTCTTCCCCCTAACTGCCCTTAAGATGGCTTCCTTGGTTCTAAGATTTGCGAGTTTTACTATTACATGCCAGGATGTTGGCCTGTTTTCCTTGATCTTGGGAGGGGTCCTCTCTGCCTCTAAGACACAAATGTTTGTTTCATTCCCCAGATTAGGTAAGTTCTCAGCTATGATTTGCTCAAATATATCTTCTAGTCCTGTCTCTCCACCCCTTATGGGTTCCAGTAATTCTGACATTGGAATGTTTCATGGTGTCACTTATTTCTCTGATTCTATTTTCATGGATTCTGAGTTGTTTTTCCCTGGCCTCCTCTTTACCCTTTTTTCCTATTAATTGGTCTTCTAGGTCACTAATTCATTCTTCTGCCACACTTACTGTAGCTGTTAGGTTATCTAGATTAGGTTTGGATTTCATTGATAGCATTTTTAAGTCTGTCAATTCAGCTTTTATTTCTGCCCTTAGAGACTATGTTGCCATTAATTGATTTCTCCATTCTAGCTATTGTCTTCACAATTGGCAACCTGAGTTCCATCTCCAACATCTTGGTTATATCTGAATCCATTTGTAAAACTGTGGCATAAGTCAGAGTCTCTGAGTCTTTCCTATTTTGGGGGTTCCTCCTCCTAGTCATTCTGTTGAGAGGTGGTTGAGAGAATGTATAGAGTCCAAATTATTGACCACAACCCAAGCAAGATGCACCTGTTTTCTAGGGACCTTAGGGCTGTTGGCCTCTTGTTTTCCCAGCCTGTCTTCTGTGGGAGGGGCCTACTGCGCTGTTACTCAGGCACCCTGTTTTGGCAGAGTTGTCCTGCCCCCTGTAGTGGGGGATGGGCTCAGTAAAAACCAGTTTTTTGAGGCTTTTGTTCTCTGGCAACATTCCCTGGTGGCTTTCTGCATCTCTTCCATGTGTCAGAGCAGAAGAGACTGTTTCCAACCCTCTGCCTCAGAGCAGAGAGATCACAGCTCACTTCAGTGAGCTCTCCAGGCCACTCTATGTCTGCTTCTGTCTGCGCTGCTAAAAACTTCAGCATCCTGGGTGTGCACCCCTCAGTAGTGCTCCCAGTCCTTGCCTCCAGGTCGGGGCATGTCTCTGCCCTTTGTGCTTCTAAAACCGCCAGCTGCCCCCAGTTCACACATGCAGTCCCACTGCTCCGGGTTTCCACCTGGGGGCTGCCCTCAAGTCCTTTCCCGCATCTCCTGGTGTGCGAGTCTGTGCCTGTCCCTACTGCTCACCAGCGGTATAGGATCCCCATGGCCAGGCTCCCTCCCGCTGCTGTTTATCCTCAGATATCTTCCTGCGGAATAAGGGCTTCTCGCTTCATACCTTAAAACCAACCGCCTGCCAGAGATCCAGATCTATCTTCTCACATCTCAGGCTGATTTCATGGTGTTCAGAGTGGTCTGGTGATATCCAGCTCAATTCCGGGGACTGGTTGGAATAGGGTCCCCTACTCCTCCGCCACCTTTCCCCCCCCCTCAGACCCCAGATTATTTAAAAATGTGTACTGTAAACCACAGGGAGAACAGATTAAACCTAAATCAAGCAGAAGAAAATAATAAAAACTATTATTCTTATTTTTTTGAAAATTGCAAATAAAAAGTTTAATTTCAGAAACTACTAAAACATAGTCAATGCAAATCCAGATTAATAATTTTTTTTAACAAAACAACTTTTCTAAAAGGTCATAGGCCAATGAGTGACTTGTTTCATCCAGAATATTTCATTGGTTTAAAATGAGAAAATGAACGCTTTTCTAGATGTTGAAACAAAAATTCTGAAGACAGATCATGGTTAAAAGAATGACAACTGAAGTTTCATTCTGCTGTCCCTGGGATTCTAAAACACTCCAGTGATGGCTGAATCTTCCTTATTACATATATATTTTTTAAAAAATTAAACACCTAAGGCTATTCTTACAACTGCAAAATAACGCTCTCCTCTCTGTTGATGAACCATCTCTTCTAAAAAGAATTTTATACATAATTTGATCAAATTGGGATCAGTGGGGTCAGTGGTTCCTGGTGTCAAAACAGTAGGTCTGAGGCTCAAGGCGTCCTCAGCAGGACTGCTGTGAATGGGCCCCTGGCACACGGGCTCATCAGCAGGTGTCTGGAGATCAAGGTCGGGGCCGCTGTGTTGTGAGTCGACCACGTAAAACCTGAAGGCAGAAGCACGGACGCGGAATGCTCTCTTTACCAAATCACTAGATAGTGGACATTCCAGGACACATCTAAGTTTAGTTTCATCTTCAAATGCCACACCTTTGTTGCAGTAAATGGTTATGTTCCAGAATATTCTCTATACTCGACATACTTTAGAGCCTGTGGTTATAAACTGCTCAGCCAGGATGGCTTGAACTCCACCTCCTATTTACAGATTTCATTAAACAGCCACAAAAGCTGTTGTGTTGAATTAAAGCAGCTTTTAACTAAAATACAGTACCTGATTTGTGGTTTTTACATAATGGAATAAAAAGCTTTCAGAATAAAATTGTTTACATCTCCTCTGGCATTCTGGTAAAACAAATTACTAACCCCCAACTTTAAAAAAACTTTAGTTATGAATGAAACCCTAATCATACATAATAATCGCAAGACAGGCTCTTCCCAGTGGGTCTGTGGGAAGCCTGCAGTGATGCCAGGCCAGCAGGACTGGGAGTAAAGTGCCTGGGTAGCTCAGATGGTTAAGTGTCTGCCTTCCACTGGGGTCATGATGGCAGGGTCCTGGGATCAAGCCCCACATTGGGCTCTCTGCTCAGCGGGGAATCGGCTTTTACCTTTCCTTCTTCCTCTGTCCTTGCTCTCTTAAATAAAAAAAATCTTTTAAAAAAAGGTTATTTTTTAAAAAACTATTTTGAATAGATCAATAAAGGTGAAAGGGACCAATAAAGGTTAAAATTAGAAACAATGGGAGAACATCAACAACCCAAAGCTGATTTTTTGAAAAGATAAAATCAAGAGGTAATAAATTAGTAACCGGCACAAATAGACTAGCTTAGTTTGGGATTTCAAATGCATGCCATTTCCATTATTCTACTGCCTTACTTTGGGTGATGGGGACGGTTTAGAAAGGGGACAACTGGGAACAAGCCTGATGATGTAGAGGAAATGGACAAAAGATTATTACAGAGATGGTTTCATGGGGCCCCATGTTGGTGGAGGAATATTAAGGAACCAGAAACTGGCAGAGACAGAGCAGGGCAGAGGTACTGGAAGAACACTATTGATTTTTCAATCAAGAAATTCTTGTGATTCTATGCTTTTGCATTGTGGCTGGTTTTCTCAGCTAGGGAAGCCACTGAGCTTGGCTTTAGAGAACAGTGAAGGGGGAAATGCTGAGCTGTGACTGGCTGCCGGGTTTGGGACTCCCGATTGCTCATTGGAATTATTGTTAATGGGCAAAGGCTTAATTGTATTTCAAAAGCCACCACTTGTGAGATGTAACACTGAAACGCAAAGCAAGACAGTTTTTTTTTTTTGTCTTTTCTGCTTGGAATGAAACATCAATGTTTTATTCATAATAAACTCACACACGAAACCTAGAATGTGACTACTACTTACCATTCCCACTGGTCCAAGCACCATTCTCTCTCTCCTGGATTATTCCAATAGCCTCCTAATTTGTCTTCTTGGTTCTAAACTTGCCCCCTACAGGATATCCTCAACAGAACGGCCAGAGTGATCCTTTTAAAACATAAATGTCCTGCTTTTCTGCTCAAACACACCAATGACTTCCCATCTCATTTAGTGGCCCTTAGAATTTGTCCCAGACATACTATTCAGGCCCCTGCTCTTTTGATCTTATTTCCTATCATTCTCCTACTTACTTACTGTGCCCTAGCCACTCTGAATTCCTTGCTATTCCTACAGGCCATTTACAATTTTTCCTTATGGCTTTGCACCTGCTATTCCTTCTGCTCTGTCAAATGAATAAAATCTTTAAAATAAAATGCATCAACAGAAACAATGTGCTAAAGCATGACTTTAATCAATACTGTATAGTGTATACAGAGTATAGTATACTGTATACAGTTAGTCAGTTTCCCTAATTAGAAATTCACATCCAAGGATTGTCAGGTGGCATTCTAATGTGAAACTCAAGCTCCAAGTGCTACAACATCGCTTCTGTTATCTTAGTCTTTTTTTTTTTTTTTAGGTTTCAGCATTTTTTTTTTTTTTTAAGTATTTCTTTATTTGACAGAGAGACAGTGAGAGGAGGAACAGAAGCAGGGGGTGGGTAGGGAGAAGCAGGCTTCCCACGGAGCAGGGAGCCCAATGCAGGGCTAGATCCCAGGGTCCCGGGATCATGATCTAAGCTGATGGCAAACGCCAATGACTGAGCCACCCAGGCACCCCAGCATTTGGTATAGGCACTTTGGAAAATAGTTTGGAGGTTCCTCAAAAAAGTTAAAAATAGAGCTACCTATGACCCAGCAATTGCACTCCTGGGTATTTACCCCAAAGACACAGATGTAGTGAAAAGAAGGGGCACATGCACCCCAGTGTTCACAGCAGCAATGTCTGCAATAGCCAAACTGTGGAAAGAGCCAGAGATGCCCTTCAACAGATGAATAAAGAAGATGTGGTCCATATATACAATGGAATATTACTCAGCCATCAGAAAGGATGAATACCCAACTTTTACATCAACATGGATGGGACTGGAGGAGATTATGCTAAGTGAAATAAGTCAAGCAGAGAAAGTCAATTATCATATGGTTTCACTTATTTGTGGAACATAAGGAATTGCATGGAGGACATTAGGGGAGAAGGAAGGGAAAAATGAAGGGTGGGAATCAGAGGGGGAAGACGAACCATGAGACACTATGGACTCCGAGAAACAACCTGAGGGTTTTAGAGGGGAGAGGGGGTGGGGGGATAGGTTGGTCCAGTGACGGGTATTGAGGAGGGCACATATTGCATGGAGCACTGGGTGTTATATGCAAACAATGAATCATGGAACACTACATCAAAAACTAATGATGTACTGTGTGGTGACAAACATAATAAAAAAAATGCTAACAATATATAATTGGAAATTATTTCAAAACCAGAAACTGATAAACTTTTAAATATCAGGATAAAGATACTTTCAAATTTGAAAGTCTCGAAAAGGGGTGCCTGGCTGTCTCAGTCAGTGGAGCATGCAACTCGATCTTGAGGTTGTGAATTTAAGCCGTATGTTGGGTATGGAAGTTACTTAAAAGTAAAATATTTTTTAAAAAATATTTTATTTATTTATTTGACAGAAAGCACAAGCAGGGGGAATGGCAGGCAGAGGAAGAGGTTGCTGCCTGTGTTCTCCTCTAGAATTTTGATGGATTCCTGTCTCACATTTAGGTGTTTCATCCATTTTCAGTCTATTTTTGTGTGTGATGTAAGGAAATGGTCCAGTTTCATTCTTCTGCATGTGGCTGTCCTATTTTCCCAGCACCATTTGTTGAACAGACTGTTTTTCCGTTGGCCATTCTTTCCTGCTTTGTCCAAGATTAGTTGACCATGGAGTTGAGGGTCCATTTCTTTTTTTTTTTTTTAAGATTTTATTTATTTATTTGAGAGAGAGAGAATGAGAGAGAGAGAGCCTGTGAGGGAAGAGGGTCAGAGGGAGAAGCAGACTCCCTGCTGAGCAGGGAGCCCAATGTGGGACTCGATCCCGGGACCCCAGGATCATGACCTGAGCCGAAGGCAGTCGCTTAACCAACTGAGCCACCCAGGTGCCCCTGAGGGTCCATTTCTGGGCTCTCTTACCATACTGTCTGGATTACAGCTTTGTAATAGAGGTTAAAGTCCAGAATTGTGATGTCACTAGCTTTGTTTTTCCTTTTCAACATTCCTCTGGCTATTTGGGGTCTTTTCTGGTTCCATACAAATTTTAGGATTATTTGTTCCAGCTCTGTGAAAAAAGTTGATGGTATTTTGATAGGGACTGCATTGAATGTGTACATTGCCCTAGGTAGCATAGACATGTTAACAATATTTGTTCTTCCAATCCATGATCATGGAACATTTTTCCATTTCTTTGTATCTTCCTCAATTTCTTTCATGAGTGTTCTATTTCTGAGTACAGATCCTTTGCTTCTGGTTAGGTTCATTCCTAAGTATCTTATGGTTTTGGGTGCAACTGTAAATGGGATCAACTCCTTAATTTTTCTTTCTTCTGTCTCATTAAAACCACGTTTTTTTTTAAAGTAAACTCTACCCTCAATGTGGGGCTCAAACTCACAACCTGAGATCAAGAGTTGCATGCAATACTGGCTGAGCCAGCCAAGTACCCTATAACCACATTTTATAGAAGCTGCTGAAACTAAGATAAAATCATTCTGGTTGTTTAAAGGAAAAAGTAAAACTAAAACAAAACAAAAACAAAAAGCTAACAACAAAAACCACAACAGAATTGTTGAGACTAGATTCACTGGCTTAGTTTTGTCCACTACCTGAAACAAACAAAAAAATTAAGAGTTTTACAGTAATTCATCATTCAGAATCTGTTACTGTACAGATTTTAAGAGGTTTTGAGTCAGTTCCAGTGTAGAAATAAGGCCAAAGTGTTTCTGTAAAGTAATAGTTAAAAATATAGAGAAGGGATCTATCACTCAAATTGTAAAAGGAAACCTCACACAATTCACAGTCTAAAAAAATGCCAATCTTTCTAGGTATTACTTTTGGCAGAAGATTAGTTTTTTTAGGACCCAATGCAATATAATTACTCTGACTACATCGTCCAACACCCCATAGTCCATCCTGCACTAAAATTGGTTGATTCTGATTCTTTCTCCTTCTGGGAAGAGAGTCTTTACAGACACCCACGATCCATTCAGGCTTGTCTTTTACTTCCACCTCCCAATACTGTCTGCCAGAATTATAACCCCTAGAACCCAGGACAGCTGGGCAGAGATAAAACCTCCTTGGGTTATGAGTTAAGTTATGCCTTTTATTTACATATTGCACAGTTTTTCTGTCTTCTGAGACAATAAGCTTACGATGTGCTGTTTCAGGATCTAGAATTATATGCACTTGAAATCTGTTGATAATTTTATTTAGGCCAGAATATTGTGGAGCAAGATGGTAACCATATTCTTTTAACTGGAATGAAAAAGGTTCAGGGGACTTTAAGGTTTTATATCTATAGTAGATACTTTCAACATCTGTCAGTAATTCCAGCTCTGACTTCATATATTTGCCCTCTATCTCCTTTGATAGATGTTTTAATGTGGAAAGATGATTTGAAAATGTTGTTAGGTTTTCATTTAGCTTTGTTAAAATATTCATTTCTTCATCTTGTAATTGCCGTAGAACAATCTCTTGCTCATTTTTGAGAAACAACAAAATTTGCTCAAATTCAGACTTTATTTCTTCTCTCCTACATTGTACCTTCTTTTTCAGTTCCAATGATTTTCTGCTTTGCATAGTTATCACCTTTTCAACTTGTTCTACTCTCTCCTTCCATGGTTCAATGCAATTCTGCAATCTTTTCCTGTGATAGGGAGCAGCTTTCTCTATGGGCCAAATATAGTGATCCTGGTGATCAGCGGAGAAACTACACTGTGGACATAAAACTTCTAGGTCCTTCTGACAGAAGAAGGTCAAAATCTGATTATGTTTTTCACACATAAGCTTCTCTTCCTTCCTCTTCCTCTTGCTTCTTCTTATCTGTAGTAGTTTAGCAATTTCAATCAGATTGCCCAGCTGGGGATTGTTTGCAAATTTCCTTTCTGGAGAGCAGTAACGGCAAAAGGGGCAGGGGAAAGTATCATTTAGATTCTTCCAGAACATACTGATGCAGGAGTGACAGAAGTTATGCCCACAGTTGATGGTCACTGGCTCTTTCAAGTAGTCCAGACAGATGGGACAGCTAGCCCCTGTCTGGAGGTCTGCCAGGGCTGTCACAAACTCCATTGAGCTGTGAACAAAGATGGTGGGTAAGGTAGTATGTCCTTTAGTAAAGCCTGGCTCTCTACCACACAAGACCCAGAGAACAGTGGATGATCTCCTCCCAGACCTTGAAAACTGACCAGCTTTCAGTTTCACTAGATTGGCATGTTGATGAGAGCCTATACAAACCTGTTTATTTCTCTGCCCCTTAGCTCTAGATTCTGTTGCCAAGAATAGTCCACAGGCTGTAGTCTACTGCATACTAGAACGTATCTGCTGGGCTGCTGTTCTTCCCACTTGATGTAGAGTCAGGCATGATTTTCCTGTTCAAGCAAGTAGCTGTACGTCCAAGATAAGGAATCTTTCCTATGGGTGAGAAAAAACATTAAGTTAAAAATATGCCACAATCATCAGTGTATTAAAACATTCACACAAGACTCATCAATAAATGCTAAAATCATTGTGTAGAGGTTCTTGAAACAAGAATTCATAGTTATAAAGATTCACTCATCTCACATTTCAACAACAAAAAACCTGGAAGATATCCTTGCAAAAAAGTATTCCATCTCAAACCAATCGTAAGAAAGCAAGTAGTCTAACTTAAATTATGGGGCATTCTACAAGATAATCGGTATGTGTTCTTCAAAATGTAAATGTCATGAAAAACAAACATAAAAAAAGTTTCAGAAATATGACAAATATAATGTGCAATACCTGATTGAATTTGGGATCTTAAAATTAAAAGGTAAACAACTAAAAGAACATTTCTCGGACAAATGGGAGAATTTTAGTTATGGACTACATATCATATTAAATTGTGTTTATCATATTAATTTACCATAGGTAAGAGGTAAAACATCCTGTTCTTAGGCGATATATACTTTGGGGGTGGGGACACCATCTTGATGGCTGCAACTTAACTTTCAGAAGGTTCAATAATTTTAAGATGTGTGGCAAAAAGTTAAAAATTGGTGCATCTAAGCAAAAGGTTTATCTAAGTATATTGTGCATCCTTTCAATTTTTCTATAGGTTTGAAATGTTCGAAATAAACAGGGAGAGGGGAGCCTGGGTGGCTTAGCTGGTTAAGCATCTGTCTTTGATCTCAGGGTCCTGAGACGGAGCCCCATGTCGGGCTCCCTCCCTCTGCTGTTCCCCTGCTTGTACTCTCTTGCTGGTACTCTCAAACAAATAAAATCTTGCACATGGCTCCCCCGCGCCGTTTCCTGTTTAAGATGGCGTCTCCCGCAGCAATGCCGGCCCGGAAAGTTCTGCGAGACCTGGTACTCCGGCCCCGCTGCTGGCGGCCAGGTCCCAGGCAGTTCAGTTAACCCCCCGAAGATGGCTAAACCTGCAGGAGTACCAGAGCAAGAAACTGATGTCGGACCCCGGAGTCAGAGTTCAAAGATTCTTTGTAGCAGACACTGCAAAGGAAGCTCTGGAGGCTGCTAAGAAACTAAGTGGCCCTGTGCTTATGCTGAGGGGTGAAAAAGGAAGATGGCGCCTGCGGGCTCCCCTGTTCCCAAAGGGGTCTCTCCACAAATGCTGCCCCTTTGGGACATGCTCTGAAATGAGGAATTAACCTCCCCACTGTGTACCCCAGCCATCCATTGTTATGAATCTGCAATCAGGAGTGCAAAGAAGCAAGCATGGGAGTGTGGCCCATCAGAGGTTGAAGCAGTGTCTGCTTTCTAGGAGTAATGGCAGTGTCTTCGTGAGATGGGTGGTTCCTGTGGTGAGATCTGATTGTGTTCCTGGCTCCTGTTAGACCCCTTTGATGCCTTCCTATTTTCTGTGACCAATTCTCCCACCTCCTTGGTGCACCCCCCCAATACCTTTTCTGTGATTTACTTCATGTTTATTTCAGCTAGAGTTAATTTTTGTTGCTTTCTGCCAGGAACTCTAACTCATCCAAACAAAAAGTGCTTAGCATAGGTCCTGGGACATAATAAATGCTCAATAAATATTATTGTTACTCAATAAATAAATAAATAAATAAATAAATAAATAAATTAAATCTTACCAAAAAAAAAAAAGGGAGAAAATTTCCTGGCTTGTTTTTAAGATACCCAGCACACCCAATTTTAAGCAAATCAAATTCCTCCAAGTTTGTGAGCCATTTTATCATCAGTACAGTATTCTCTCCTTTCTTCCCACACTAAGACACTTTCTCCACTTTTGTGCTTCCTCTCCCTTCCCTCATAATCCAAAGACAGTGAGAACAGAAATAGAAGCATGGTTTTGACATCTGAAATTGGTTTTGTCCTGGTGACCTAGCAAGTTCTTTCACTACAGACTTACTCTTCCTACAAGCAAAATAGGAAAAATGTAATAATTCTAGAAAGCCTCCATTTTTAAATTATTCCCAAACTCAAGGACTGACTCAGTGTCTTGGGCCTGCAGAACAGCTATCACAGCAACATGCTATGGAAGGCAATGTTTCACAACGTAAGGACTAAAGGTAAAAGTCTATTAGGTTTGGGACGCCTGGGCGGCCCAGTTGGTTAAGCGTCTGCCTTCAGCTTGGGTCATGATGCCAGGGTCCAGGGATTGAGTCCCATGTTAGGCTCCCTGCTCAGCGGGGAGCCTGCATCTCCCTCTGCCTGCCTCTCTCCCTCCCTTTGTCTCTCGCTCGCTCGCTTTCTGACAAAATAAATAAATAAAATCTTAAAAAAAAAAAAAGAAGTCTATTAGGTTTGAATCCTGGTTCAGCTACTTAGTGTATACTTCCGGAAAACCCACGTAACTTTTTTGAATCTCCTTTCTTTGACCCATAAAATGGGGATTATAACCCTTTTTATTTATTGATTTATTTAATTTTTAAAAAAGATTTTATTTAATTATTTAGACAGAAAGAGAGAGAGAGCACAAGCAGGGGGAGTGGCAGGCAGAGGGAGAGGGAGAAGCAGGCTCTCCGCTGAGCAGGGAGCCTGATGCAGGCCTCTATCTCAGGACTCTGGGATTATGATCTGAGCCAAAGGCAGTTGCTTAACTGACTGAGCCACCCAGGCACCCCTATAACCCCTTTTTAAATAAGGAGATCACATAAATGGCAGCCAACATGTCCACTGTTCTTGGTCAATAAGTGATTTTATTAAATATTTTATTTTTTAAGTTATCTCCACACCCAACGTGGGGCTCGAACCTACAACCTCGAGATTAAAAGTCATATGCTCTATCGACTGAGCCAGCCAGGTGCTGCAGCTTTCTATTTTACATGTGTTTGAATCTGGATCCAAATATGGCCCACATATTACATTTACTTATTAGCACCCTTAAATACCTTTCAATCTAGAATAGTGTCTTCTGCCTCTACCTTTGTCCTGGTGGGCTATCCTAAGTTCTACATTTTACCTACTGCTTCTTGATATATAATTTAACTTATCCCTCATACCTTCACTTTTTAAACTTATTAAATCTTTCCTCTCAGTTAAACCTGTCAGTAACTCACCAAAAGACAAGACAAAGTACTCCCCTTAGCTTACCATTCAGAGCCCTTCATACCTCACTCAGTATCTTCATCTTCAACTGGCTTGTGGTCCCCTAAAGTAGTTGGTCTTTTATTTTTTTAAGACAGAGATGTTGGGGGGCGCCTGGGTGCCTCAGTTGGTTAAGCGACTGCCTTCGGCTCAGGTCATGATCCTGGAGTCCCGGGATCGAGTCCCACATCGGGTTCCCTGCTCGGCGGGGAGTCTGCTTCTCCCTCTGACCCTCTTCCCTCTCGTGCTCTCTATCTCTCATTCTCTCTCTCTCAAATAAATAAATAAAATCTTTAAAAAAAATAAATAAAACAGAGATGTTGGGGCGCCTGGGTGGCTCAGTCATTAAGTGTTTGCCTTCAGCTCAGGTCATGATCTCAGGGTCCTGGGATCGAGCCCTGCATTGGGCTCCCTGATCAGCCAAGAGCCTGCTTCTCCCTCTCCCACTCCCCCTGCTTGTGTTCCCTCTCTTGCTGTCTCTGTCAAATAAATAAATAAAATCTTAAAAAATGAAAAAAAAATAAAACAAAGATGTTATGTTCTCCTTCCTGCACAAACCACTCACTGCTTACATTACCTTTTCCTCCCTTCTTTCCTTGGGACTCAGTTATGCTCCTTTGGGAGAGTCTGACCAAGACAAGTTTTCTCTAGGATGGTTTATTATGTGTCAGGCACTAAGCTAAGGGTCTTTCATGTAGTTGCTGATTCAATTAAACTCTCCAAGCAACCCTAAAATTAGGAGCTATTATCCTCAATTAGAGTGGTAAAAAATGAATCTACAATAATTTGAGTACACTTATACATTGCATTAATTGGCATGATAATCACAAAACTGTACTGCTCCTTCTTTGTACTCCTACAGCATCCTATGCATCCCTCTACATCTATTTCAAAGCAACTTATATTTTTCTTTTTAAAGATTTTATTTATTTGACAGAGAGAGAGAGCACAAGTAGGCAGACAGGCAGGCAGGCAGAGAGGGAGAGGGAGAAGCAGGCTCCCTGCTGAGCATGGAGCCCCATGTGGGGCTCTATCCCAGGATGCTAGGATCATGACCTGAGCTGAAGGCAGATGCTTAACCGACTGAGCCACCAGGCGCCCCAATTTTTCATATTTGATATATTCACAGCTTTTCACATTTGATAGCATATTCCAAACATTTTTAGGAGGAAAGACAGGGATTTATTGATTCTAGCACTGTAACAGCAAAAACATAACACAAATTGAGAGGCAGCAATACCTGATAGAACTGGGTCTTCATTCAAGTCTGCCACTTAACTAGCTATATACCCTTGGTCAAATTAATTTCTCTGAGCTTCAGCTTTCTTTTCACAAAGTGAGAAATAATACTCTCTCCCATTGTAATTATTAAACAAGAAAATAAAATTAAAGCACACGTCACAGTGCCTGCCATTTAACACAGGTACAATAAAAAGTATTATAAGGTATCTCATAAATCTCAAAGGTTCTTAGAAATCTAGCTGAAATCACATACTACATTACACATACAGGCACATCTTATGTTATGGTGCTTCACAGGATTGTACTTTTCAGATACTGAGTTTGTGGGGTTTTTTTGTTTTGTGTAACAAATTGTAGGTTCAATACTTCAGTGAAGGAAGTAACTGCAGTTCTGGTGGAAACAGCAAGAGAACTAGAGTTAGCAGTAAAGCCTGAGATGGAACTGAATTGTTGCAATCTCATGATCAAACTTGAAACCATGACGACTTCGTTGCTGCTTAGGGACAAGAAGAAAAAAGTGGTTTCTTGAGATGGAATCTACTCCTGGTAAAGATGCTCTGAAGATTGTTGAAATGGCAACAAGGATTTAGAATATGCCATAAACTCAGCTGACAAAGCAGCAGCAAGGTTTGGGGACATACTCCCAATTTTGAAAGAATTTCTACTGTGGCTAAAATGCTATCAAACAGCATCACATGCAACAGAGAAATCATTCATGAAAGGAAAAGTCAAAGTGCCAATCTCTGTTGTCTCATTTTAAGAAATTGCCACAGCCACCTCAACCTTCAGCTACCACCACCCTGATCAGTCAGCAGCCATCAAATAGAAGCAAGATCTCCACCAGCAAAAAGATTACAACTACTGAGCCTTTCCAACCAGGGCCCGGCAGAATGGCTCCCGCGAAGAAGGGTGGCGAGAAGAAGGGCCATTCTGCCATCAATGAAGTAGTGACCAGAGAATACACCATCAACATTCACAAGCCCATCCATGGAGCAGATTTCAAGAAGCGTGCCCCTCGGGCACTCAAAGAGATCCGGAAATTTGCCATGAAGGAGATGGGAACTCCAGATGTGCGCATTGACACCAGGCTCAACAAAGCTGTTTGGGCCAAAGGAATAAGGAATGTTCCATACCGTATCCATGTGCGGTTGTCCAGAAAATGTAACGAGGATGAAGATTCACCAAACAAGCTCTACACACTGGTTACCTATGTACCTGTCACCACTTTCAAAAATCTACAGACAGTTAATGTGGATGAGAACTAATCGCTGATTGTCAAATAAAGGTATAAAACTGCAAAAAAAAAAAAAAAGATTACAACTACTGAAAGCTCAAATAATGGTTAGCATTTTTAGCAATAAATTATTTTTTAAAGTATGTACATTGATTTTTTTTTAGACATAAGGCTATTGCACACTTAATAGACTAAAGTATAGGGTAAACATAACTTTTATATGCACTGGGAAACAAAATTCATTTGACTTACTTTATGACAGTGGTCTGGAACTGATCCCACAGTAGCTCTGAGCTGTGTGTTTGTGTAGGCACTTACATATAAAAAGTACTGATATTAAATCTCAAAGTTGCTATGTCTCATATAGTTGCTAAGTCCTTCATGACTGGTAAAGGCATTAACTTTCACCAGGCTCCCTATAATAATGTGATGTAGGAAATTTTCTTACACAAATTTTGGAGGCACAGGAGAGGAGTTTCAGAATTTTAAAATACACCTTTAATTTTATGTTAAAATACATTCAACTTGTAATGAATTCCAGTAACACAGAACTACATAAAATAAAAGCATAGTCTCTACTCTTTTTACTTGCCTACACTATGTTATTATAGCTAATGACTAAGGCTTCAGTGACTTCCAATTCCTGTTTAATACTTTCAAAATGGAGGGCACCTGAGTGGCTCAACCGGTTAAGTGTCTGCCTTCAGCTCAGGTCATGATCCCAGGGTCCTGGGATAGAGACCCACATCAGGCTCCTTGCTCAGTGGGGAGCCTGCTTCTCCCTCTGCCTGCTGTTCCCCCTGCTTGTGCTCACTCTCTTGCTCTCTAGGTAATAAATAAAATCTTTAAAAAAAAAAACTTTCAAAATGAGTACTTTGTTTTAATTTAAGTAATTTCTACACCCCACGTGGGGCTCAAACTCACAACTCCCAGATCAAGAATCGCAGGCTCCTCAGACTGAACCAGCCAGGCACCCCCAAAACGGGTACTTCTGAGTATGCTAAACAAGATGTGGAGTGCGTAGGATTCGGGATGAGGCTGCATAGAATGGTCAGAGATTAGAAAACTGGGGCTGAAGGAAGTTTTAAGAATCTTGCCCAGTGTAACAGTAAATTGCAAAGCATAATGGGAAAACAAAAATCAAGAAAAAAATACAAAACTTTTTAAAAATTTTTTAAAGATTTTATTTATTTATTTGAGAGAGAGAGAATGAGAGATAGAGAGCATGAGGGAAGAGGGTCAGAGGGAGAAGCAGACTCCCTGCTGAGTAGGGAGCCTGATGTGGGACTCCATCCCGAGACGCCAGGATCATGACCTGAGCCGAAGGCAGTCGCTTAACCAACTGAGCCACCCAGGCGCCCAAAAATACAAAACTTTTTTTAAAAAGTATGTGCAAAAAAAGGACTCAGTAGAGTTCAAGGAACATAAAATAGGTACTCACTCCAGGTATCATTGTGCCCCACTTATTACAAGTGCACACACTGGTCAGTTTTCACTACTTTTCAGAATAAAGCCATTTACAGACTATAAAGTTAACAGAACCCGTTTTGTAGGCACTGCTACCACCCTAGTTAAACTATCCATTTCTCTCTTCCCACTATAGTATGAGCCCCTTTTCTACTCCATAATGGTGCCTCCAATCAATTCCCTAACTCTGCAGCTATATTGATCTTTCCAAATACAAATATAATCCTTTTATCTTCCACTTAAAACATTCCACTAGTCCTTTATTATTTTAAGAAAGTAGCTCTCAAACCTTAGATTGCATCATGTTTACCCATACATACATCTTGGTAAAAGACTACTGGGCCATTCCCAGTTTCTGATTCAGTTGGTGTGTTGTATTTCTAAGTTCCCAGGTGATGTTGCTGGTCAAGGGACCATAGTTTGTGAACCACTGCTTTAAGAAAAATAAAGCTTTAAAGACCCATCAAGATCTGGTCCTAGCCTGTTTGCCTAGCTCCCCATTGAATCATACATCATAGTTCTGATTTGATTTTACAATTGTTTTTGCAATTCCTTAGCTGGTATGTCTGACTCTTTCTGTCAGACTGTAAGCTTCTTGGTGGGAATGTGTCTCCCGCTTTATTCTTATCCTTGGGCATATAATGGGTGCTCAAACAGTATTAAATGAATAAATAGAACCTGTGGTAGATTCCTAGCTCTGTTTCAACCCCTATCACCTTGAATGACTCTTAACATGCCTGAGCCTAAACCAGCTCATCTGCAAAGTTGTAATGATAATTCCTAATTGTAATACCTTTGTGAGGGTTAAAGGATATTTCACTTGGCCAGGAGGTGTAGGCAATGTGGAGTAGTGGGTTCTCCAATGGTGGCTACCACTCCATTCTCTTCCCACCTTTCCCTCCTCTCTTCCATCAAACATAGACAGTAATTCTTTGGTGATAACCTAGCAATTCCGCAATTCTCGTTCAAACCAAAATCTTGAAACTTTAATTAAATCAGGCCCACCATTCCCATTCTGTATTCCACAGGTCTGAGACTAAGAAGCTGTAGTTTTCACAAGATCCTCGCCACAGCTGAGGAGACCCAGTCGTGGACAAGCTGTGACCCCGAGGTCTGGCGCCCAGTAGATGCTGAGGAAGCCCCTGCTCAGCTGAGCCTCACGACACCCCACTTGGCTTACCTGGAACCGATGACTCACTCAGCCCCTCTCGGTCCAGCAACACGGTGGCCCCAGAGCCTGACTCAGTGCAGAACAGAAACGCCCAAGTCCGATGAACGGGGGGTTCCCGGCAGAAGTGAACCCATGACCCTTGCAGCGATTGGCTGTCCCTCCGGAAGTGGGTAGGTAATCACCTGCGCATGCTCAATGACTCTGAGGGGCCGAGGAGACGGGGAAAAGCTCTTGAGCTAGCTGAGGGTGTTTCCTTCAGTCATCAAGCCGTTGTTGTCATCAACTGATTTTTTCCCGGTGGCAACCTTTTACATAGTCTTACTATTTTTATTCCTATGCGCAATTTGCGGATCACAGTAAGATTGCAGGTTGGTTTTTTAAAAAAAGAACACCTTCCTCCTCTCAGACACTAAGGGAAGGGAGAGTTCTGGGTCACTTTGGGATCGTGGGTGAGGAGATAGTAAGCTTTAAATGAAAGAGAAACGGTCACCTTAATGGATCAATTTGCATCTCAGTGGGTTAGTGGGTGGGTCTGCCCCACCCTGTAGAACTATGCCCCACCTCAACTCTGGCTCACCCAAGGCTCCTCTATTTACGGTGAAATGTAAGGAATGAATTTGAGTTACTTGGACAGGTCTTTAAGGCTAAAGGAAGAGCCAGTGAGAAAGGCTGGTAATTCTAAAGAACTTGGTAAATGAAGGATCATGTACCCTTCGCTGGCACCTCAAGGGGAAGTAGGGAGGGGTAATCCCCACGCGCAATGTGGGGCTTGAACTCATGGCCCAGAAATGCCCTGCTGACTGAACCACCCAGGCGCCCCTGCCAATGAAGCATTTTAAACCCTTAACGTGATATAATAAAATTTGAATTTTGAAAGGATGATTGGCTACAATTCAGCGACTTAAGAGATCTGGGAAGTGGTGAGTCAACGGTGGGAAGTAAAATACAGGCGTGAATTAGAGATTCCTCACGAGATATTGTTAGTTGTGCTTCCTAAAACTTTTGAATTGCTCGTGGCAACAGCTTCCCCTCTTTTCCTTTGTTCTTTTACTGTGGGGTGAGTATATGGATTTAATTTAGATACCGTGAGATACAAAATTTGTCATTTCCTATCATAGTTCATGACATAAAAAATTACTTATGACAGGAAACCCCATCAGTATGACACTGAAATCCTGAAAGGCTGACCATGCTTTGTAGGGTACATCACAATCCAACCAGATGGGGTCAGCCTACCTGCTATATGCTAATTAAGAAGTTGACTGTTATGCACTGGATTCTTCTGAACTCATTGCTTTTAAGAATTATTATCATTTAACATCCAACAAGACTAGTTCAGAAGCAGTCTGGCCTTCACCCTTAGTCCTCCTGTGTAACAACTGAAACTCCTCCTAGTTTATCAGTGATCTAGTTTCTCAGCCAAGGATTATTTTTCATGTTTATTACTCTCTGAGATGCTTTGTAATCCTGGTCTCTGGCTGCTCTATCTTGTTTTAGCAAGTTGCTGTTCCTCTCCCTGCCCTTCATGCAGATAAATAAAGGCCTGCAAGGGCACATGACAAAGTTTTAATATGTAGTATGAAACATATATATATGTATGTGGGTATGTATGGGTACACATATGTGTATTTATGTGCTTCTGCATGTAGAGAGGAAAAAGAGTGACGGTTAAAGTCTGGCTTTGGAACCAGGCTCCCAGGAATTGAAAACCAAGCACTGCTCTGTTAACCTTGGGCAGGTTATCTTTTTGTACCTGTTTTTCATGTAGTAAACAGAAAAAGGGGGCGGGGCAGTAACAATATGCAGAGGGTAAGATGGAGTCACTCATGTCAAGTAGGGGCCTGTGTCAGGCAATGACACGAACAGGGGTACTGCAGCTACCAGAGATCACTGAGACCAGCAGCAGCTGATGACACCCCAGAACTGATAAGCAGAAGCAAAGGAGGTCTGCAGGGGCCCAAGACTAAATTTCTTCAAAGGGGAGGACTTGGGCAGCAAACTGTCAAGACTTTTCAGACATGACCCCTCTCTGTCTGACCACTGAAAAAAGGCAGCTGCCACCAAAGGTTCTGCCCGACTGATATCGGAACAGAACCGAGATCCTTCGCTGCTTGAATATCAGAAGCAGTGAGTGCCCAGAGCTGACCGGGACCATACCCAGGCCTTTACCTCAACTGCGCACCCACAGACTGACTTCCTGTGTGGTTTGTTAACTTCCTACCCTCTGTGTTCACAATCTTGTTTGTTGTGTGATTTGTGTACAGCTTTGTGTGCCGTGTAGGTAGACAAGTTAATCACATGGTGAAATGTCATTGAGTTTGGAATCCTGAGCCTGCTTTATAATTATGTTAACCTTGCTTTATGACTAAATAAAGTGGACATTGTGGAAAGTCACAACTCATGTGTGCGCCTTCATAGCATGATCATGACACAGTACAACTTCTTGGAGTACTAAATGAGATTTTATGAGCTAAAGCACTAGTGTCTGACATGGCAAATGTAGTGTTAAAACACACACACGCTATCTATAAATTCATCTGAAAATGCTTATTTCTGTTTCCCTGAGAGCAGAAATGAGACTTAGAGGCAGCAGGTATAAGTGGTCCATTTTGTTTCCTATCATTTGTAAAGCTTTTTTTTCTTTGAACTAAATGTCTTTATTGGGGAAAGCCTGGATTACAATGCACTTAAGACTTGGCATTGGGGCCCTTCATCTTGCCAAGGTGGGCACAACATTGACAAAGTGCCCACTTTGTACTGCATCCGCCGCTTTGTCAGTACAACTGGCACTATTCTCCTGCTTGGCCACCTTGGGAGTCTGCCCTCTTACTTTCCCAGCGCGGGCCAGGGAACTGTGGACTTTACCTCCCAAGGATGGGACTGGCTACTTCCAGGGTGGTCAGAGCCTCCACTCCACACTGACCGAGGGTAACCTCAGCCTCTAGGGACAGGCCTGCCAGAAGATCGATTTTATCTTCTGGAGTGATACCCTCCAGTGAGGCTACATGAACCTTCACCTGGGCAACAGTCTCCTGGCCAGTCATCTCCAGGGTGTGTCGCTCTTGGGCGCGGACAAAAAGCTGCACGTCCACATGCCTGAACTGCGTGCACGCAGCTGCTACCTTCAAGATGGAGTTGAGAAAGAGCTGTATCATTTGTAAAGCTTAAAAAACAAAAACAAAAACAAAAAAACAAAACCCAAAACTAAGCTAAAATCTATGGGCCTTTTTCCCTTTTAAAGAGAAAAAGTCAAGCCCCTTTGATACATTTTTAGAATAGTTTGAAATATTCTGCTTAAAGATAAAAGGAAGAATTTTATTTTATGCAGGTGCTCTTTTTCCCTTTAAAAAATAGTTAAAGCAAAGAGAATGATTTCCAAGTTTCAGTTTCCTCATCTAAAAATGGGTGAGCACCTGTGTGGCTCAGTTGGTTAAGTGTCCCCCTTTGGCTCAGATCTCCCCTGCTTGTGCTTTCTCTCTCTGTCAAATAAACAGATAGATAGATAGATAGATAGATAAAAATGGGCAAAATAATGCTTAATCCATTAGGGTTATGTGGAAACTACTTTGCAAAAGGCTGAGTCCCTTCTTTTCTCCCTCCCTCCCTCCCTCCCCTCCCTTCCTTTTCAGCAAGTGCACTTTTATTTTTAATTTTTTTAAAGATTTATTTTAGAGAGAGAAAACGTGCATAAGAGGAGTGGTGCAGAGGAAGAGGGACAGAGAGAAAAGCTCAAGTATATTCCTCACCAAGAGGGGAGCCTGATGGCAGGGCTCATTCCACAATCCTGAGATCACGACCTGAGCTGAAATCATCAAGAGTCCGATGCTTAATTGACTGAGCCACTGAGGTGCCCCTCAAGTGTACTTTTTAAATTAAACAGTAAACCTAAGTAATATATGTATTTTTTTCTATAGAGAGGGGGGAGGCAAGTAGGGGTAGGGAGAGAGGGAATCTTATGCAGGCTTCAGGCCCAGTGCAGAGCTTGATCTCACGACCCTGAGATCATGACCTAAGCTAAAATCAAGAGTCGGACGCTTAACCGACTGAGCCACTCAGGCGCCCCCCACTAAATATTTAAAAAAAAAAAAAAAAGAGGCTCAGACACACTAAAAACAGAACTCCAAAAATCACAACATGGACAATAACAATCATCCACAATCTCATTAGAGGGAAGGGTATTTTAACAGAAAACACCCCCCTTTTTTTTCTTTTAATCATATTGCAAGTTTGGACCTCTTATTTTTCAAGACTAATATTATTGAAAGATCTTACCAAATGCTAAAGAATTAGAAATATTTTTGTTTTGGTTTACTTGTTGTATTTGAACTTTCCATGGTACTTATGTCTCAGTTTATATAAGTCATACTTAGTTAAGCATAACTATTTTGAGTTATGAAACACAAAAATTTTATCATCACCTCACTGGAAAAAAAAAATAGTATGGAAATTAACATTAACACATGCTCCCAGGCCATGTTACATTAAAAAGAGGAAAAATGGTTGGGCACCTGGGTGGCTCAGTTGGTTAAGCTACTGCCTTCGGCTCAGGTCATGATCCTGGAGTCCCGGGATCGAGTCCCGCATCGGGCTCCCTGCATAGCAGGGAGTCTGCTTCTCCCTTTGACCCTCCCCTATCTCATGCTCTCTCTCTGTCTCTCTCTCAAATAAAATCTTAAAAAAAAAGGAAAATTGAGAAATAGATACATCCCAAAATATTCTTTGTTTTTACCCATTACCAACTTTTGAGAATATTCTATAGCCACTTACTACATAGCAAGTGACACAAAACAGTTGATATAAGGTATTATGAGAACTTGCAAAAGCTTAGTTCTGTAATACTACTAAATATGTGGTGAGGAGATGGCATAGGTAGTTCTTGTGGATTCTCAGTGTACAATCAAATAACGAACTTCCAGATGAGGTTGAGGATTTTTCTGCAGAGCAATTGACAGGGACCAGAGCCTCAAATCAACCTCACCACCACTTACCAAAACTCCTTGGAATCCAATTATGGTTTTATAGTAGGAGGAGAGCTTAGATGTAAAAAGATGCCAAGGCCAGATCCAATGTTCTTTCCATGAACATTCTGGCCGGGTGGAAGCCAAGAACGGAAAATGGGATACAGATCTAGAGTTTACAGAGTGAGGTCATTTTGGGAAGTGAGAACAAAGGGAAGAAACAAAGCCTGGAACTCAAGACTCCAAGATGCTAAAATAAGGTTCTTCTTACTGAATTAGAATTACTCATTTTTTCCCTTTGCTTCAGGCTCTAACATGGCTTGGTTGATCCTGTCTTTATTTAAAAATGTGGTATTTTGTTCATCATGCATTTTTGGGTGTTAATTTTTATTTTTCTCAAAAATGGTATCGAACTATTATCTTGTTTAGTGAGGTTTTGAGCACACCCTTAAATTTGGTGTCCACATATTCTAGTCCTGGCCCTGAGAAAGAGTAAAAATAGTGCAGGAATGGACAAAAGACTGCACTGATTTCAGAGTTTGGAAGGAATTAAGCCAAGAGAGAAGGATCAACACTTAAAACTCTTTCTTGGTCCACCACTCGCCGTCTGCTCCACTTCACTGACTCACCTCATGGCCCCAAATTGGGGTGGCACCATTACTTCTGATCCCCTCAACCATCTTGATTAAACTATGTAAAATCTATTTTCCTTCGTGTTCTGAAAATGTTAGAAATTACAAAGAACTTTTAGTAGAAACTTTTATAGAAAAATAATAACACAAACACCAAGTCATAGGGAAAGTTAAGTTTAAAGTGTTTAAAGTACACATATTTGACACTCCTCTGGTCTCCCCCTCCATATCATCAGTGAATAAATTTGGCTCCATTGTCACGGATTTGTTCTGGTATGCCACTTTCAGTGTACATGTGACTGGTTGTTGAGTTTTTATAGATTTTAAGAGAATCTTTGCCCTTACTCTGAGAATCCTGAATTAAGTAAAAAATCTGCAGTGGCAGGGTATATACAAAGGATGTATAGTCTTAAATGCCTCAATTAAAAGGAACAAAAAATGAAAATAAAGACAAGTATCAGAAGTATTTTTACTATGCTGTGCTCAACACTTTGAACATTTCTTACACAAAATAAGGACAACTAGACACTCGAATGTTTATTGAAAACTTACTGCAGTTGTATAAGTGGAAATCTACAACCATTTAATTACCTTACAATGGTATGGCTGGTTTTTAACTTTGTGAATGTGAGTCTGAAAAAGTGTCGGCTTGTATTCAATGAGATGTATCTGAACTGTATATTGTTTTTCTTTTTTTGGTACAAAATATATAAACAAGTACATGTTTTAATTACAAATCTAACTAATAATAGTTTCTGTTTCTACTGAAATGCACTGGTGTAAAGGAATTATAATTTGTCCAGAAAATTATTTAAATATCCCCAAAGTACCCAATTTAAATGAGGTTACCACATTTCATAAAACATCTTTTGTATTTAAAGTTAATTACAGTGCTTTATAGAAACACTTTCCATCCCAAAAGATACCATTAATAAACTATGAAAGGGAGACAAACTCTGTGATTTCAGAATTTCTACCTCAAATTCTTTGTAGTATACCAATCCCAACCTTTTATTTTATCAAAATAAGGGTTAACGGTTTACGGTTTCTTCCACTCTATAATGTTTACAAAGCAAAATTTCTAATCAAGAAAAGAATTTGTAAATTTCATACCTGGAATTAACCTACGGTAAAATAGTAACTTTATGGCAATGAGCTATCTGTCTTTTAATAAATACAAATTAAGAGTGAACTTAACAACTTGGGAAGACCTAATGTTGGGAAGGAAATAAAACATTGGCTTCCTATAATTACATGATGAGAGATAGATTCAGAAACGAACATCTTAGTATTTCAAACTTTCTTTTATGACTTTATGGATATTTTTCAAAATAAAAAAATATTTTCATACACATTAAAGCCTATAATATAAAATTGGTAGCAATTAATAGCTTCTTTCTTAGTCTCTCCATATAAATAATCAATGAACCAATTAATGTACCCCTATTCTGTAAAGCCAAATGGTCAAAGCATTTGATTAGATTTAGCATTTATGGAAAAAAAAATCACTCAAACATATAAATACTTATTTTAATACTTTTGGAGAATTATAGAACTATGAAAGAAAAATTTTAATTCTTGTACTTTTTATTATTAGAGAGTTCTAACACATTAAAAAGTATTTTTCTTTTTAACTCCTCTAAGAATAGTAATGTGCAGAAAAAGATTAGAGATTTTTGTTATGCAAGCAAATAATTGTGCTTCAGACTGGAATTGCTTTTGAATTTATGTTATTTTTCCCTCTAAAGAGAAACCAGGAAGAAGAGAATCCTGTAAAACTAATAAACCATCCCAGGTGCTTTCAAATGATTCCTTTTCATACAAGAACTTGTAAGCAATCACACTATGGTGTGGGTGGGTATCTTTCCTTCACTTCTCTTCTGGCAGACCAGGTGCAGTTATCTAGAGAAGGTCTACATGGGGAAGGCAAAAGGAGAAAGAAACATAATAAGAAATGCTATCCAGCAGACCAATTTACCCATGCTTAATTTTTTTAATAGATAATGAGTTATGAAAATTTACTAAGGTTTTTCAGCACTGAGAGCAATTTTATATTTTCTTACCTTTCAATATAGAAACAGCACCTCTATTTCTTCAAGTCTGAATTTATGTTATTAAAGAGATTTTTTTTCATTTATTTATTTTTCACCTAATAATCTCTGCTCAGTGACCCACATTAGCAGTCTCGGCTATTTTTCTTAATATATTGGATTCTGATTCTTGATATTTATACCAGCTAAGACAATTTATTTGGAGCAGGCCAATAAAAACATATCAGAACTAGTATCTTTTTTCAAGTAGGCTCCATGTCCAACCTGGAGCTTGAACTCACAATCTCAAGATCAAGAGTCATGCTCGGGGTGCCTGGGTGGCTGTCAGTTAAGCATCTGCCTCTGGCTGGGGTCATGATCCCAGGGTCCTGGGATTGAGCCCCACATCAAGCTCCCTGCTCAGTGGAAAGCCGGCTTCTCCCTCTCCCTCTGCCTCTCCCCCTGCTTGTGCTGTCAGTCAAATAAATAAAATCTTAAAAAAAAAAAAAGTCACATGCTCTACTGACTGAACCAACAAGGCACCCCCAGAACCAGTATCTTAATTTGGGGTATTTTAACAGATAAAATGGTCCCTAGAAATCTTTTAATGGGGGCACCTAGGTGACTCAGTCGGTTAAGTGTCTGCCTTCTGCTCAGGTCATGATCCCAGGGTCCTGGGATCAAACACCGCATCAGGCTCCCTGCTCAGCAGGAAGCCTGCTTCTCCCTCTCCCCCTCCCCCTGCTTATGTTCCCTCTCTGTGTCTCTCTCTTGTCAAATAAATAAATAAAATCTTTTAAAGAAAAAAAAAATCTTTTAATGCTATAAAACTATTTAATAATTAATACTTAGCAATAGGTTTTAAATATATGGTAGGGCAGGCGCCTGGGTGGCTCAGTTGGTTAAGCAATTGCCTTCGGCTCAGGTCATGAACCTCAAGTTGCGGGATCGAGTCCCACATCAGGCTCCCTGCTCAGCAGGGATCTGCTTCTCCCTCTGACCCTCCCCCCTCTCATGTGCTCTCTCTCTCTCTCTCATATAAATTAATAAAATCTTTAAAAATAAAAAAAACAAATATATGGTAGGGCAACATATAACTAATTTTTTAAAGAGAAAAATGGATCTTTTATAGGAAGATAATCATTGGTATCAAGGTTTCCCTCGGCAATTTGTTTTGGCCCCCTTCTGAAGACATGAAGGCAGCCTCTCGGTTCATTTTTGGAAGCTTCCATGTCCTTAACATTTCACTTTCCTAACAGTCATGGTGAGGTGTCAACTATAACGAATTTAGCATTAAAAATTGCAGGTATGCCTCTTCTAGAAATCAACTCAGACTGCCTAAATTTAGAACATAAAAATGAGATGAGTTTCTTGCTTATCAGATTAGCAAAGGTTACAAACATTGATAATACCCATGTAGGCAAAAGTGTGTGGAATAAGCATTCTCACAACTTGCTATCGGAAATGTAAGGTGGTGTAGCTTTTCTACAGAGTAATTTACTACTAGGTATGCATGTTTAAAATATGCACAGCCCAGAGGCACCTGGCTGGCTCAGTTGGTAAAGCAAACAACTCGGGATCTCTTGGGGGTCATGAGTTCAAGCCCCACCATGGGCATAGAGCTTACTTAAAAGACAAAAAAATGCATAGCCTAGAGGGTTCTTAAATGATGTTACAAGGAGCTCTGTGACCCTTCCTCCTGATGAAACCACCTTAGCTGGTGAAAAAAATTTTTTTTTTAAAGTTTATTTATTTATTTATTTATTTATAAACTCTACACCCAACATGGGGCTTGAACTCACAACCCCGAGATCAAGAGTCGCATGTTCTTCTGACTGAGCCTGCCAGGTGCCCCTAAAGTTTTAAGAAAGTATTTAAAGGGGTGCCTGGGTGGCTCAGTTGGTTAAGCACTGGACTCTTGATCTCAGCTCAAGTCCTGATCTAGAATTGTGATTTCAAGCCCCACATTGGGTTCCACATTGAGCATGGAGACTACTTAAAAAAAAAAAAGAAAAGTTTTTAAAGTCTCTGGAAATTGTCTGAGGGAATAGAGCAAATGGTGAAACACTAATTCAGGTGTTGTAAATGAAATGTTTGTATGCCCCCAAAATTCATATATTGAAACCTAATTGGCAATGTGATGGTATTTGGAGGTGGGGCCTTTGGAAAGTGAGTAAGCCATGAGGGTAGAGCCTTCATGGCTGTGATGAGTACCCTTATAAAGTAGAATCCAGAGAGCTCCTTATCCCCTTCCACCATGTGAGAAGACAGATATCTGTGAACCAGCCTCCAGAATGTTGTTCATAAGCCACCTAGTCTGTGGTATTTTGTTAAAGTACCCCGAACAGACTAAGACACCAAAAAAATCCACTAATGACAAAAACTGGAAATGGTAAATAAAAAGGCTAATATAAAAACTGTACATATAAACATGTATTTCTTCTCCTTCCTTCTCTCAGCCTTAAAGGACCTAAAATTGTAGAAAGTAATAATTTTAACAAACTTGTATGTGTAACATAGATGTAATGTGTATAACTACAGTGAAATTAAAAAGAGAGAGAGAATACAGCTATATAGGTATTTCTGCATCTCATGGACTTAAAAAAAAGTATAATCTGAAGTAGATTCTGATAAATTCATGTATTGTTTAAGTCCGAGAGCAATCACTAAGAGAGTAAAATAGCAGATACACGGTTGACCCTTGAACAACATGGGTTTGAACTACACAGGTCCACTTATACATGGATTCTTTTTTGATATGATACTATAAATGTATTTTCTCTTCCTTATCATTATTTTTTTAAAGATTTTTATTTATTTATGAGAGAGAGAGAGAGAGACAGACAGAGAGCAGGGTGGGGTGGGGGGAAGAGCAGAGGGAGAGGGATAAGCAGACTCTGCACTGAGTTGTGGATCCCGACATGGGTCTCAATCTCACAACCCATGAGATCATCACCTAAGCCAGATGCTCAACCAACTGAGCCACCCAGGTGCCCCTTATGATTTTCTTAATAACATTTGTTTTTATATAGCTTACTTTATTGTAAGAATACAGTATATAATACATATAACATACAAACTATACGTTAATCAACTGTGTTTATATTATCAGAAAGGTTTCCCATCAACAGTAGGCTATTAAGTTTTGGGGGAGTCAGAAGTTATACATGAATTTTCGACTACACAGGGGGTCAGTGCTACTAACCTCCATGTTGTTCAAGTGTCAACTGTATATCCAACTATATCAATAATAACATTAAATGTGAATTTGGGTAGCCTGGCTGGCTCAGCTGGTAGAGCATGTGATTTTTGATCTCAGGATCATGAGTTCAAGCCCCATGTTGGGTGTGGTGCCTACTTAAAAAAAAAAAAAAAAGTGAATCACTGACAATCCATTCAAAAGGCAGATCTTGTCAGACTGAGTAAAACAAAACAAATATGATCCAACTGTATAAAAGACACGCTTATATATTCAAAAGTCAAATAGGTTGAAAGTAAAAGGATAGAAAAAGATATGCAAACAGCAACCATAAGACAGCTGTAGTAGATATACTAATGTCAGATCAAACAAACTCTAAGACAAAAATAGTTGTTAGAGACAGACATTTCATAATGATAAAATGGGTCAACCGAGGAAGATTTAAGAATTATGAAGATATACGCACCTAACCACAGAGCCCCCAAAATACATGGAAGCAAAACTGACAGAATTAAAAGGAGAAACAGATGATTCAACAATAGGATGAAGTTAGAAATCAATAGCAAATAAATTTGAAAAATTCACAAATATGTGGGAATAAACTACACGCTGCTGAACAACCAATGGATCAAAAAAGAAATCACAAAGGAAGTAAGAAAATACTTTGAGATGAATATGAAAACTTATGGGATGTAGCTAAAGTAATGCTTAGAGGGAAATTTATAACTCTAAACAACTGTATTAAAAGAGAAGACAGATCTCAATCAATAAGGTAACATTTCACCTTAACATATTAGAAAAAGAAGAGCAAATGAAACCTAAAGTAAGCAGAAAAAAGTAAGGATTAAAATAGAAATAAATGAAATAGAGAATGGAAAAACTATAAGGAAAAAGAACAAACCCAAAGTTGGTCCCTTGAAGAGATCAACAAAATTGATGAATCTTATCTAGACTGACTAAGAATAAAGAAAAATTCAAATTACTAAACTCAGAAATGAAAGTAAAAACATCATTATTGACCTTAGAGAAACATTTTTAAAAGATTATAAGGAAATAGTCTGAACAACTGTGTACCAAAAAATTAGATAACTTAGATGAAATGAACAAGTTCCTAAAAAGATACAAGCTACCAAAATTGCTCAAGAATTAATTTAAACTTTTTTTTTTTTTTTTAAAGTACACTCTACACCCAGTGCGGGGCTTGAACTCAAGGCCTCCAGATCAAGAGTCACATTTCTACTGACTGAGCCAGCCGGGTGCCCCAGAAATAAAAAATCTGAATAGGCCTATAACAAATAAAAATGATTGCATTAGCAATTTAAAAAACTTCCCACAAAGAAAAGCCCTAGGTATGATTTTACTCTTATGTGGAATTTAAGAAATAAAACAGATGAATATAGGGGAAGGAGAAAAAAAAGACAAAAACAGAGAGGGAAGAAAACCATGAGAGACTCTTAACTATGGGAAACAAACTGAGGGTTGCTGGAGGGGAGGTGGGTGGGAGATGAGGTAATTGGGTGATGGGCATTAAAGAGGGTACTTGCAGTAATGAGCACTGGGTGTTGTATGCAACTGATGAATCACTGGATTCTACCTCTGAAACTAATAATACAGTATATGTTAATTAAACTTAAATAAAAAATTTAAGAAAGATAAAGAAAGGAAAAAAAGAAAAGCCCTAGACCAGATGGCTCCACTGATGAATGTTACCAATTATTTAATTTTTTTCCCAAATATTTAATATTTTAATGTCACACATGATTTCAATAGACTAAAAGACAAAAATGCATGATAATCTCAACAGAGAAAGAAGAAAAAAACCAGTTAAAACTCAATACTCCTCTTTCATGATACAAAAACTTTCAACAAACTAGGAATTAAAGGGACCTTCTTCAAGCTAATAAAGGACATATACAAAGACCCACAGTTAACATACTTAATGATGAGAGTCTGAATGCCTTCCATCTAAAATCAAATAAAGACAAAGATGACTGTTCTCATCACTTCTATACAACATTGTACTAGAGATTCTAATTAGGGCAATTAGGCAAGGAAAGGAAATAAAAGACATCCAGATTAGAAAGGAAGAAGTAGGGGCGCCTGGCTGGCTCAGTCAGTAGAGCATGCCACTCTTGATCTTGGGGTTTTGAGTTCAAGCCCCAAGTTGGGTGTAGAGATTATTTAAAAATAAAATGTTAAAAAGAAAAAAGGAAGAAGTAGAAGTATCTATTTGCTGATGACATGAACTTATATATAACAGATCCTAAGGAACCTACTAAAAATTATGAGAATGAATCAAAAATTTCACCAAGTTTACAATATATAGGATCAATAAACAAAAATCAAATTGTATTTCTATATATTAGCAATGAACAATTCAAAAATGAAATTAAGAAAATTCCATTTACAATGGCATCAAAAGAATAAAATACTTAGGAATAAACTAAACAAAACAAGTGAAGAGTTGCCTGGCTGGCTCAGTCAGGAGAATGTACGACTCTTGATCTCAGGGTTATGAGTTGGAGCCCCACACTGGGTGTGGAGATCACTAAAAAAACCTAAATAAACTTTAAGAAACAAACTAAGTGTAAAACTCATATTCTAAAAACTACAAAACATGGTTGAAAAAAATTAAAGTAAATCTGACTAGATGGAAATACATCCCATGTTCTTGAGTTGGAGAACTTAATTGTCAAGATGGCAATATTTCCCATATTGATCTATAGATTCAACACAATCCTTTCCAAATCCCAGCTGGCTCTTTGCAGAAACTGACAAGCAGATCTTAAAATTTATATAGAAATTCAAGAGAACCAGAATAACCAAAGAAAACCTTGAAGAACTACAAAGTTGGAGGACTCACGCATCCTTATTTAAAAGCTTGTTCTAGGGGTGACTGGGTGACTCAGTTGTTAAGGGCTCCCTGCTCAGTGGGAAGCCTGCTTCTCCAACTCCCACTCCCCTTGCTTGTGTTCCTTCTCTAGCTGTCTCTCTCTCTGTCAAATAAATAAATAAAATCTTTAAAAAAATTATAAAAAAAATAAAAGCTTGCTCTAGGGGGTGCCTGGGTGGCTCAGATGGCTAAGCATCTGCCTTCGGCTAGGGTCGTGATCTCCAGATCCTGGGATAGAGCCCCATGTTGGGCTCCCAGCTCAGCAGGGAGTCTGCTTCTCCCTTTCCCGCTGCCTCTCCCTCTATTGTGCTCTCTCTCAAATGAATAAATAAAAAGTTTAAAAATGAAAAAATAAAAATATAAAACCTTGCTATAGGGTACCTGGGTGGCTCAGTCAGTTAAAGCATCTGCCTTTGGCTCAGGTGGTGATCCCAGGGTCCTGAGATCCAGCCCTGTGTTGGGCTCCTTGCTCAGTAGGGAGCCTGCTTCTCCCTCTCCTACTGTCCCCCACTCGTGCTCGCTCTCTCTCTAGTGTTCTTTCCCTGCCAAGTAAATAAATAAAATCTTAAAAAAAAACTTGCTATAATACTACAGTAATCAAGAAAGAACAGTATTAGCACAAGGAATGACATATAGATCAATGAAATAGAATTGAGAGTCCAGAAATAAACCCTTGCATTTATGGTCAATTAATTTTCAACAATAGTGCCCACATAATTAAATGGGGGGAAAAGAACAGTGTTTTCAAACAAATGGTGCTAGAGCTGGATAACCACACAAATAGGAGGTTGGATCTCCCCCCCTCCTCACATCATATATAAAATTTAACTCAAAATGGATCATAGCCAGGGTCTCCAGGCTGGCTCAGTTAGTAGAAAATGTGACTCTTGATCTTAGAATAGTGAGTTCGAGCCCCATGTTGGGGTAAAGTTTACTTAAAAAAATAAATAAATAAAAATAAGAATTTTTAAAAAATGGATCATAGCCATAAATGTAAGTGATAAAACTACAAAACTTAGAAGAAAACATAGGTGTAAATTATATTTGTAACCTTGGATTAGTCAGTGTTTTTTAAAGATTTTATTTATTTATTTGAGAGAGAGAGAATGAGAGATAGAGAGCACGAGAAGGAAGATGGTCAGAGGGAGAAGCAGACTCCCCGCCGAGCAGGGAGCCCGATGCAGGACTCGATCCCGGGACTCCAGGATCATGACCTGAGCCGAAGGCAGTTGCTTAACCAACTGAGCCATCCAGGCGCCCCAGTGTTTTTTTTTTTTTTTTAAGATTTATTTATTTACTTATTTATTTGAGAGAGAGAATGAGAGAGAACATCAGAGGGAGGAGGGTCAGAGGGAGAAATAGACTCCCCACTGAGCAAGGGAGTGGGACTCAAGGGACTCCAGGATCATGACCTGAGCCAAAGGCAGTCACTTAACCAACTGAGCCACCCAGGCGCCCTAGTCAGTGGTTTTAAAACATGATGCCTAAAGCACAAGCAACCAAAAATAGACAAATCAGACCCTAACAAAACTAACATTTTTTGTGCTCAAAAATAACACCCAGAAAGTCAAAAGACAACCCAAAGAATGGAAGAAAATAATTGCAAATAAAGTCCTTGTATTCAAAATATAAAGAATTCTTACAACTCACCAGTAAAAAGACAAATAAGCCAACTGGAAAATAGGCAAAGAATTTGAAAAGACATTTCTCCAAAGAAGATAGACAAATGGCCAGTAAGTACATGAAAATATCAACATCATGAGTCATTAGGGAAATGCAAGTCAAAATCACAATGAGATACAGTAGTCCCCTCTTATCCCAAGGGACGTATTCCAAGGCCCCCAGTGAACACCTGAAACCATGGACAGTGCCAGACCCTACATATACTATGTTTTTTCCTACTCATACATATCTATGATAAAATTTAACTTATAAATCAGGAAAAGTAAGAGATTAACAATAACTAATAAAATAGAATAATTATAATAAACTATATTAAAAGTTATGTGAATGTGGTGTCTCTTTCAAAATATCTTATTATACTATACTCACCCTTTCCTGTGGTAATGTGAGATGATACAATGTCTACCTGATGAAATGAAGTGATGAAGTGAGGGGAATGACTTAGGCACTGTGATATGATGTTAGGCTACTACTGACTTTCTGAAGACAGGTCAGGAGTATCATCTGCTTCTGGACCACAGTTCACTGCAGGTAACAGAAATCGTGGACAACAAAATCATGGATAAGGGGGGTTGGGGGACCTACTGTACCAACCTCTAGGATGGTTATAATAAAAAAGTGTTGGTGAGGGTGTGGAGAAATTGGAACCCTTATATACTGCTGGTAGGAATGTAAAATGCTGCAACCACTATGGAAAATAGTTTGGCAGTTCCTCAATAAGTTAAACATAGAATAACCATATAACCCAGCAATTTCACTCTTAGGTATATACCCAGGAGAACTGAAAACATCTGTTCAAACAAAAATTTATAAACTAGGGGCGCCTGGCTGGCTCAGTCAGTAGAGCATGCAAGTCTTGATCTTGGGGTCATGAGTTCAAGCCTCACGTTGGGTATAGAGATTATAAATAAATAAACTTAAAAAAATTATAAATGAATGTTCAGAGCAGAATGATCCCTGATAACCAAATAGTGAAAATAATAATGACTGGATAAACAAAATGTGATTTTTCTATACAATTTTATTTTGTCATTAAAAAAGAATGAAGTACTGATATCTGCTACTATATGGAGGGGTCTTGAAAACATTAAGCTAAGTGAAATAAGCAGACCATAAATGAAAAAAATTTTAAGAAAATTTATATAAAATGTCCAGAATAGGCAAATCTGTAGGGAGAGAAAGTAGTTTAGTAGTTGTCTAGGATCAGAGAGCTGGGGAGAAATGGGGAGTGCCTGCTAATGGGTATGAATACTTTTTTATGGGGTGATGAAAATGGCCTAAAATCAATTATCGTGATGTTGCACAACTACTTAAATATAGTAAAACCCATTAAACTGTACAACTTAAATGGGTAAGTTATACATTATGTGAATATCTCAAAAAATTAAAAAATATGCAAGTCCTAGTGATTCTTTTAGAAATGTTTTGTAAGTAAATGCACAAGTGTTTAAAAGATGAGTGCATATATGTTCATTGCACCATTCAAAATAGCATAAATAAATAAATATCCATCAATAGCCAAGTTAAATAAATTAAAGCTGTCCATACAATGAAACTGAAGAGTCATTCAAGATGACTCTCTTCCAGGGGTGCCTGGGTGGCTCAGCTGGTTGAGCAACTGCCTTTGGCTCAGGTCATGATCCCGGAGTCCCAGGATCGAGTCCCACATCAGGCTCCTTGCTGAGCAGGGAGCCTGCTTCTCCCTCTGACCCTCCCCCCTCTCATGTACTCTCTCTCTCTCATTCTCGCTCTCTCAAATAAATAAATCAATCTTTAAAAAAAAAAAAAAAGATGACTGTCTTCCAGGGCGCCTGTCTGGCTCAGTTGGTAGAGCTTGCAACTCTTGATCTTGGGGTTAAGTCTGAGCCCCATGCTGGGTGTAGAGATTACTTAAAAAAATACAATCTTAAAAAAAAAAAAAAGACTACCTCCAGATCTACAGATAAATAAATCTAAGTTTAGCAACCTCAAGAGGCAAGGTAATAAATGCATTACACATGGGTTTAAATTATATGTGTGTGTATATATATATAATTTTTGTATATATAAAAATGTTACTATTAGAGAAAAAAATGAATACATATAAAGTTGAAAGTTCTAACACAATTTCTCTTTCTTTCTTTCTTTCTTTCTTTCTTTCAAGATTTTATTTATTTGAGAGCAAGCGGGGGTGGGGGCAGGAGAAGGGAGAAGTAGGCTCCTCCCTGCACAGGGAACACAATACAGGGCTTGACCCCAGGACCCCAGGACCAGGACCTGAGCCGAAGACGATACTCAACCAACTGAGCCACCCAGGTGCCCCATTTTTCTTTTAAGATTTTATTTTTAAGTAATCTCCACTCCCAATGTGAGGCTTGAACTCACAGCCCTGAGATCCAGTTGCATGTTCTACGGACTGAGCCAGCCAGGAGCCCCTACAATTACACTATAATGAAACATGAAACCTAAAGAACCCCAAAGTTCCTTCCCAAAGTTCCTTGGGCAGGGTAATGAGAGATGTTATATATGGGGCACACACACACAAGTTAAGTGACATTTGACCAAAGTCTTCTTGATTGAATAGGAATAAACTAGGTGAAGAGAAGGGCTAGAACATCCTAGATCCTATGCCCAGGGAAATAATGTGTGAAAACTCTGAAGTGAAAAAAGGCCATACTTGACAAACTCACAGACACAGCCAGTGAGTCATGTCAGATAAGGTTGGAGAGAGAGAAGTGCTTGATCATGCACTGTTTTGTGGGCTACATTAAGAATTTTATTTTGGGAAGAAAAAAAAAGAATTTTATTTTGGGGCACCCAGGTTGGCTCAGTTGGTGGAGCATGAGACTCTTGATCTTGGGGTTGTAAGTTCAAGCCCTGTGCTGGGTGTAGAGATTACTTAAAAATATAATTTTTTTTTAAAAAGAATTTTATTTTAATCCTAACAGTAATGAGAAATCACTAAAGGTTCCCGAGTAGTATGATGCTATAAATATGAAGAATGGATAAAAGAGAAGCAAAAGTAGGTATGAGGAGCCTGGTGTAAGGCAGACAGCAGTGAGGCTTGGGTGGTGTGAACTAGAGATGAAATAAGTCTGAACGGGGAGACTGAACATAGACAACGGCCAGACCATAAAACAGAACTCTGACCTGCAAACTCTGTAGCAACCAGTCGAAGAAGCCATACCATAACCTGTGTAGCAATTGGCCTCAAATGGTCAAGATTTGCTCAATAACTACCAGGTTCTCTAATTTTGCCCCTTCTGTCCTCTGATTCCAATTCAGGACTAAGGAAAGAAAGCCATATATGCACCCCAAACCAATCACATAGGAAGCCCTACTTCTAGGTAGCCCAACTCCAACTTCCCCATAGCAACAACTTCCAATCAGATCATACCTCAAAGCTTTCCCTTTTTTCACTATAAAACTTTCCAACTCCCTTGCCTATCTCTTGTCCTCAGCCAAAAACAAATGATGGTAGCTGACTCCCTTGCTCCAGCAAGCTCTGAATAAATAGGCTTTACTTGTTTTCATGTGGATGGTCTTCTCCTCCCCCCCCCCCCCCCCCCCCCCCCCCCGCCCCAGAGTATTATCAGTTAGAGTAAAGAGGTGATTGAGGTCAAAGGAATGGTTGAAATACATTGTGTGTGTGTGTTTTATTTAAGATTTTATTTATTTATTTGACAGAGAGAAAGACAGCGAGAGAGGGAACACAAGCAGGGGGAGAGGGAGAAGCAGGCTTCCTGCCAAGCATGGAGCCCGATGCGGGGCTCGATCCAGGACCCTGGGACCATGACCTGAGCCGAAGGCAGACACTTAATGAGTGAGTCACCCAGGCGCCTCAACACATTGTGTTTTTTTAACTACTTTCAATTAAAATAAAAAACTAAAATAGGGGCGCCTGGGTGGCTCAGTCAGTTGAGCGTCTGCCTTCGGTTCAGGTCACGATCCCAGGGTCCTGGGATCGAGCCCCACATAAGGCTCCCTGCTCAGTGGGGAGCCTGCTTCTCTCTCTCCATCTGATCTCCCCCTGCTTGTGCGCGTGCTCTCTCTCAAATAAATAAATAAATCTTCAAAAAAAAAAGTAAAATAAATAAAATGCTGAAACCTAAAAAAAAAAAATGGTTGAAACAGAGTAGAAGAGAGTAGAGGAAAGCTATAGCTTGCAAGCCTTTTAGGTATGATTAAGCCTGCCTAGGAGCCAGAGGGTTAGCTGAGAATTTAGCAGAAAAGTAGTAGCGTCAGAAATTTAAGGTAAGGGGTTTTTGCAGACTGAGTAGTCAGTGGTCAAATTCTGCTGAGAAATAAAAAGAATAAAAAAACCTTAATTTAGAAAGCTGAAGGTGATTGATGGTTATTTTATTTTAAAGATTTATTTATTCACTTTAGAGAGAGAGAATCTCAAGCAAAACTCTGCTGAGGTCAGAGGCTAAAGGCGGGGCTCGATCCCAGGACCCTGATATCATGACCTGAGTAGAAATCAAGAGTCAGCCAATCAGCCACTTCACCGACTGAGCCGCCCAGGTGCTCCCATGGCTATTTTAAAAGAAGGTATAAGACAGATTAGAGTGGATTGAGTTGTGAATGGAAAATAATGGATCAGACCCTGGCTGGGTCAGTCAGTAAGAGCATACAACTCTCGATCTCGGGGTCGTGATGATGAAGGATAGTTGGAAGGCAGGCAGGCCGGCAGTGACAAGGCTCTCCTCGCCCTTAAAGGAAACCACCCTTAAAAGGATTTTATACCACCCTGGAAGGAGCCCTCCACCCTTTCCCATGTGACAAAAACCTGGTTGGACGACAGGCGACAGGCGCAGGGTTAATCAAATTAAAAAAACAGCCTGCCAAGGAAACCCTTAGACTTAGAAATTCTGGTGGTGACTCTCTTGGGTCCCTTCCCTTCTCGGGGGCTTTGTACTAGAACTTTGCTATCACTCAATAAACTTGCTCGGCTGCCCACCAGTCCATCTGGTCCACCTCTTCATTCTTCAAAGCAGCATGATGAAGAGCCGCGCACCATGAACACTGACGGAGAAAAACACAGTGAGTTCGAGCACCGTGTTAGGTGAAGCGTTTACTTTAAAAAAAAAAAAAAAAGAAAAGAAAAGAAATGTAACAAAAATATTAAAAAAGAAAAAAAGAAAACGTGGATCAAAAATGAGGAGTACAAAAGATTGGTTTGAGACCATTCACTGAGAAGTGCGTGGGTGTGTTTGTTGTTTTAGTATGTAGTCTTATCAGCATTTACTTTTTTAAAGGATTTCATTTATTTATTTGTGAGAGAGAGAGAGTGCGAGCACAAGCAGGGGGAGCGGCAGGCAGAGGGAGAAGCAGGCTCCCTGCTCAGTCCCATGAGGACTTGATCCCAGGACCTGAGCCAAAGGCAAACACTTAACCGACTGAGCCACCCTAGGCCTCAGTCTTATCAGTGTTTACACCTGTATGTTGATACATAATCCAGAGAGCAATGAGAAGGAAGAAAATGTTTTAAGTGGCAGTTTCAGAAACCTGACAAAGTGGGAAGGGATGGGCGGGACCCACAACACAGATGAAGGAATGGCCATGCTTTCCAGGGCAGCAGGAGGGCAGAGGAAGATGGGGGTGAGCAGGGTGGGAAGTGGATTAGATGGGATTCTAGTTTGGTGCTGGGAAGTTGAGGGTTACACCATTTGATGACTTCTTTTTTTTAAAAGATTTTATTTATTTATTTGACAGAGAGGACACAGCGGGAGGGAACACAAGCAGGGGGAGTGGGAGAGGGAGAAGCAGGCTTCCCGCGGAGCAGGGAGCCCGACGTGGGGCTGGATCCCAGGACCCTGGGATCATGACCTGAGCCGAAGGCAGATGCTTAACGACTGAGCCACCCAGGCATCCCGAGGACTTCTCGTTTCTTTGTAATATAAGAAGCAAGGCCATCTGCTGAAAATGCAAAGGAGAAAGGCCTAAAACTGGAGGTGAGTAGAACTTGCTTGCTGGATGGTGAGTGGGAGATGATGAATTTAAAAGTGTTTCCAGTCTGACTTGTGTATTCTCCAGCAGCAGGAACATGCCTGGATGAATACTTCAGGATTCTTCCAGAACAATGTGATGAAGACAGAGCAACAGGGTGACCTACAATGTTGGCAGCAATTATGGAAATAATGAATTATAGAATCTTAGCTGGAGGAAGTAAAGACTCTCGAGGACCAGTGGGTCTGGAGAAGGATGGTCAGTCCTTTGGAAGGCCTGATGAGGTTGGAGTAGCTGCTACTCAAGAGCTCAGTTTGTCAGTTAATGTTAGGAAATAAAGCTTAAAATGTGTGTTAGGGTCTCATTGTAGTAAGTCTTAAATGCTAAGATAATAACTCAAAGTTTCATTTCATTTCTGTTAGCAACATTTCTGGAATGCCTGCTGTATTCGGGACACTTTCATCGGCTAATGATACAAAGATCAATACAACCCACTGTTGAGAGGTTCACTAAGCCACTCCATGGTACTGCTGCCTCTGGATCTATTTTGTGTGGCCAAGCGGACTGCAGGGGCCTTGCACTGACACCAGCCCCTCCGGCAAGCTCCTGTGGTGAGCAGCCGCAGAGCCACCCGCAAAGAAGCAAAGAAATGTTAAGTTCCTGGTATCACTTCCCCAACAGCCCTTGTGATCAAATCTCCCTTGCCTTCCAGGGCCTGTATATCTTACGTACCCCTTAGATAAGAACCCTTGTGGGGCAACCCCTCCACCCACCCCCCGCCTCTTTTGGTTTGAATTGACCAGATCAGACCCCAGCCCAGGAACCCCAAAGCACTCCACCCAGTCCCTAATAAAGACATGTGCCTCCCTAGGTCTGCATTCTCCCTTGACCTCCGCAGGTGGCCCCTCCAGGTATGCCCTGTACTTCCTCCAGGACCTATGAGTAATACATTTCTCTATTTCAATTTACCTACTGGCCAGCTTTTGAACTAAGGCTCACCAGGCTTATTCTGTACTAGGTGCTCCACTTAACAAAGTTAATTTAACAAAGCAGAACACCCACCCTCTGCCTTCAGGGAATTTACATCATTCTGGGAAGGGAGGAGTACAGCCAGTTAAGGTGCTGCAATGCAGTGAGTCAAGTTCTTTGTGACAGAATTACACAAAATAGGTAGAGAGAAAATGTAGACATCTGGGCGCCTGGGTGGCTCAGTCGTTGAGCGTCTGCCTTCGGCTCAGGTCATGGTCCCAGGGTCCTGGGATCGAGTCCCACATCGGGCTCCCTGCTCGGCAGGGGGCCTGCTTCTCCCTCTCCCACTCCCCCTGCTTGTGTTCCCTCTCTCACTGTGTCTCTGTCAAATAAATAAATAAAATCTTAAAAAAAAAAAAAAAGAAAATGTAGACATCTAATACAATTGGTAGGGGTATCAAACTCTGGGAAGTTTTCTTGAAGGATGAATTAATAGCGAGGAGAAGAGTCGGGTAAGGACACTGCAGGCAGATACTTTGAGGAACAGCAAGAGGTGAAGACTAGACTAAAGTGATGTTAATAATAGTAACTAGCTACTATCGATTTAGCAGTTACCATGTGCTAGGTAAGGTATGGCAAAGTTAATACCATCTTACAGGTCTGGAAGTGGAGGGGTTCTTAAGGAGGACAAATGACTTAACCAATGACCACCAGTGAGTGAGCTTGTGGTCGGAGCTCGAATCCACAATGGCTGGTGTTCTTTTTTACCGCTCTGGGAGAGGGGAGGGGAGAAGAGGTAGCAGATGATGCTGGAGAGGTATATTGTATAAGGTCTTGTTTCTTAAGTTATGGGAGTTCTCACTGTCCCAAAGGCTACAGGGACAGTTAAGAATTTTAATCAAGACGTGACATGGTTGGATTTACAGTTTAGGAAGAATCAGATGATAAAAGGGAAAAAAAAAAGGCTTTTCCAGTACTGGAACTGGAGGCTGGAGTGATGAGTTAAGGAGTTGAAGTCCTGCTGGAGAGTTATAACAAGTACTAAGAGAGTGGTAACAGAGATGAAGAAGGAGCATATTTTTTTTTAAAGATTTTATTTATTTGAAAGAGAGAATGAGAGAGAGAGAGCACATGAGAGGGAAGAGGGTCAGAGGGAGAAGCAGACTCCCTGCCGAGCAGGGAGCCCAATGTGGGACTCGATCCAGGGACTCCAGGATCATGACCTGAGTCGAAGGCAGTCGCTCAACCAACTGAGCCACCCAGGCGCCTGAAGGAGCAGATTTTTAAAAAAATATTTCAAGGTAGAAATGATAGGCCTGGGAAACCAACTAGAACTGAGTATTAGAGCCCCGGCAGCTCAGAAATTTACACTGAGGGACGCCTGGGTGGCTCAGTCGTTAAGCGTCTGCTTTGGGCTCAGGTCATGATCCCAGGGTCCTGGGATTGAGCCCCACATCAGGATCCCTGCTCAGCGGGGAGTCTGCTTCTCCCTCTCCCCCTGCTTGTGTGCTCTCTCTCTCTCAAATAAATAAATAAAACCTTTAAAAATTTTTTTAAAAATTTACATTGTGAAGGTAAAATACATATTTCATAGCACAGTTTGATACATAGTAAACATCTAATATGATAGCTCTACAATTATTCTCCAAATCTGAGAACACAGGAGACATATCTGAGGGGGAGGAATTGAAGAGTTTACTTTTAAGTGTGCATTCATTCATTCATCAAATATTCTGTGGAGCTTACCACAGTCACTGGGCATATAGCTGTGATCAAAGCAAAGTCTCTGTTCTTATGGAACTTACATTCTAATGAAGAGAGGCAGATATTAAACAATAACAAGGTAAATATGCCAGATGGCAGGTGTCATGGAGAGAAACAAACCAGGAAAAGGGAAATAGAGGTATCCCAGGTAGGATGAGGTACTTTTTTTTACCTGAGTTTATTTTCATATTGCTTATTTATTTTTTTAATTTTTTAAAATGTTTTAAAGATTTATTTATTTGTTTGAGAGACAGAGAAAGAGAGAGCAGGCAGGGGGAAGAGGGGCAGATGGACAGAGAAACTTAAGCAGACTCACACAGAGCACAGAGCCCGACGTGGGGCTCAATCTCACGACCCTAAGATCACGACCTGAGCAGAAATCAAGAGTTAGGCGCTTAACTGACTGTGCCACCTAGGCGCCCTGGTATTGAACTTGAAGTGACTTAGAACAGCTAAGGTGATTCCAAGTAGGCAAGTGGACACCCTGTACAGGTACCAAGGAGTAGTGATTCATTTCAGAGATAAATAATCAAAAGGGAGCATGGTATCATCATGAAACCAAGGAAAATCTATTCACTATTTGACCCATAGCAAGATAACAGACCAGAATCAAAATGTGTTCACTGGATTGAGAAGTCACTGGAGATCTTTCCCAGAATGCAGTGGGGAGCAGATGGTAAGAAAGGAAATAGATACCTTTTTAAGAAATTTGACTATGCAGAGAAGAACATGGCCTAGTCACTAGAGAGCACCATGGGGTCAGTGGTGCACGTGTTTTCTTCTTTTTAAAAGATGAAACAGGGGCACCTGGGTGGCTCAGTTGGTTAAGTGACTGCCTTCAGCTCAGGTCATGATCCTGGAGTCCCTGGATCGAGTCCCGCATCGGGCTCCCTGCCCAGCAGGGAGTCTGCTTCTCCCTCTGACCCTCCCCCCCTCATGTGCTTTCTCTCTCTCATTCTCTCTTTCTCTCTCAAATAAATAAAATCTTTAAAAAAATAAAATAAAAGATGAAACAGATCAGTTTTGACATATTGAAAAATCTGAGGAAGAAAGGGAGTGATTGTTAGATCAAGGTTCTTGAGGTGTAGAGAGATTAACCAAGACTACAAAGGGAAAATAGAAATGTAGCAGATGTAAATGTAGTTTGAGTGAGTCTGATTTTAAAGCTTGATGATCTCCATTTTCTCTGGGAAGAGAAATTATCTCTTGCTGTGAGTTGGAAAAGGTTAAGAAGTCCGAGGAAACTAGAGGTCATTAGAGGTTTAAATGTAGGTGAACAGGGATCAGAGGTGCCTAAAAGTAAGTAGAGGAGTTTTTCCCAGGGGCACCTGGCTGGCTCAGTCGGAAGAGCATGGGACTCTTGATCTTGAAGTCGTGAGTTCAAGTCCCACACTGAGTATAGAGGTTACTAAAAAATAAATAAATAAAAAAACTTGAGAGTTTTTCTCAGAAAGTCCTGCTAATGTTGAAGATAAAATGCTCCACAAAAGTAGAGATTCTGTGCTTTAGAGAGTTGGCTTTCACAGTTCAGCCAAAGAGGCAGCATGGAATGAGAAGGGCAGAGACAATAAATAGGACAATTATAGAAAGAATTGGCAGGCAGGGCTAGAGGAATGGTCAAAAGAGTCATAAGCCCACAACTTCAAGGGGTAAGAATAAGGCAGAAAATAGAGAACATATAAGTACTTAACATTCTGAATGGTAATAAAGAGTGACAAGAGAATATTAGCTGGTCTCAATTTAAAATAATGTATTAAAATGTACCTTTACCAGGGTTGCCTGGGTGGCTCAGTCAGTTAAGCATCCGACTCTTGGCTTCGGCTCAGGTCAGGATCTCAGGGTCATGAGATCAAACCCTCCACCCGCCCTGCCTTGGTGCTCAGCGTGGAGTCTGCTTGAGATTCTTTCCCCCTCCCTCCTCCTCAGACCTCCTTCCCCACCCTCCCATCCCTGCTCATGAGCTCTTTTGCTAAAATAAATAAAATCTTTTTTAAAAATTAAAAAAAAATAAATCTACTTTACCAAAAACCTTTTAATAGCCATTGCCTCTGGGGAATGAAAAGGGGCCAAAGGTTAGACTGGGAGATTTTTTACTTTTGACTTTACATTCTTTCATACTAGGAAAGAATTTTACACCATGAACATATGTCATAATCACTAAAAAGCTAAAGAGGGGCGCCTGGCTGGCTCAGGGTTGTGAGTTCAAGCCCCATGGTGGGTGTAGAGATTACTTTAAAAAAAAAAGTGAGAGTATGTTTTAACAGGTTATGTGGTTATCTAGAGTATGTATGTATGTATGTATTTTAAAGATTTTATTTATTTATTTGAGACAGAGAGAGAGAGAGAACACGAGCTGGGGTAAGAGCAGAGGGAAAGGGAAGAGCAGACTCCCAGCTAAGCAGGGAGCCCAACGCGGGGCTGAATCCCAGGACCCTGGGATCATGACCTGAGCTGTAGGTAGACGCTTCACGACTGAGCCACCCAGACGCCCCTAGAGTACATATTTATAAAGAAAAGCATTGATACAGTGAGATTTTATGGCTAAAAGAGGAAAATTAGAATCTAAGGATCCTACCTCCTTTGCCACTCTAAAACTTTCACATTAGCCTGTAAACTTTGGATTTCCTGACACCCTTTCTCTTGTTTTCCTCCACTCTAATTCACTTAGGGCTGAACATGATGCCAACATATTTCAGCAAGAAAAAACAGTTGTCAAGAGAATGAATTTTAGGGGCGCCTGGGTGGCTCAGTCAGTTAAGCGTCTGCCTTCAGCTCAGGTCATGATCCCAGGGTCCTGGGATCGAGCCCCACATCGGGCTCCATGCTCAGCGCGGAGTCTGCTTCTCCCTCTCCCTCTGCCTGCCACTCTGCCTACTTGCACTCTCTCCCTTTGTCAAATAAATAAACAAAATCTTAAAAAAAAAAAGAGAGAGAGAATGAATTTTACACAGCATAGATTTCTCTAATTAACTCAGTTGTACAGGTTGGGAAATGTCACTGAGGATCATGGAGGAGGACTCTAGGAGCTGGTAAAAGTTACATAGTAATGGTAACAGGGCATTCTTATTAAGGGAGCTAAAAGTCTAAGCTACTTCAAAGGTTAATCTGGACAACTTCCAAAGTCAATTGTTTACCTTACCTGTCCTTTTCCAGTCTTACATGACCCTAGCTGAATCAAATAACCATGTGTGATTTTTATCTAAAACATGCAGAAAACAGGGGCGCCTGGCTGGCTCGGTCAGTAGAGCACGTGACTCTTGATCTTGGGGTCGTGAGTTCAAGCCCCACGCTGGGCGTAAACCTTACATTAAAAAACACTCAATAAATAAACAAACAAATAAAACATGCAGAATACAGAGGGGGAAAAATGAAAGGGGGCTTCTGCCTTACAGTTTCACTACCTAGTTCTATAGCGATTTTGCCAGCCGCCAAGTTGTTGTGTTGGCAGGACATACAAAAAAGTGTGCAAGTATTTAGGACAATGAGGATTATGCTTTCACATCTGAAGGTAGCACGTGTTATTAGAGCACTCGCTGAGCAAGATCTTGGAAAATTATCTTAATATTTATTGCACAGAGTTCTTATGCTATCACTGGATTTCAAAATGGGAGTTTTATACATTCTTTGAAGAACCTATTAACTGGAATGCAGGACTAGGCTAAACAAATGAGAAAATCGATGCTGTAACCTGAGCAGGCCCTTACAGCAATCAGCCAAATTTTGTAAAGGATTGCTTTTATTAAATGGTTTACGAGGCTTTTATTTAGATTTCCCTTTGGTTTACAAATTTGGTTTATAGATCAAAGTTTTCCTTAACTTTGACAATTCAAATTTCACTACTCTATCTTGTTTACTTGCGACCCTAGTTTTTAGGGCAGGTGGTTTGTGGAGAAAGCTGATACCACCTGTGGCTAACTGAGGGCTTTTATTTGCTTTATGCAAGGTATCTTTCTCAGTATATGCAGGAATTCCCTTGCTACTGCCAACTGCCCCCTCTCCTCTTTGTTATTTGTGGAGGAGTGCTGGGAAAGTCTTGAACTTCTCCACTCCTCCTAAGCACAGATTTTACCGCTATTTATATGTGGGACTGAAATGCATTATCGATACATGCCAAAGGATTTGTTAGCATCGAAAATGTTTTAGCCCCTATTAATTGGCTTCTCAGGAATTTCTTACTGTAGTTTTCTGGATTTTTCCACCAAACCCATTTTTATTTTGATAGCAAAGGGTAATTTGTTACAGATACAGGTGTAGAGAACTTGGCTTTTTGTTTTAGCCCTCTTGATAAATGATTACTGAATTGCTCCTTCATTTAATGTCCCACTATGGGACTTTCACCAGGTTTGAAAAGCATGTATTAAACAAGAGGCATGGCAACCATTCTCCTTGAATGAATAGTGCCATAAACACAACAGTCTACAGACCAACTGAATAAGCTAATTTAGCAATTGCCTGTGTATGCTAACCAGCTGAGGGATATTTCAATGGCATTTTTTAAAGGATGATATGTTTTATAAGAGTTAAAGAGCTTAAAATAATTACAATGGAATGCCACGTCACTTATTTTTTAGTATGAAGAAATACACACTTGGGCAGTGTTTGAAGTTAATCGGTTCAAGCAGTATTACTGGTAGTGGTGGTGGATAAAATCGTTGGCCTTTCAATGAATATAAAAAAAAAAGAGAGAGAGGGAAAGAGCAAAATTCTATTCAGAATTTATCCTTAAAGATGCAATAACCATCAAGACCAATTCTATGAGTAAGGCTGGAAAACTGCCATGGTATTAATATTAAATTGGTTTTATACATTAAAAGAAATATTGTCAAGAAAAACTATTTTAATAAATTATTTAAATACAGAGGATGGTACATCATTTATATGGTGTCATTGAGCAAATATGTCCAGATGCTTTCAAGGACACAGTGGTCTTAGTGGGAAATGTGCTTGTTCTGGATAGCATACAGAGCTATTCAGTGTTTTTCAAAACACATGTTTAAAGATACCCTCATAATTATATTCTCTTGATACCTGATTTTTCAATTATGAAATTGCTAAACACGAACAATAGTAGTAATCCCCATACTATCACTCAGAATGACAATTATCAAGATTTTCCTACATTTACTTTATCTGTCCCATATAACGACTAAAGCAATTCTCAAATATCATGCCATTCACTGTTTTGTCAGTATGCATCCCTTGAACTGATATCACCTTAAAGGTATTGTCACATATTACAAAATAAAAATGGACCTTCTTTGCTATATCTCATCCGGAACATTGCCTAGATGTAGTAAAACAATTTTCTATCAGAAATACCTCAGGGGAAAGGCACCCGTGAATGGAGAGGCACACATCTCCTCTGAAGGCAGTTGTGTCTGTGCGATTTTCTTCTCATTGCCAAATTAGCTGAGGAAAAAAAGGGAAATATTAGCATTTTTCAGAAAATGAACTGTTGTTTGAATGTGCAGGGAAATTTTGCATCCAAACTATGTTGTGATTATTTGCTACTTGTTCAGATGTGATTGTGACATAAAAATTAAGGTGATGCAAAAACACGAAATATATTCCTCACAGCTCGTGTTTATAGCAGGACCTATTAGTAGTAACCTCCTCCTTCCACATGACTTCTTCCTAAATGCTCTTGGACCTTTCATCTTATGTAATGAATCAATCACAGATATTTTATAAGAACATTGTCCAAGGTGTTCTGTAGTTCAGAAAAGTTTGATTAGCAATTGCTATAAACTGTAAGAAGGGGTCAGCTGCTTTCTGAATTGCTCATTTGCACATTTTCTCTTATTTATGTAAAAGGGCAAACCGGGGGACGTCATTTGAAATAACCTCAGTGATCAAACTTCTGATTAACTAAAAGGGAGAGACTGAATTTTTAACCAGTTATGCACCCTTTTCTGCTCCAAATGTAGAAGTATATTACCAACTGAATAATATAACGTATTTGGAATAAATATTACCACCTTTCTATTGAAATGTGGGTTTGCCTTTTCCTGAGTCAGAAAACCTAATTTTTTTTTACTCACCAGTGCTTTGAAATCTTAGATATTTGGTTTTGAAGTAAAAGCGCATTAGAATGACTGCTTACTAATTCTTGTTGGTTAAGAACAACACAACACAGATCATCTTTGAAAAATGTGTCAAACCAATTAATATTATCTTGACCATAAATATTTTTGACATTTTTGGCTCTATTAGCACAATAATACTAAAAATTGCATTTTTAAAGCAAGACATGTAATTATATAACTAGAAATAACAGCTATCATAACTGTTTTAAGATTTCATCTGCATTTTGTCACATGATTTTTCTGTTGTTAATTCAAATTGTTAACATTGCCCCACTCCAGCTAGCAACATGTTCTTCTAATCAACCGCTTTGGATTTTGTATTTTACCTAAAAAATCCGTAAAAGTTTGTTGACCTCTGTAATGAATAGACCAAACAGTTCTATTTCTTTTTTACTTATAAGGGCAATGTATCTAAAATAGCTAAGGAATCAATTTTCTTTGAATTTAGAAAAAATAGTGGCAAAATATTTATCATCATTTTAAAACCCACCTACTTTTTAAAACATTCAAATAACAGACCTACCAGGAGAGAGAACATACTCCTGAAATCCTACACGCTTACGAATACCTCTAAACACACCTAAGTGATTTTCAGCAGGAACATAATCATGCCCCCACCCACGGGCCCAAACAGGCAGAACCAAGTTACTCGGTACACATGTATCAAAGTCCTACCTGGTCTCTGTCCGTTGATAAGAAGAAGACTCATCGCGAAAAGCAGAAACGCAAAAAGGAATTGTTGCAACCTCATTTTTCTGCCGCACTAAAGTAGAGCAACAGCTCTCAACGTAAACCAGTCTTGGAATAGTCTGTGCGGTATCTGTGTGGCTCCCCTCACATTCTACTGAAGAACCTCAGACAACTGCCAGAAAGGTTAATGATCACATCAGACAAGGTTACTGGTGCTGTGGTCGAGCCTCCCTCGGTCGCAAACCCCTCCTCCCCTCCTCCCCCTCTCCCACCCCCGGCACTCCCCTTTATTTCCATAAGCAAATATTGGTGAAATAAACCATTCAAGCGTGCGGTAACTTAGTGGCAGTCTACTAGGGAAGCGCCTAGGAGAGACTGACTTAAATTCAATTTGGGTGGAGAAATATGTAAAACAAGGCAGGGCTCGGCCCCCTCCCCTCATCATTTACATCTGTTTAAACTTTGCATTGCCCATATTGGTCCCACATGCAGAAACCAATCGAAATGACAGGAAGTCTCTCTTTTGTCCTCTTCAGAAGGAATTCTGCAGCTCTGACTTAAGACTCCCAAATACTTTGTGGCAGAACATGTGCTGAAATGCTTTCTCTTTACCAAACCCACTGCCAAGTGGTGCCTATTTATTCCAGATCTCTAAATTGCTTAATCTCTGCGGGTTTCTATCAATATCAACATTCCTGGGGGTTTAGAGTGTTCTGAAATAAACTTTCAGAAATGTTTATATTTTTATTTCGCAAAGTTCAGTTTAAAAAGTAACGGGGATCACTTTCATCTGCAATACCATCCAGGATTTTTTAAAAAGGAAGTTCAGGAAAGCCACAAACTCATGAAATCTGTGTTCTGTTAAAAAAAAGTATATGTAGTGGAATACCGGGCTAACATCACAGACACAGAAATGAGACGTGGAGAAAAGAGTTCTCAGTTCATCTCCCACTGAATTTGGAAGACGCGGGAACAGCCTAGTGTTGTCGCTCGCACACATGCACTGAGATTTTTTATAAGCATTTCCTTGTCGTATATAGCTGTTATAAATGGAAATCGCTCTACTTACTATAAAGTGAACCAAAAGATGGTATAGATACACTCTGGAATACAAGTAGAGCCAAAATACCAAATCTAAAGCATGTGCAACTTGTTGAAAGTGGCAAGGCATTCTAGTGCATTTTCTTTCTCTAGGTTCAGGTAGTTGATACACAACCTTGGGCTTTCAGAGATTTGAAATTAATGCATAATTCGTCCTAATGTCATGAGTCACTCTGTAAAATTCCTTGCCTGCCTAGTTATGCATGCACTTTATTACAGGCAATAGCATACAGAAATTCTTCAAATCACTTAAAATCCAAAGACTATTTGCCCATCGTGTGACTGGAAACCTAGTGTTAAAGGGTACTACATTCCTGTGCTGTATGTGTACATCGCTCCACAAAATCAATGGAATACAAGAGTTTGGACTTATGACATAAAAATGCATCAGGAAGGGGTGCCAAGATGGCTCAGTCGGTTAAGCATCTGCCTTCAGCTCAGATCATGATCCCAGGGTCCTGGGATCCATCCCTGCATCTGGCTCCTTGTTCAGCAGGGAGCCTGCTTCTCTCTCTCTCTCTCTGCCACTCCCCCTGCTTGTGCTCTCTCTCTTTCTCAAATAAATAAAATCTTAAAAAAAAAATCCATTGGGGAGTCTGGCTGGCTCAGTCAGAAGAGCTGTGACTCTTGATCTTGGGATCATGAGCTCGAGCCCCACACTGTGTGTGGAGATTACTTGAAAATAAGTAAACTTTTTTTTTTTTTTAAGATTTATTTATTTAGGGCGCCTGCGTGGCTCAGTTGGTTAAGCAACTGCCTTCGGCTCAGGTCATGATCCTGGAGTCCCGGAATCGAGTCCCGCATCGGGCTCCCTGCTCAGCAGTGAGTCTGCTTCTCCCTCGGACCCTCCCCCCTCTCATGCTCTCTCTCTCTATCTCATTCTCTCTCTCAAATAAATAAATAAAATCTTAAAAAAAAAGATTTATTTATTTGACAGAGAGAGACACAGCTAGAGAGGGAATACAAGCAGGGGGAGTGGGAGAGGGAGAAGCAAGCTTCCCGCCCAGCAGGGAGCCCGAAGCGGGGCTCGATCCCAGGACCCTGGGATCATGACCTGAGCCGAAGGCAGTCGCTTAAGGACTGAGCCACCCAGGCGCCCCGAAAATAAATAAACTTTTTAAAAAAGTAGTAAAAAATAAAAAAAAAAGTGCATCATGAATCACAAAGAGTTTGTTAAAATTGTCACTTCCCCTTCAAACTTCTCAGTATAGCATATTAGAAAACAGCAAGCTAACAAAATGGAGTGTTAAGTCAAGCAAACCAACAGGAGACCAATATAGATTTTGACAATATAACTTCAGGCCACTTTTAAGTATATTCCAAGGTAGAGTAGTGAGTTTTCTTTAGGATAAAATAGTGATTACCACAGACCGCATATATCGATTAAAATTGTTTATATTTCATTACCAGATAATAAACAATGAACTCCTAGAATATGGCCAACAAAAGCCACGCACTGGGGAAGATATATTTACATGACATCTCCATTGATCAGGATACACTGAAGTGTTGTATTTGTCATATAACTACTTTGGGGCATCAGGCTGGCTCAAGTAGGTGGAGCATGGGACTCTTGATCTCAGGGTTGTAAGGTCAAGCCCCATACTGGGTGTAGAGATTACTTAAAAAAAAAAAAAACTCTGTCATGTAACTATTTTGAACATCAATTTTCTTATTTTAAAAAATTGATATAAAATACCAGGTTTTCTACCTGTAAGAGTTATAAGATAATGTATTACATTTACAAAACTTAAGACATTATTTATTTATATGTCTAAATAGTATTCTTTCAAAAACAACTTAAGGAAGAAGATGATGATGGTGATGGTTATATTTAAGCAGTTGTTTTGGGTTATGCAGCAATAAAGTGTTATAAAGTCGATGGGCAAACTGAAATGCTAGACATTGAAGGACAATGACATGTAACCCAGCATTTTTAAGGAATGTGGGTCACCAGTGGTGGTAAATCATTCATGTTAGTATTGAATAACCAGACACGGAGAAATCTCAGTAGCAAAATGATTAGTGAAAACAATGCAAATGGCTCTGCAAACAGTGCTTGTAGCTGGCAACTAGATGAAAAGGATGAATCATCTTTGTTTATGTGAACAGAAACCCCCACTTCCACCCCACCTACAGCACAGGTCAGGCTCCTTTGAGTGAGCCAAGCACTATCCTTCTGGGCCAGATACCAGACTAAGTGCATTACTTATATTACTTTACTTAGTCCTCCCCAAAACACTTTGAAGTACTACTCCCTGTTTATTGGTTGAGAAAATTATCAACTAAAGAGGATGTGGTCTCCACGGCTATACAACTGGGAAAAGGAATAGAAGGAATTCAAAGTTCATGAACTGAGCTCTCAGCCATTTTCCTTTCTTCCCCTCTAAGGCCCAAAGCCTGGTTCTTATATTAATGGCCTCTTGAAGACATTACAAAAGTAAGGATAAGTTAGGAACATACTTCTTGTACTGGATTGAATAGTGTCCCCCCAGAATTTATGCCAACCTGGAATCCCAGAATGTGACCTTGTTTGGAAAGAGGGTCTTTGCACATGTGAGTAGTTAAGACTGAGATCATACTGAAGTGGGCTTGAAATCCAACATGACTGGAGTCCTTATAAGAAAAAAGAGGAGAGACACAGGAACACACAGGGACACACAGGGAGAAGGCCATGTTGCAGCAGGGGCAGAGATTGGATTTATGTTGCTATAAGCCTAGGAACACCAAGGATTGTCAGCAACCACCAAAAGTTAGGAGAAAGGCATAGAACATATTCTCCCTCTGATCCCCCAAGAAGGAATCAAATGTGCTAACACTTTGGTTTTGGACTTCTGGCCTCTTGAATGGTGAGATAATAAATTTCTATTGTTTTGAGCCATTCAGTTTGTGGTACTTTGTTATAGATGCCCTAGGGAACCAGGGTGCCTGGGTGGCTCAGTCGGTTAAGTGGCCGACTCTTGATTTCGGCTCAGGTCAGGATCTCAGGCTCCTGAGATGGAGCCCAGCTTTGGGCTCCACGTTCAGTGGGAGTCTGCTCGAGTTTCTCTCTCCTTCTACCCCTCCCCCCCTTTCTCTCTGTCTCTCTAAAATAAATACATAAATCTTAAAAAAAAAAAAGAACTATAGAAGCCCTAGGAAACTAATACACTTATCTATATTCATATATTCTATGAGCAGATGTATGGTCTGTATGATTCCACCAAAAACATACTTATTTTTATAGTGGCATGGAATGTATGCCAAATATTTAACAAAAGTTATTTTTTTTAGATATCATAGTCTGATGATTTACGTTTCATCTCCATTTTACAGATGAGAAAACAAACTTAGAATTAAGTGATCTGCTCCAAAGTAAATTAAATAGTTAATAGCAAAGCCAAGGTGAGGCTTGCGTCTATCTAGTCCTGGATCTCTAACTCCTTTGATTTTGATCCTGGGCCTTCATGTGTCCTAAGAGTTCCTGCCCCATCTGTCTTGCCTTCTTTTCCACTTGCATCTTAATATTTCCCTCTCTCTCTCTTTCTCTCCCTATGAATGTACTCTCTCTAACATAAAAATTCTCTCCCTGCCCAATTTCATTCATCTCCCATGCAGCCAGAAGTCTGAAATAAAGAATCCACCCTGATTGTTCTACTCTCTCACCACCTTCTCATTGTACATCTTCCTGATATTAGACTCCGATTTTCACCGCACTACTGAAACTTGTGTGTTTCATGTAAAATCATTAAACTTTCAAATAGGGCTTTTTCTGTGAAAACTTTCATCCACCCAAATTAGGATGGATTACTCTGTGCTAGCATTTTCCTCTTTTCTTATTTTTCTCATGCTGTAGGTGTCTTTTCTTTGGAAAGACCAGCTCTGTGTGTCCCGATGTTACTTAATTGAAGTCCTACTCATTGTTTAGGGTTTAGTTTAATTATTCAAGATCAGTCCAACAACTATTTTTTGAGTAATTAAATTACCACTATGTTCTGGGCTCTGGTTCTAGATATGAGGGATAAAATGAAGAATCAGACATAGTCCCCACTCTTAAATTTAATGCTTATTAAATTTTATCTAATTTCATTTAACTTTTAAAAATAAACTCATTAGGTCTCCTCTATAAGCATTTTCTGATTCCTGCCAACTGAAAGTGATTTCAGTTCTCTTCTGGGGATCTGGAAAATTTCCTTTAGTTATCATAGCCTTTTCACCACCGTAGCACCTAATGCCTCCCTTGTGGGCCATAGTACATTCATCCTGGTCTGACAGTTTCTTGAAGACATATGAACGGCTGCAGAAATAAAAACTCCTTGAGTGGAGAGACTTGTTCTTTCACCTTTTGATGTCTTCTCCAGAACCTAGAAATATTAAATATAGAAGTCATGAGATATTAAAAAAATAAATAAATAAAGGGGTGAGAATTTAAAACCAGTATGGCTCCAGAGTGAATACTGGAATAAAGAAAATGAACATGTGAAAAATATCCACCTGGAAAAGGTGAAAAGGAAAAAGAAATGAAACAAGTTCAGGAATTAATTAGAGCAATACTAGAATGGTAGTTTATGGAGATTGATCTAGATAAAGATAGAACAAGGTGTCTTTCAAGTCTGAAAAGCTGTATTCTGTAACTATAGCTCTATAACCCATAGAGTGTTAACTCCATGAAGGTAGGAAATTTTGTCTGTTTTCTTCATTGCTGTGTCTTCATTATACAGCTTATTGTTTTTGTTTTTGTTTTTTTTCTTTTTTCTTTTTTTAAAAGTAGGCTCCACACTCAACTTGGGTGGAGCTTGAACTCACCACCAGAGGATCAAGAGTTGCACGCTCGGCGGACTGAGCCAAACAGGCACCCCATATAACTTATTGTTAAATAAATGAATTAGTAAAATTCCTCTCTTCTAAGTGTCCTAGTGTAGTAAAGCAGATCTTAATAGTATCAGGATCTGCTCTTGATTCCTGGCTAACCATCTGTCTCTTTTTGTGGTGGAATTAGCTCCTGCCCACGGATGGAAACATTTATTTTTTTTTATTTAAGATTTTATTTATTTATTTGAGACAGAGAATGAGAGAGAGAGAGATAGAGAGCACGAGAGGGAAGAGCGTCAGAGGGAGAAGCAGACTCCCCGCTGAGCTGGGAGCCCGGTGCGGGACTCGATCCCGGGACTCCAGCATCATGACCTGAGCCGAAGGCAGTTGCTTAACCAACTGAGCCACCCAGGCGCCCCGGATGGAGACATTTAAACCAATCCTGGTGGAGATGGACTATGGCGTCAGCGAGAGTCTATCTTCCCACGAGTGTTTCCTCTTGGATTCCTGGTTGCGTGGCTGGTGTTGACTACTTTTCCTAATACCTTGCCTAGATTTCAGCTACCTGCATTCAGCCTTATTTCATTCCAGTCTTCCTTTTTTTCCACTTCTCTGCTTTCTGATTCTCGCTGGATTTTGGACCAATACGTTGGTTGACATCTGGTTTTGGTATACATTTTTCTTTTGACCTTAAGTTCCATTTTAACCACTTCTGGGTCTAGATCAATCCTACCCTGCTTTTTGTTTTCATTCCCCACATTTGTTCTCCCGGGCCTCCCTTAATTATTTACCGCCGTTCTTGGGCCCCAAATTAACAGTGAAGAGGAGTTAACAACCAAAATTATAGAAAAACAAAATCACATATTAAATAAAAAATTTTTCATTTGAAAATTTGTGTGACCAAAGTTGGCATTCTCCCTACTTAGAGGAAATGGTGAATTAGACATGTTGAACATATCAAATGTATAAATTTAGAATATCGAGTGTGGTAAAACATGTATTCAGTACAATGCTCACTCAAACATTTTCCCAGGATGTTCTTGGGCATATGCGCTGGTTGAAAAAACATTACTGATCATAAATGCTGCATCGAGCTAACATCTGAGCCAAAATATATATTTTCACAAGAAACCGTAAGTCCGAAAAAAACAAAAACATAACCAGAAACAAAAAAACCACACACACTTTTGAGAGTACAGATATCTTCCTAATCCTCATATGCCTGGCAAACCAGAAAAAAATAACATGGTCATGGATGTAGGAGACTCTCAATTATATCATGTACAAAAGCAATAGAGGTGGCAACATAGCTGGAGCATCCAGATAGCCCCCTACCTTATTATGGTGATTCTTATTTACTGGGTTAAAGTGGTTGACCAAATGGCATCAAGAAGACATTTGTTATATGGTACATACTAAAGGATATTGGTGATCTTTACATATTTTTCCAATGAAAACCAAATTAGGTAAAAATTATTTAATTGACATAGAAGAGATCCCACTTAGTAGTATTTCTTTCTTAAAAAAAAAATAAGTGAGGGGCGCCTGGGTGGCTCAGTCAGTTAAGCATCAAGAGTTCGGCTCAGGTCATGATCTTGGGGTCCTGGGATCAAGCTGCACATCCGGCTCCAGCTCAGCGCAGCGTCTGCTTCTCCCTCTGCCTCTGATCCTCCTCCCTTTCTCTCTCTCTAATAAATGAATACAATTAAAAAAAAAAAGGATTTAAAAAAACAAATAAATAAGTAAGACATTTTGGGTTTATCTTCTCTACCCCTACTTTTAACCTTGCTTATATGCTCATTTTTATAAAAAATGTCTCAGGAATTTTCATAGTAACCCCTAAGCAACAGTTACTGTTTATTGGATGCATTATATATATGATATAAAACTTCTAGTAAACCTTGTGTTAGAATTCTTTAAGGGTGTATTTAAGACTTTGAGATTATGGAACTTTGAAAGTCTTTTGAACCCTAAAGCTTGAGTGGTCTAAAGTGCAACATGAAACCAACAGATTAGAAACTTGGCTTATGATTTTGCTCAACACCAAAAATGAAGATAGTTTGGTGTCATGGAAATAGCATGACCTTGGGAGTCAGGCAACTTGAAGTTTTAGTCCTGGTTCCTGTCACTAAGTCATATGGTTTTGGCCAAGTTTTTTTTTTTCAGATCCTTCATTTAAAAAGTGCGGCATTTAGACTTTAAATTTACAGAATCTTAAGTTCTCTGAAACCCCAGCTTTTGGCTCCACTTTAATTTCCTCTGGCTGAAAATTTAAGAGGGTCCATTAATTTATTTAATAAACATAAAACGAACACTTCGTATATGCAGAGATTTTGTTGCAGTTTATGAGAAAGAAAAAATGTAAGCCCACAGCATCCATGTCTAACAGTAGGGTGGTATCATACTAATTGATGTGTGGTTGACAAAGTACAGAAATTTTTGTTGATCAGTTTCCAAGTATTTTATCCTTTCAACCCTGACCCTTATTTCACTCCCTAGTAGTATGCTGCAAAATATCATTTTTCTTTCTCAGAGAATCCAGTCCAATTAATGTTATCCCAGGATGCTCAGCCCAGTTGTTTAGCACTGCCACACTTTGCCTGTGTTCCCGATAACCAGTCCAGAATAATTTCCAACTCCCTTTCTACCCGAAGTGCCCACATGGGCTATTTGATAAGAACGTTGGATACGGTTCTCTGTCGTGCCTCTTGACCTGACTAGAATGGGTATTTTATTGTTTATATTATGTTGTGACTTCTGCATTCCCCAAACTTGGCACCTGAACTGGAAATGTTTGTGATCAATCACTCAAGTACTGTGACCGTTTTAGATTTGTTGAGCCCATATTACACACACACACCCCAATATTTAAACCAGTTTATGTGCTTTTGAAGTCTGATAAAAGTCCTGGAAATAGATCTAGGAGGAATATTAGAAATGAAGTCGGAAAAAAAAAAGGGAAAGAAAGAAAGAAAGAAATGAAGTCCAATCTGCTCTCTTTCTCTCAGTGAGAAAACTGGCATCCGATGGCTTGCTGAAACCAAAGCAAGTTAATGATAGAACAAACATGCCCCAGTTATGGTTCTTGGTAGAAGCAAGTTTAACGGGAAAGATCCTTTCTGTATCACCTGCTATATGCCAAGCATTATAGGAACTTTACTTGAATTAACTGACTTAATCTTCATAACAACCCTCTTCTACTTGTTTTATGAATTGGGCAACGTAGGTATAGAGGGATGAGGTGGTTTTCCAAGGTTATACAGTGAGTCAACAACACACCTAGCATTTGAATCCAGGCAGCGAGACCACAGAGTTGCTAACTACTTCTCCACAGATGCAGGAGTAAAACAATCCTTATCACATGTTAAACTTGGTGAAGTTTCCCTAAGTATTTACAGTGAAGATAATTTTGTATTTTTAATAAAGCTTTATTTGAATGTTATGTCTTATTAATGCACTTGTCTTCCAGTGAACAAATCATCCTGGATTTCTGACTCTGCTAAACTCCTGGTCAAATGTTATTTTTAGAAATATAATAGAGAGTTATAGAATATGCAGGCATGTACTTAAAGAAATTTATTTAGGTTAGGCTAGTACTTTCTCGTGAATACTTTAAGACGTCCAATTCCTCTATAAGACAAGCACAAAAATCTGTTATAGCACGAATACAAATTCTCTATAAAAGACTGGTATACTAACTTGGGAAGAAGTAAACTAGATGAATAATTATAGGTGTGTCCTTTTATTTCTGCGCCCTTTCTTACTGAGATCAGAACTCCACTGTGAAGTTAACTTCTTTTTAAAATCTTGTAAGCCAGCACATACGGATCCAATTACTTAATTGTCTGCAGAGTTGTAATGACAGTCACTTCTACTGGTTTCAGCCAGTCTGCCAAATCTCTAGAAGCAAACTGAGGAATGGCTTCTCTAACTTGACCCTTTGTCCTTTTTGGAAGAAGCCGATCTGCAGCAGATGCAGTGTGTGTGTGTGTGTGTGTGTGTGTGTGTGTGTGTGTGTGTGTGTGTGTGTGAAGGAAAAATGTTTATGGCAATCTGGTCATTTGAAAAGGAAAAGACTAAAGTGTGAAGTAAAAGGGAAGAATGGGAAGATGTAAGGAGAGAAAGAAAGAGCAGAGGCACCAGGACAAAGAGGAGGCTAAAAGGAGAGAGCTTGACTGTGAAGGAATTTCGATGGAGTCTGTATTTGTTTAGTTCTAGGAAAATCTGTTTTGCAAATGTAGTTACCATACAACATGATTGCTCTTGGTAAAATGTAACCCCAAAGCCATAGCAAGTTAAACGGACTTAAGCAAGTTATGGAGCTGGAGTTACAATCTTTCAAAATACTTTGCTAGTCATCTAATCACACCTCAGCAAGACAGGCAGAGAGGGTCGTTAACATATCAATGTTTCCTCCTGATTGTAGCAGAGGACAATGGAGTGTTATTTTCTTTAAAACCTCACTTTAAAAATAAAATTGACAAAGGTGATTGACCTCTTTACTTTGTTTTCTACTGAATCCCTGTTCTGTTTTTCAGATTCCTTTTTAGTTTCATTTTTTTAATCATTTCATTTCAATCAATAAAATGGGGGGAATCTCAAGGCAGAATTACTAAAGAGTTGGCTTTCTCTTCTATCTTTCTGGAGACCGTTTACTTTTAATGATTTCTCAATGCTACCTACAGATTAAAAATGAAGTATGGATAATGCTGGGTGTGGTTTGCATAAACTATCTCTCACATTGTCATGAAGATCTGTGTTAGCAAATTTTGTCCTGCCCTTACAAACCCACTATGGTGGGTTAGTGAAAGGTAATATGTTTTTTATTCCCACACCAATGGTTTTTCCTTCTTCCACCTGGGAGTGAGTGTCGATCAGATTCTAGCCAGCCCCTCTTGAATACACATAGAGACCCAATTATTTTCAACATAAATAGCATTACTAAGTGGTATTGTTCAAGTACATAATAGATAGGATGCACTGATTCATAAATAAGAATGCCAACGTGACTTCATGGTCTAACTTCAGCTAATGACTTAACAGCAAATAGGCTTTCTAAAGATTTTTATTTTTAAGTAATCACTACACTCAAAGTGAGGCTCGAACTTACAATCCCCAGATCAAGAGTCCCATGCCTTGGGACGCCTGGGTGGCTCAGGGGGTTAAGCATCTGCCTTCGGCTCAGGTCATGATCCCAGGGTCCTGGGATGGAGTTCTGCATCGGAGCCCGCTTCTCTCTCTGCCTGCCACTCCCCTTGCTTATGCTCTTTCTCTCTCTCTCTCTCTCTGACAAATAAGTAAAATCTTAAAAAACAAACAAACAAAAAGAGTCCCATACTCTACCAACTAAGCCAGCCACACCCCCCTCCCGCAAATATGCTCGCTGAGTTATATAGTTCAGACAGTGACTTAGCACAGGTGCCACATACAGCTTTCGGGGACGTTAAATCAACATCCTTGATATGGCTATTTTATCATTTGACAGAAAAGTTCAGTTCACCAATAACAAATACTTCAATAATAAAAATAGCAACCTTTTAGTGAACTCATGGTATGTGACAAGCACCACGAATTCATACATTGTTTTATATCATCCATAACAACACCAGGAAGGCGAAACTATTCTTTCAATAAATAAATAAATAAATAAATAAATAAAATAAAGTGGGAAAAAAAGAGAAACTATTCTTTCTCCATTTTTTTTTTTTTTAAGTAAGCTCTACCCCCAACATGGGGCTTGAACTCACTCACGACCTGGATCAAGAGTCACATCGTATCTATAGTCTGAGCTAGCCAGGCACTCCTCTTTCTCCATTTTACTAGCAGTGAAACTGAGCCACAGAATGGTTAATAACTTGCCTACCTCCTGAGGACTAAGAGGCTGGGTCAGACTTAAGACCCAGAGCCTACACTCATAACCACTGTTTAACCTGCAGTTTCCAATAAAGTAGCTGGTTTACCGATATGGAAATTACTCTCAACACAACACAGTTCAGCTATGCTGGGCATGTACAAAGAATAAACATTAAGAATATAAAGATAAATGCATCGTGGGGTGCCTGGCAGTCTCAGTCAGTACAGAGTTCAACTCTTGATCTCAGGGTTGTGAGTTTGAGCCCCACGTTGGGTGTGGAGATTACTTAAAAGAAAAATAAAATCTTTAAAAAATGCTCTTTGTGAGCAAAGTCATAAATGGTGAGAGGCATTTTGGATAGATTTCCTACACAGAAGAAAATCAAATATGGCCCCAATTCCTTCCAAGTCCTTTGTAGCGTAACCTATCCATCTACCCTTACCTTCTACTCTTCCGCTTCCCTTCGTATGGTTCATTGCTTATAAAACCTATACCTTTTCCTCCCACAGGGTCTTTGCACCTGCTTTCTCCCTTTCTCAGAAATCTCTTCTTCAGATCTTCACATGGATAGTGATGGGGTTTAAGACATTATACCCCAAAATATGTCACCTGGCATACCAAATATCTTAAGCTGAAGGAGTTTGAGAAAATAGCGAAGCAGGAAGTTCACTCTGACGTTCCCTCGTCCCATACCTCATGAAATAGGTGATAAAGAGCTTATGTGAGAGGTGCCCTTCCTATACCTAGAGGAAAGGTGCATCCTTATCTCCTAAGTCAATGGGGCCCCAAGAAAAATCTGAACAAATAGGCCTTCCTAAAATATCCTCCAGTTTAAACTTAGCTCATACTCTACCCTGTCACATATCTACCTGACTGTCCACTCTTCATCAAACCTAGCATAGAAGTACCTGTTTCTTTGGTTCTTCATTTTCTTCAGAAGGCTCCCATGTCATGTAAAACTGATATTAAATAAATTTATATGCTTTTCTCCTGTTACTCTGTCACTTCAATGTTCAGACCCAGCCAGGGACACTAAGAGGGTCAAGGAAAACTTTTTCCTTCTGTACAGTAGCTTTTCCTTGTGCTCTCTGCCACTCCCTTTACTTATATTCTCTCCTACTGTCCTGTTTTCTTATCTTTGGCACATTTAATGCAATCTTAAATTTATTTATTTATTCGATGGTCTCTCCCTACTAGAATATAAATTCTTTGAAAGTAGGGATCTTGTCTTCTGTGCTCATTCTATCCGTAGACCCTAGAGGAATGTGTGGTACATAGTTAAGTACTCAATACGCACTTGATGGCTAAGGAATGCAAAGACATTCTCTACAGGAGTCCTGCCATCTGCTGTTCTGTGTTTACCCTGTCAGTCAGACTTGAACATCCAAGCTTTACCACAGGAACTCCAAAGTGCATTTTTGTTGTGGAGAAGAGGAATTTGAAGACTTTGTTGTCACCGCAGGAAACCCCTCGACTTTTGCTTTAATACTGCATGATAATACCTTCACCTGTGTTCATAAACATTAACCTTTATAAGTCCCAAACACCTAACTCCAAGTAGCAAAATAGAAAAAAGTGATGCATGCACTTTATATCTGCACTATGTACAAGGGAACTGATTTGTTTTTAGTAATCGTAAAGCAAAGAAGGGTTGAAAAATAAAGAACAAACAGAAGGTAATTTAACATTTCTTCAAAAAATAGCTGACTTTTGAAGGCCTTTGCCAGATTGGGAAATTATATTTTCCAGAGTAGATTCCATCTTCTTTGTATATGCTTTTATATTCTGACCACCCATGCTACAAACCATTTTTATGACTCAACTGCATTAAGTTCAGGGGCAAATGTTTATATTGTAATGTAGTTGGGAAGTTATTTTTCTTACTTTGGGAAAGCATCTAATTTGCACGGCTTCCAGACTAAGGTAAGGGTTAAATCCCGCAAGAGTACTCCGTCACTGTCCACACAGAAGAGAAAATACCGCCCAGAGCTGCCTCATTGTATGCTGAAGACCTGTCTGGTGGATCACAAAATGCCAGACAAAGGGAGTCATTCAAATATACTGTCCACTCCCTTTGTGTCCAGAGAATCCGAAAACAACCCCCAAGTGACAAAGGTCAGCTCTGGATTAATGACTGGTACCTTTAATTTATGCAAATGTATAAAGCTTCAATCTATGTACTTTACAAGTTAGATTAATAGTACCCATTTCAGGGATTTTTTTTAAACCCTGAGAAACTAAAACACTTAGGTCTGAAGGAATCAATTACTTTGGTTTCAAAACCATGTCCAGGCTTTCCGATAATAAACTACAGAAGGGGTATCGAAAAGGCCCTTTCATATTATTTTTATTTCCTCTGAAATCTTAGGGTTTAAGCACAAGGAAGTATTTGAGCTTAATTATTATTTTATCATGTTGGCAAAACTGCTGGTCTCATTCTCCGTGAAATTTGCCTGCGCTAACAGAAGGGTCGCATATGGGACATATGACAGTAACTTACCTCACTAGCTTGGCACTATGACTCCTGATCAATAACATCTAAACCTCCTTCGTTATGATTTTGGAATTTTGAGTCCTTGATCTTTCTGTACCCTTGTCAAATTTAATAAGGCTTAGAGTATAGAAAAAGTGCAAGGAGCAAGAAAAAAAGGACTCATAATATTACCACTTAGAGGCAGTTGCTATTCATATTTTGGAGTATTCCTTCCCTTTTTTAGAAAAAAAAAATTTGTCCCCTCTTCTGGCCATTCTCATGTTGCCCTGTATCCTAATGAAAATGTCACTCTACGCACTTGATGACTAATTGTTCTCATTCTGTACTTTAGAGTAATAGCATGGGAATGTTTCTGTGGCTAAATTTTGTCCTGTAATGAATAGCCCTAAAAAAATTGTGCCTGTTTCTAGATGTTTTCCTTTTTTTTTTTTAAATGAGAGCTCAGAATAACTTATAAATAAATAAATGATTCATAGAGAAAATAAATATTCTGCTATGAAATTGCATTATTCCAAATTAGGGTAATATGTGATATTTACTTCTAGAGAAACAAAAACTTAGGAAAGATTCCCCTCAATTAATGGAGTTCCTTTTGGAAGGAATCCAGGTTTTGAGTAGAAAATACAGTCAAAGGGGGCACCTGGGTGGCTTAGTTGGTTAAGTGGCTGCCTTTGGCTCAGGTCATGATCTTTGGGTCCTGGGATGGAGCCCTGCATGGGGCTCCCTGATCAGCGGGGAGTCTGCTTCTTCCTGCTCCTCCCCCCTGCTCATGTGCACACATGCTTTCTCTTTCAAATAAATAAATAAATTCTTGAAAAAAAATTTTTTAAAAAGACAGTAAAGGAATAAAGAGAGGACTGTTAATGGTTTCCAGTTAATTAAAATTGGTGCTCAGACTCATAGAAGAACAGCATTCGACTTCTCACTAGTTTCCATTTGTGTATAAAAAATAAAGTTCTGAATTAAATCTTAAATCATGAAACAAGAACCTACTAGACTGACTTTATTTAACTCCACAACATTGCTCAGTTGCAAAGCTGTTTCTATTTTTCTTTGTCCTAGAATAAGATAATGTGTTTTTTTGGTGTAGCTGGTGTTAGTTTCATTCTCATTAAGAGAGATCTTATCAGAATATATTGACTGTATACACATATAATTTTTAAAGATTTTATTTATTTATTTGACAGAGAGAGAGCAGGAGAGCACAAGCAGGGGGAGCGGCAGAGGGACAGGGAGAAGGAGAGGGAGAAGCAGACTCCCCACCGAGCAAGGACCTGGATGTGGGGCTCAATCCCAGGACCCTGGGATCATGACCCGAGCCGATGGCAGACGCTTAACCGACTGAGCCACCCAGGTGCCCCTATATTTACTATGTATTGAGATGGACAAGTCAAGAGTACTTAGTGTTTGTGGTGGGTGGGGCATGGGAGGGATGAATTCAGACTTAACTGAATTGCTGGCCTTCTTCTCTGACCATTACTCTTCCCAGCCATTTCTTTCTATGGAATTTAAATGTGAAAAGTAATTTTCATATAAACTTAGAAAATTAAAAAATATATATATTTTTGAAGATTTTATTTTAATTTAATTTTCTTAGCGAGGGATTGAGAGAGAGGGAAGGGGAAGGGCAGAGGGAGAGGGGGAGAGAGAATCCTAAGCTGTAATAGCTGTCCTCTGTGGACACCATAGTTCCCCAGTGGTGACATTTTGTGCATGTGACAGGAAACATCATCTGCATATTTCACATGAAAGTGATGGGATGCCTGGGTTGCTCGGTCGGTTAAGCATCTGCCTTCGGCTTGGGTCATGATCCTGGGGTCCTGGATCTGGCTCCTTGCTTAGCTGGGAGCCTGCTTCTCCCACTACCTCTCCTCCGCTTGTGCTCTTTCTCTCTCTCTGACAAATAAATAAAACCTTTTAAAAAAAGGGACACCTGGGCGGCTCAGTCGTTAGGTGTCTGCCTTCGGCTCAGGTCATGATCCCAGGGTCCTGGGATCGAGCCCTGCATCGGGCTCCCTGCTCAGCAGGAAGCCTTCTTCTCCCTCTCCCACTGCCCCTGTTTGTGTTCCTTCTCTCCCCCTGTCTCTATCTCTGTCAAATAAATAAAATCTTTAAAAAAAAGAAAATGAAATGTGCTTTTTAAAAAGAATGTGAATAATGTCTCATGTGTTTTTCTATTTCCTTGTCTTTTCATTTATTTTAATTTTTGGATATCCCATTTTATTTCAATAAAGACAGTATAATATAATAGTTAAGAGCCTCATAATCTTCCATCAGAAAAACTGGGTGCAAATTTTAGCTCATGTTAACTGTGTATTTAAGATTTCTTTTCTGATAATAGAGACCAAGTCTGGTAGGAAAGGGGTGAAGAATAAATGAGAATGCAGGTCAAGCACTCAGTACAGGGCCTAGCAAACAAAATGCCAGCTTTCAGTATTTTTCTCCCCCCTTTTAAAGCAATGTCTACACCCAACGTGGAGCTTGAACTCACGACCCCAAGATCAAGAGTCATGTGCTCTATTGACTGAGCCAGCTGAGAGCCCTGACTTTCACTATTAATGGCAGTTCTACTACACTTTAAATTACATTCAGGTTGAGACAACAATGGCTGGCAAAAGACATTCAGTGTGAGCACAATCTTGCAAAACGTCCAGTTCTTTCATTTTGATAACATGATCCACTAATCCCTTCTCCTGCTGCCTGATTCGCCTGTCAGGGTAGGAGGTGTGAGAGAAGGAATAGAAGATTTTGTTTGTAACTTTTTTTTTTTAAGATTTTATTTACATATTTGACAGAGAGATAGAGAGAGTGCCCAAGCAGGGGGAGCGGCAGGCAGAGGGAGAGGGAGAAGCAGACTCCTCGCCAAGCAGGGAGCCCAACGTGGGACTCGATCCCAGGGCCCTGGGAACACGACCTGAGCTGAAGGCAGATGCTTAACCAACCGAGCCACCCAAGAGCCCCTAACTTTTTTTTTTTTAGTTTTTTTTAGTAATCTCTACATCCACCATGGGGCTCGAACTCACAACCCCAAGATCAAGAGTCATATGCTCTTCTGAGTGAGGGAGCCGGGTGCCCCAGGAACAGAAGATTTTTATTTTTTAGTTTAAAATTAAAAAAATTTTTTAGGTAGGCTCCACGCCCAACGTGGGGCTCAAACTCACAACCCTGAGATCAAGAGTCACATGCTCTACTGACTGAGCCTGCCAGGTACCCCTAGATTTAAAAATGTTTTTTTTTAAAGGTTTTATTTATTTATTTGTCAGAGAGAGAGAGAGAGAGAGAGAGCATGAGCAGGGGGAGCGACAGGCAGAGGGAGAAGCAGACTCCCCACTGAGCAAGGAGCTCAATGGGACACTGGGATCATGACCTGAGCAGAAGGCAGATGCTCAACCGACTGAGCGACCCAGGCATCCCCCCAATTTTTTTTTTTTAAGATTTTATTTATTTGACAGAGAGAGACAGTGAGAGAGGGAACACAAGCAGGGGGAGTGGGAGAGGGAGAAGCAGGCTTCCCGCGGAACAGGGAGCCCGATGTGGGGCTCGATCCCAGGACCCTGGGATCATGACCTGAGCCAAAGGCAGATGCTTAACAACTGAGTCACCCAGGCACCCCTCCCCCAAATTTTTTATTAAGTAATCTCAATGCCAACTTGGGGCTCAAATTTACAACCCCATCAAGAGTCACATGTTCTACTGACTGAGCTAGCCAGGTACCCCAAAGATTTGACAATAAAAAGAAGGAACAAAATAGAATCTTTTTTATCCAGTGGCAGAAGCTAGGGGGACATGGCATCACATACTGAAATGCGTAACATTAAGCTTTTCATGATTCCCGGATCCTTAGCCATCTTGGTACTTTCACTGCAAATGTCTAATTATCTTTCCAGAGCTCTGACTTTAATCCTCTACCTGAAATGCGTTCTGTATTGGAGTTTAATGATGTCTCTTTGAAACTCAGCAGTGTGGTTTCCATTTCCTTAACCCCCTGTTCTGTGAAACACCCATGTTCTCTTGCTCCTTCTCGTAGTGATGGATGTTTATGTCTGTGTTTTCCATTTAGTAGGGATTTGACTCAACCGTAGCCAAGCAGCATGTCAGCGCCTACATTTCCTGCAGCCCCTCCCAGATTGCTCCCCCTAGTGGTGAATGGTGCCCAGGGTAGAAATATCTAGAGCCTTGCCGCTTTCGAAAAGAGAGTGCTACCTAAAGAGCCAAGGTAGCACAAGCACCGGGTTGACAATCAGAAAATTTGGTAATGTCTCAGTGCTGTCACTTACTCCCTGAGACAGACCTAGCATCATTTTCCTGTATGACTTGCAAAAGTCATGAAGTCTCTTTGAGCTCCACTTTTATTACCTGTTAAATGGGTATATTATTCATCCATCTTCTCTTGAAGGATCATTGTGAAATACTGAAAAATGAGCAAATTGATTTAGCAGAACTCGGTTGCATGTCTATTACATGTCATATATATTTTATTTATTTTTAAAGATTTTATTTATTTATTTATCTGAGAGAGCGAGAATGAGAGAGAGAGCACATGAGAGGGGGGAGGGTCGGAGGGAGAAGCAGACTCCCCGCTGAGCAGGGAGCCCGATGCGGGACTCGATCCGGGGACTCCAGGATCATGACCTGAGCCAAAGGCAGTCGCTTAACCAACTGAGCCACCCAGGCACCCGTCATATATATTTTAAATAGTTTATTTATTTGAGAGAGAGTGTGCACACAGGAGCAGTGGGGGAGGGGCAGAGGGAGAAGCAGGCTCCCCACTGAGCAGGGAGTCCTCAGGGTGTCATCCCAGCACCCTGGGATCATGACCCCAGCTGAAGGCAGACACTTAAGTGACTGAGCCACCCAGGCGCCCTTACATGTCCTGTATTAAGACAATTTATACAAAGGGATCCCATAAACTGTAAATAATCATAGGTATTAGCTAGTCCTTAAATGCAAGGAAGGAGTGTGGCCAAGCAAAGGAGGAAGTACCCTTTGTATTTAGCTTGCTGGGCTGGCTGGAAGGGGTTGTCACGAAGGCCCAGTTGGTTACAAGGTATTGGGGATGCTGCCTCCTCTCTTGCAGATGCAGCCCAAGTTCCTGCTTCCAAGGAGTTGCTGGTGATATAAATTCCAGGACACAAAACCCCCACACTTTTCATAATGGGTTTCAGGCCCATTACTGGTAATAATTTAAAATTGTTAGAATTCATGGCTAAAGGGAGATGTTTCTGCTTTTCATTAGATGTCACTGAACAGGTGCTGAGCTCTGCAGTCTTTAATGACTTCCAGGCTCTGCTAAGTCATATTTAAAAGTAAAATATTTGAATTCCTCCTAACTTTTAATAGTCACATTAGTGGGAGAGTTAAAATGAGCACATATTTCACAACCTCTATTTTGCATCATTTGGTTTAGATTTCAATAACAATATTCCCTTCTTCTGGTGGAATATTGAGTAAAGAGAAATGGCTGGAAAAAAACACAAATCTGTCTCTGTTGCATATGTGGTTGCACAAAGATTCCGGGAACATCACGCCTTCTTTTTCTCCTGCACCCAGATGAATAAAGGAAGACTGCTCCCCTGGGGAATGTTTGAAGCAGATAGATTTGTGCGTAGGAGATGGGAGGTAATTACCAGACGGATGAGTTGCACATCCGGTAGATGCACGGAGGGTTAAACTAAATATTTCAAGCTGCTATTTGGTCTGTTTGCTCATGTTTATATGAGGCTAACAACTTCCACAACTGCCTTTCAAGCAGTTGCTCCCAGGTGTCTTCTGTTTAGCTCTGCAGCTCATTTGAATTACTTTATGAGGGATATTTAGAAAAGAGAGGGAGCCGGGTGATGAAGGGTGATTTGGGCATCTCATGGCTTCCGGAGAACTCTGTGCTTCTACTGTTCTTCGCAGAGCCATGGTGCGAAGTTTGCTGTGGGCAAAAGTCAGATCTGGTTATTTTCACTTGTGATTTCTGTAGGTTATTACAGGCTTACTAGAAATTTTACAGGAATCGAGAATTTAGTCCCTGAAAGAGCTTCGATTTTGAAGACTAATAGGCTTATTTATTTATTTGTTTATCCTTAGAGTTTTAATGAGACAACTAAAAACTTCTCTAAACTAGCTGTATCCAATATTTGAAACAATGATGTTTGTGGATAAAAATGAGAATGTTTCAATTCTTAGGAGGGGTATGGTAAACCGTGTGGATGGGAGTGGTATGATGTCTGCAAAAATATTTTGAAATGTCTCAGCAAAATATATAGAGATGGATAAAGGACATTCATTAAAGTATTGTTGAATCTAATTGTTTGGTAAATGTATTTCATTTACTGTTCTTCCAACTTTTTTGTGTGTAAATTTTCATAATAAAAAATTGAAAAAACTCTTCTACTTGATAACCACAAAAATGCTAACTTAAGATTCAACTGACGAATTTCGAAAATATTTACTAAATATGTCCTATAAGTTATTATCCTTAAAATATAAATCACTTATGAATCAAGAACAAAAGTGAACACTCCAATAAAAATAGACAAAGGAACTGAACAGTCAAGTCACAAAAGGAAAAACAAGCATGGACAATAAATAAATAGAAAACTGAATATTTATATAATTGTTATTGATCTCACTATCAATAAAAATATAATTTAAAGCAGATAAAATAATTATAATAACTATAAGGAGGTTACTCTAAGTCAGGCACCAGTCAAGTATATTTCTTTTCCTTCCTTCCTTCCTTCCTAACTCTACCCCCAGTGTGGGGCTTGTAGTCAAGACCATGAGATCAACAGTCTCACGCTCTACTGACTGAGCCAGCCAGGCGCCCCTCTTTTCACTTTTAACTCTGGCAATGGTCCCATGATGTGGAAACATTTTTTTTAAAGATTTTATTTATTTATTTGTCAGAGAGAGAGTAAGCACAAGCAGGGTGGGCAGCAAAGGGAGACGGAGAAGCAGGCTCCCCACTGAGCAAGGAGCCCGATGTGGGGCTCGATCCCAGGACCCTGGGACCATGACCTGAGCTGAAGGCAGACGCTTAACCAACTGAGCCACCCAGGCGTTCCTGGAAACTTATTATTTTCATTTCATAGATGTGGAAACTGAACCCGGAAGAGCTAACTAAATTCCTTGCCCAAGATTACAGCAGGGAAACATTAATATAAGTATTGGAGTTAGGATTCACACAAAGACCATACCATTCTAGAACCTACTCTTCATAACATGCTGTATAACATTTACTAAGGGGAGACAGTCACAGCTGGCGTATTGAAAAAAAGCTGCTTTAAACACCTTTCTGACAATTTGGCAATATGTATGATCACATGCATATTGTATGTGTATGACCTTTGACCCAGTGATTCTAAGTCTAGGAATTTTTTTAAGGAAATAGGACAAATATGCAATGATGTTTATACAAAGATATCAATCCAGCTCTGGTTATGTATTTAAAAATCAAAATTAAATTCCTAACAAATAGAAGACCGGTTAAACAAGTCTGGTTTAGCAATACGGTAATACGCTAGACAGCCATTAACATGTCTATATTTAAAAAAAAGTCTAGGGTGCCTGGGTGGCTCAGTCCTTAAGCGTCTGCCTTCAGCTCAAGTCCTGGGATCGAGTCCCGCATAGGGCTCCCTGCGCAGTGGGGAGCCTGCTTCTCCCTCTGCCTCTCTCTCTGTCTCTCATGAATAAATAAATGAAAATCTTAAAAAAATAAAAAGACGATATTTATTAAAAGAAAAATGTTTAGGGGCGCCTGGGTGGCTCAGTCAGTTGAGCGGCTGCCTTCGGCTCAGGTCATGATCCCAGGGTCCTGGGATCGAGTCCCACATCGGGCTCCCTGCTCAGCGGGGAGCCTGCTTCTCCCTCTGCCTGCCTCTCTGCCTACTAGTGCTTCTATCTCTCTGTCAAATAAATATATAAAAAAAATCTTTAAAAAAAAAAGAAAAGAAAAATGTTTATAAAACATTTGCAAATGGGGAAAAATATTACAAAACATACTGTAAAGTATAATCACGTTGTTGAAGAAAAAAATCACATAAAGGAATATAGTATGTATATATTTAGAAAAATATGTGCCAAAATTTTAACAACTTTTTATTTTTATTTTATTTGTTTTTTTAACGATTTTTTTTTTTATTTATTAGAGAGAGAGAGAGAGAGAGAGAACAAAAGCGGGGGGAGTGGCAGGCAGAGGGAAAAGCAGGCTCCCTGCTGAGTAAGGAGCCAGATGTGGGACTCCATCCCAGGACCCTGGGATCATAACCTGAGCCGAAGGCAGACACTTAACCAACTGAGTCACCCAGGCGCCCCTCTTTATTTTATTTTTTTAAAGGTTTATTTAATTGAGAGAAAGCTAGAGCACATGTGTGTGTGGGGGAGGGTCATAGGGAGAGGGACAGAATCTCAAGCCGACTCTCTGCCAAGGGTGGAGCCCAAGGTGGAGCTCAATCTCGCGACCCTGAGATAACGACCTGAGCCAAAACCAAGAGTTGGATGCTTAACTGACTGAGCCACCTAGGCACCCTTATTTCTCCTTGTTTTTATATGTACTTTAAAATTTTCTCCACAAAAATATTCTTAGTTATGCAATACAAATGATTTTAATGCAGCGTATGCAGTAAAACAGTGAATATTTACCATGTTGAATTCTGAAAATTTCACTGTGGTAAGAACACTTAACATGAGATCTATCCTCTTAACAGAGTTTTCAGTGTACAACATGATACTGTTATCTATAGGCACACTACTGTGTGGCAGATCTCTAGAAATTACTTATCTTGCATAACTGAAATTTTATACCTATTTTCCCCTCTGCCCAGCATCTGGCAACCACAATTCTCTTTGCTTCCATAAGCAAAGGCTCTGACTATTTTGGATATCTCATATAAGTGGAATCATGTAATATTTCTCCTTCTGCGACTGATTTATTTCACTTAGCATAACGTCTTCCAGGTCAATCTGTGTTGTGACATATGGCAGAATTTCCTTCTTTTTTAAGGCTCAGAATATTTCATTGTATGTATGTGCCACGTTTTCTTAATTCATTCACCCATCAGTGGACATTCAGGTTGTTTCCACATCTTAGCTATTATGAATAGTGCTGCAATGGACATGGGAATGCAAATATCTCTTCATGATGAATTTTTTTTAAGGGAAGTATCTAAAATTATGCATCTGGAGTCTAAAGACTGTTATTTACTGCAGTATGAGTGATTACTTGATGTTACATTTTTCCTCCACTCAGCCATTTCTTGCTCAGTTTTCTCCTTCATACTTACCGATAGAGCCTAGCTCAGGGTACTGTAGCTATGTCCCCCCCCCCCCGCCCCCTCCACTGATTGCTCGGCACCCTCTTCTGCTTCTCTTTCTCTCTTCCATTTTTCTCCGCTGGCTTCTTTGTAAGGGTATGCACATGCTCAAGTCTCTTTCTCCCTTTGAAAACAACAAAACACTTCTCTGGATTTTGTTGTCTTCTTAAATAAATCTTCCGCCTTTTCTTCCTGAAATAACCGAGTCAACCGTTACTGGCTTTATGTCCTCCACTCCCATTTGCCCTTCAATTTGCTGAGATATCGTTTCTACTTGAAACCAACCTGGCAAAGTTCTTTATTAATAAATCTAATGCCCTTCTCCCAGTGCTTTTCCATTTGTACCTTTATTTGATTCAGTTAACTGACACAGATAAGTCAGACATCCTTGAGCGTTCTCTTTCCTTGCATTTACCCTTTTTTTTTTTTTTTGGTTCTCTTTTATTACCCTTCTATCTTAGTTTCCTTTTTTTTTTTTTTTAAAGAGTTTATTTATTTGCGAGAGAGAGAGAGAGAGAGAGAGAGAACGAGCAGAGGAGGGGCAGAAGGAGAAGCAGGCTCCCTGCTGAGCAGGGAGCCTGTCATGGGGCTTGATCCTAGGACTCTGCCATCATGACCTGAGCTGAAGGCAGATGCCTAACTAACAGAGCCACCCAGGTGCCCTATTTTAGTTTCCTTTGTTACTATGTGTGGTGAATGAGTAATGGCCTCCAAATATATCCATGTCCCAATCCCCAGAACCTGTGAATATTATCTTTTGTAAGAAAAGAGAGTTTGCAGATTTGGTTCAGTTAAGGGTCTTGAGGGACACCTGGCTGGCTCAGTCAATAGAGCATGTGACTCTTGATCTCGGGGTCATGAATTCAAGTTCAAGCCCTGTGTTGGATGTAGAGCTTACTTACCAAAAAAAAAAAAAAAATTAAGTGTCTTGAGATGGAGAGATTATCTTGGATTAACCCATAGGCCAGATGTCATCACAATGGTCCTCATATGAGGGATATAGCAGCAGTCAAAGTTAGAGCGGGAGAAGGCCAGGTGATGATGCAAGCAGACATTGGGGTGATGTGCTAAGAGAAGGAAGGGTCCTCAAGCAGCCACTGTATGCTAAAAGGCAAGGAAATGATTGTCCCTTCAGAAGGTCCAGAAGAAACTAGCCCTGCCTTGACCTTGACATTAGCCCTGTAAAATGGATTTAGGACTTCTGACCCGCGGAATGGTAAGGAATAAATGTATGTTATTTTAGGCCACTAAATTTCTGGTGATTGGTTACAGCAGTAGTAGGAAACTAATACACTGTGTCTTTATTAATTCTTCCCTAAACCTTGTGTTACCCCAAAACTCCACACATGACCCTCTTTGCTCCTTGCTCTACATTTTCACCCTCAGAGACAGTACCATCTATCAAGGTTTTAACCATGACCAATGACTCCTAAGGCCATCTCTCGCAAACTACAGACCCCAAATTCCAACTCTCCAGTTATGTTATCATAGGGTGTCTTGAAGGCAACTTGAACTCATCTTTTTTTTTTCCAACGTAATCTCTATGCCCAACATGGGGCTCGAACTCCGACCCTGACATCGAGAGTCACATGCTCTTCCAACCGAGCCAGCCAGGTGCCCCTCAAACTCACTATCTAATGGGCATTCAAAGGAGGATTTACCAGGGTAATGAAGCATAAGCTTCAGGTTTCTCCGCTTGCTCAGGTATTTTCCAAGACTGTGGGAGGGTCCTAGAAATTTGTAATTGTGATTTTACATTATTCTTCTTAATAAAATTGTTCATGGTCAGAAAGGCTGTGTCTTAGTGGTTCTAGGTGTTATAACACCTAGAATATAACAAAAATACCCTAAACTAGGTGGCTTAAACAACATTCTCTCAGTTCTGGAGGCTAGAAGTCTGAGATCAAGACTGACAGATCTGAGGCACCTGGGTGGTGCAGTCCTTTAAGCATTTGATTCTTGGTTTCAGTGCAGGTCATGATCTCAGAGTTGTGAGATAAGAGTCCTGTGTCGGGCTCCACCCTCAGCATGAAGTCTGCTTAAGTTTCTCTCTCCCTCCCCCTGCGTGTCTCTCTCTCTCTCTCTCTCTTTAATAAATAAATCTTAAAACAAAAAACAACAACAAAAAAACACAAAAGACTGACAGATCCAGTGTCTGTTGAGGGCCCACTTCCTGGTTCATAGTAGGCCATCTCACTCACTGTGTCTTTACATGGTGGAAGGAGTAAGGGAGCTCCCTGGGGTCTCTTTTATAAGGGCACTAAGCTGATTCATGAGGGCTCTGCTCTCATGACCTAATCACACCCCAAAGCCCCTACCTCCAAATACCATCACATTGGAGATTAGGTTGCAGCAGATAAATTCTGAGGAGATATAAACATTCAGCCTACAGCAGGCATTAAAGTACCTTTTACTTCATAGTCCCATGGGTGAATCCAGCCTTTGTCTATCTCCAGATTTATCCAGTTGCTCATGTTTATGAAGCACGCAATCTGACATAACAGCAGGTGGCCAACAAGTCATAGTACTGTTATCCCCAGATGCTTTATCCTGGTTAATGACATCACAATCTTGCCTACAAAAGCAAGAGATCTCAGAATCCTTTGTGATATTCCCATAACCTCTTGCCATATCCAAGCCAGAAAACCCTATTGACTTTGCCTTTCTAACTAAGGCTTTGCCTTAATTCTGGCCTCACAATACCTCACCACCATAATCTCTGACTTTATTCAAGTCTTGGTTTATTTAAAATAGTTTCCTCATTTGTTTCTGTGCTAAACTTCTCCATTTGATGCAACCTCTTTGGTGCTGCTAAATATATCTTCCTAAAGCCAAAAAGTAATCATACTGCTATAGCTTAGTGCTTTGGAATATGAGATCTACAGTCCAATATAATTGATTGTTGAGCCTCTAGAGATTGGGGAACTGTGATACTGTGACTTCTAATAAGAAATATGTATTTAATTCTTATCTTCATTTCTGGCACAGAGCTCCTAAAACTCTTGGAATTTCCAAGGCAATTTCTTAAGTGATTAGAGTGGCAAAGGTATCTTTTGTTATGTTAATGAGGTGACTTTTGGAATGCTCCTAGATCACCTAAGGATGGAGGCTGGTCTCTAGAAAAGCAACCTTGTGATAAGAGGGTTAGAACTTTCAGTCCCATCCCCCTGACCTCTGGGGAGGGGAGAGAGCCTAGAAGTAGAACCAATCCCCATTGACCAATGATTCAATCAATCATGACTATGTGTTAAAGCCTCCATAAAACCCCAAAAGAACAGGCTTGAAAGAGCTTGAAGGTTACTAACATGTGAGGTCTGGGAGGTGTCTGGAGAGGGCACAGAAGCTCCACACCCCTTCCCACATATGTTGCCCTATGCACATCTTTCTTCCGGCTGTTCCTGGGTTACATCCTTTTATAATAAACTGGTATCTAGTAAGTAAAATGCTTCTGAGTTCTGTGAGCCACTCTAGCAAATTAATGGAACATGAGGAGGAGATCATTGGACTCTCTGATGTATAGCCGGTCAGTCGGAAGCACAGGCAGCAACCCGGGCCTGTGACTGGTATCTGAAGGGGGGTGGGGAGGATAGTCTGTGGGACTGAACCCTTAACCTATGGAATCTGATGCTATCTTTGGGTAGATAGTGTCAGAATTGAGTTGACTTCTTGGACACCCTGCTGGTGTTGAGAAAGGCTTGCTGGGTGCAGGGCAACTACCCTCTCCTCCCACAACACTGGAATCGGTTTCAGAACTAAAAGAAGGAACCAACGAGCACAGTAATTAGTGTTTTTATACCAGGTATTTTGTTTTATTTCCAGTTTATTTTCTTAGTTTTAATTTTATTCCCTTGGAAGACTTTTTCTGATGCCATCAGCCAAAGTAGGCAGTCCCAATTATTGTCATGCCATCCATGTTTTAAACTTACTAATTCATATCTCCCTCTATAATTATCTTGAATATTGGTTTGTTTGTTTCTTAGTTTACTTATTATCTGTTTCCTCCATTAGACCGTAGCTCTGTGAGGAGAGGTTCTTTTTTTTTAACTCCTGTTCACTGATATATCTCCAGTGCTTATTACTGCATCTGGCAAAAAAGCAAAAGCTCACTGCTACAGGCTGAATGTGTCCCCCATCCCCACCCCATTCATATATTGAAGCCCAGTGTGATGGCATTTGGTGGGGGAGCCTTTGGGAGGTGCTTAGGACATGAGGGTGGAATCTTCATGACTGGGATTAGTGCCTCTATAAGATGAGACATAAGAGAGAGGATCTCTCTCTTTCTGATGGGAGAAATAGCAAGAAGGTAGCCATCTACAAACTAGAGAGAGGGCTCTCATCAGAACCTGACCATCCTGACACCTTGATCTTGGACTTCCAGCCTTCAGAACTATGAAAGATAAATGTTTGTTGTTTAAGCAACTTAACCTATGACATTTTTGTTATAGCAGCTCAAACTGACTAAGACACTCACTGAATATTTGCTGAAGGAAAGAGCTAGGATATTAAAAAAAAAAGAAAAAAATCTATAAGAACATGGCTGTCACATTCATTTAGTAAAAGAAATGATATAATGCCAAAAAGTTAGGAAGACCACAATTGCAAAGTAAAGGACATTTTAAAACTTAAGTCGAAGTAGCTTTATAAAAAATCTTTACATTTTTCTTACTTTTTCTAACTTCCCTTTGGATGGTAAAACTTTCTCATAACTCATCTCAAGACTGGCATCAGGACAAGCCTTTGGGAGTCAAGGAAAAACAATGCTTTCCTCTTCCCTGAAGGGGTCATGCACTAAAATAATTCTGGTGAATGGCTGGTACAGAGCACACAGTAGGCCCACAGTACATGTTCACTGTTGCTGTGATTTCACACATTTCTTTGTGCTTGAGCACAAGATTTGCCCATAGCCTTTAAGGGTGTTTTACTTCTTTACCTCAGCCCTGCCCCAAAGTTTAATTTTTAGCTCAAATGTCAGTTGCTTGGGATGCCTGGGTGACTCAGTCAGTTAAGCTTCTACCTTCGGTTCAGGTCATGATCCCAGGGTCCTGGAATGGAGCCCTGCATCGGGCTCCCTGCTCAGCGGGGAGCCTCCTTCTCCCTCTGCCTGCCTCTCCCCCTGCTTATGCTCTCTCTCTGACAAATAAATAAATAAAATCTTAAAAAATAATGTCAGTTGCTCTACTAGGATTTCCTATTTACCTGTAGGTAATATGAATCTATGATGTTTTATTAATACTCTTGTTTTTACATTTCTTGTAGTTGAAATACAATTTATATTTTGAAAATTCATTTCCCAAGATCGAAGTTTCCATTATAGGAAGAAACTGTTTTTGTATTACAAGTTCCATAAATATCCGAGGAGTGAATGCCCCAGACTGCAAGTTTAATTTGGTTTTGTTTAACCAAGCGACTTGACTAATTTGAATTGGAGAGTGTGAAGTAGCAGCTAACACTACTGAAACCACTTTATAACATAATCTCATATAATTCTCAATTCTGTAAGGACGGGTTTTGTTTTATCCACATTTTAAAGTTGAAAAAAATGCCTCAGGAGGTTGAAGTAACTTAATCAAGTTCCAATCAGTGGTAAAGCTGAGTTTGGAAGCCAGATCTTTCTGACTTTTGCTCTTCACTATCATATTATAGTATTGTGGACATCTGTGCTTCTTATAAAGCAGACACTAGTTACTGGGCCATTGAGCACTTGAAATGTGACTAGGTGAAGTCAAGATGTCCCATAAATGCGAAATATGCTCTGGATTTTAAAGATTGTATATGAGGGGTGCCTGGCCGGCTCAATCAGTAGAGCATGTGACTCGATCTCAGGGTGTATGTTCGAGTCCCATGTTGGGTGTAGAGATTACTTAAAAATAAAATCTTGGGGTGCCTGGGTGGCTCAGTCATTAAGCGCCTGCCTTCGGCTCAGGTCATGATCCCAGGGTCCTGGGATTGAGCCCCACATTGGGCTCCCTGCTCTCCGGGAAGCCTGCTTCTCCCTCTCCCACTCCCCCTGCTTGTGTTCCCTCTCTCGCTGTGTCTCTCTCTGTCAAATAACTAAATAAAATCTTAGGGTCCCTGGGTGGCTCAGTTGGTTAAGCGACTGCCTTCGGCTCAGGTCATGATCCTGGGGTCCCGGGATCGAGTCCCGCATCAGGCTCCCTGCTCAGCAGGGAGTCTGCTTCTCCCTCTGACCTTCCTCCATCTCATGCTCTCTCTCTACCATTCTCTCTCTCTGTCAATAAATAAATAAAAATCTTTAAAAAAAAGATGTTTAAATAAAATCTTAAAAAAATAGATAAAATCTTAAACATTGTGTATGAAAAGAATACATAAAATATGTCTCTTCTAATTAATGTTTTTTCATATTGATTACCTGTTGAAGTGGTAATACTTAGAATATGTTACATTATGTGAAACATGTTATTAAAATTAATTTCACTTATTTCTTTTTACTTTTTAATGGGGCTATTAGAAAATTTAAAATTGCACATGTGGCTCAGATTTTATTTCTATTGGACAATCTTGATGTAGCCTGAGATTTTTTAAACCGTGGATTGGAACCTACTAGAGAATCTAAAATCAATTTAATGAGCTATAACCAGAAGTTTTTAAAAAATCATTTTTAAATTTTTTAAACAGGGTGGATTAGAATGGAGCAGAAGGGACTGGAATAGAATATTCTAGAATATAGAGTGTGTCATGGGTTTATAGTCAGGGCAAGTATTGTTGGGTGAAACTTGTTTTAGTTACAGGCATGTGTTTGCAATAGACCACCATGTCAAATGTGTTTCTCAGTGTGAGTGTCTTGTAAAGTTGGGAAAGAACTGGGAGAGACAGCAACTGCTTGCTTCATTGTGATACAGAGTCCTCTTCCATTAGGAAAGAATTTCAGTCCTCACTAAATTATCTCTTTCCTTTTCCAGACTCAGTCTAGGGTGGTGAATAAAATACTTCTCTATGGTATTCACCGTTGATTCACCCGCCTCAATTCTCCAGCCTCTGTAGCAGTTTTCAGTCTGTTACCCCATCATTTTACTTCCCTTCTTATGCAGCTTAAATTCCATCATCTATAATCACTCTTTAGCTTGCCCCCAGTCCTTTGCCTTCTTGCTTTGATATGAAACCTTGGTAAAACACTAACTCTGGTTAAAGTCTACTCTCTTGCCTACTCTGTCCCTAGGGAGCCGCATTTCCTCGGATCTAATACACAACCTTGTTGCATGACCTCACTTGCTTCTAGTGCTTCTCTGCAATCCTTCTACATTCCCCTACCCAGTGGGTGTCTGACTGAAACCTGCATCAGAATCACCTGTGTCTTGTACAGATTGCTGGGCCCTGCCTTGTGTTTCTGATTCAATAGTCATATTAACCAGCTATTGCTGTATAACAAGTTACTTCAAAACTTAGTACCTTACAACAAACTTTTTTCCTTTTTCTTTCTTTCTTTTTATTTTATTTTAGTTATTTGTTTATTAAAAAAAATTTCATTTATTTATTTGACAGAGAGAGAGCATGAGAGCACAAGCAAGGGGTGGGAGAAGCAGGCTTCCCGCAGAGCAAAGAGCCCGATGCGGGACTCTATCCCAGGACCCTGGGATCATGACCGGAGCCTAAGGCAGACGCTTAACCGACTGAGCCACCCAGGTGCTCCTCTTTCTTTCTTTATAAAATCCTTTTTAAACCCTCATGCCATTTTTGAGGATCAGGAGCCTGGGAGAAGCTTAGCTTGTCAGTTCTGACTAGAGGATCCACTTTCAAGCTCATACATGTGTCTGTTGACAAAAGGCTATAGTTCTTGCCATATAGGCCTCTCCGTGGTAGCTGTTTTCTTACAGAGCAAGTGATGAGAGAGATGATGGAGATGGGCTGGGGTGGGGTGGGGGGGAATGGGACAAAAGCTGCAGTCTTTTAAGCCTCTGTTTTATTCCATTGGTCACAGAACAAAGGACACAATTGTACCCTGGTACAATGTGGGAGGGAACTGTGCAAGGATGTGCATACCAGGAGGCAGGGATCATTGAGGACCATCTTGGAGGCTGGCTACCACAATAGTCGAAGGTGGGGCCTGAGAATTTGCATTTTTACCAAGTTTCCAGGTGATGCTGATGCTGCTGGTTGGGCGATCACACTGAGAATTACTGCCCTAAGCTATTCACTCTCTCACTTTGCAAACCAGTGGTTTCAAACCGTAGTCCACTAAGACTTGGACGCTCAAGCAATTTAAAGGGAATCACTTCCCATATCCTAAATTTCCATATATTTATTTCCTAAAATTCATCTGCTTCAGTATGCTCCTGTGCAAGAGGAATGACAGCTTCCCTATTCCTTTTTCAAGATGATCTTGCTTCTACTTACAAAATTAAGTCATTTCTCTCTCTCTCTCTCTTTTTTTTTTTCCAGAATCTTACTTTGATATATTGCCCCAAAAAGGACAGTTAAAATTGTGGTGTCAGAGAAGATCCTTCAATGCATCAAGAGATACATTTCCTGGGGTGCTTGGCCGGCTTAGTTGGAAAAGCGTGCAACTCTTGATCTTGGGGTTGTGAGTTTGAATCCCACGTTGGGTGTAGAGATTACTAAAAAAGATAAGTAAACTTAAAAAAAAGAGAGCTGCTTTTCCAATAAAATTTTACATTTTACTTTTAAGAATTTTATTTATTTATTTAACTTTGAATACTTTTAATTAAAATCATAATATATTTATGTTGTGTGGTATTGTGATTTATAAGAAATATATATTTAATCATTCAGATGACCCAAATATATTTCTCATATATCATTGGTCTTCATCCACTGTTCCTGGCTTATAGCTTCCAAAATCCTTGGAATTTCCTGAGTGATAAGAGCAATGGCATAAAAGATAAGAACAATATTTCATCAGTAGTCCTCTCTTAAGTCACTTCAGAGCCATGAAGATCAAATGGCTGTCTTATTTGTAACAAGCCCCTTTCCACCACAACTGGGTTTATGTTAATGAGTTGACTTTAGGAAAGCACCTAGGATCAGGGCTGGATGCTGGGGGCACCAACCTTATGTGCAGGATTGGAACTTTCTGTCCCACCCCCTGATTTCAGAGGACAGGAGAAAGGGCTGGACATTGAATCAATCACCTATGGCCAATGATTTAATCAATCATGCCTATGTAATTAGGCCTCCATAAAATTCCAAAAGGAGGGGTCTTGGGGAGCCTCTGTTTTGGTGAGCACGTGGAGATTCTGAGAGAGGGGTGCCTTCCACGAGAGCATGAAAGCTCAGTGCCCACACCTTGCCTTATGCATCTCTTCCATCTGGCTGCTCCTGAGTATACCTTTTGTAATAAACCAGTGACCTAGTAAGTAAAATGTTTCTATAAGTTCTGTGAGTGTCTGTAGCAACTTAATTGAACCCAAGGATAGGGTTGCTGGAAACTCCAGTCTGTAGCTGACTGACAGGTGACAACCTGTGCTTGCAACCCATGTCTGAAGGATCAGGAGGCAGTCTTGTGAGACTGAACCCTTAACCTGGGGGTTCTGATGCTGTCTCTGGGTAGAGAGCTTCAGAATTGAGCTGAACTGTAGAACATGCAACTGGTGTTGGAGGATTGCTTGGTGTGGGGGAAAAATTAATTCCTCCATATGTTGTAATTGGTGATCAGAATCTTTAGTTTTCTTTTTTTTTTTAAAGATTTTATTTATTTGTCAGAGAGAGAGACAGAGAGCACAAATGGGGGGCAACAGGCAGAGGCAGAAGCAGGCTCCCTGCTGAGCAAGGAGCCCAGTGCAGGACTCGATCCCAGGACCCTGGGACCATGACCTGAGCTGAAGGCAGATGCTTAACTGACTGAGCCACCCAGGCACCCCTCTTTAGTTGTTTTTATTAATTGTATATTGGTGATAATGGTTAGTAAACTCAATACAGAATGATAATTTTTTAACATTTATGAACCTTATGATAAGAGAAAATTGATTTAAATACTAGTTATTATGGCAGAGAATGATAAAGGAGTGACTAATAAAAACAAACATAAAAATATATTAAGTTAGGGAGCACCTGATTGGTTCAACTGGTAGAGCATGGGAGTCCTAATCTTGGGGTCTTGAGTTTAAGCCCCATGTTGGGTATAAAGATCACTTAAAAAAATAAATAATAAAAAAAAGAGTGGTTGGGGCACCTGGGTGGCTCAGTCAGCTAAGCATCTGACTCTTGATCTCTCAGTTCAGGTCTTGATCTCAGGGTCATGAGTTCAAGCCTTGCTTGAACTTGAAAAAAAAAAAGAATAATTATTAAATTTTAAATAGATATATTAATTAGAATAATTCTATGGGGAAGGTAAATAAAAATAGTATTTCTAGGAGAAAAAAGAAAAATGTAAATTATTCTGTTAAAGAAGAATCTTACAGGGGCACCTGGGGGGCTCAGTCGGTTAAGCATTTGCCTTCAGCTCATGTCATGATCCTGGGGTCCTGGGATCAAGCCCACATAGGGCTCCCTGCTCAGTGGGGAGCCTGCTTTTTCCTCTGCCCCTCCCCCAGCTCGTGCTCACTCTCTCTCTCAAATAAATAAATGAAATCTTTAAAAAAAAAAGAAAAGTTTTATGTACTTTTATTTTATTCTTATTTATTTATTTTTTTAAGTAGGCTCCATGCTGTGGAGCCCAATGTGGGGCTTGAACTCATGACTCTGAACTCAAGATCTGAGCCAAGATCAAGTCAGGCACTTAACTGACTGAGCCACCCAGATGCCCCTAGTCTTATGCATTTTTAAAATGAATGATTCTGCATATCAAATTATTATGCTATTCTCATAAGAAATAAAATCTGAAACATGCCAATATGCAAAAGAATGATCACATGGCTTTTCAATGTCATATTAATCAGAATATTGTCTAACCGGCTCAAACACGAAATGCCTAGTTTTCTAAAGATATGTACCTTTTTTTTTAAGATTTATGTATTTATTTGAGAGAGAGAGAGAGAGAGAGAGAAAGAGAGAGCTGGTGTAAATGGGGGGACAGAAGTAGAGGGAGAGAGAAAGAGTGAGAGAGAGAGAGAATCAGACCCCTCGCTGAGCATGGATCCTGGCCCAGGACTCCACATGGGGCTCGACGTGGGGCTCCATCTTATGACCCTGAGATCATGACCTGAGCCAACATCGAGTCTGAAGCCTAACCGACTGAGTGACCCAAGCACCCCAAGATGTCTACCTTTTTTGACTCATTATTTACTATCGATCAAAATATAATTCCTTAAGGGTAGGTGCTAAATTGTAGAAAACTAATAGCAATGCAAAGATTCTTTTTTTTTAAGTTAGTTCTAGGCCCAATGTGGGGCTTGAACTCCTGATCAAGAGATGCATGCTCTACTGACTGAGCCAGCCAAGCATCCCAAAACAAAGATTCTTATTCAATAAAATTGCAAATGAATTTTGTTTAGTAGAGATGTGAATGATTTCTATGGAAAGGACAGCTCAAAGTTTACATTTTTACTGCCCTATAGCACATTAACCAGTTTTAAATCTAACTTAGCAGTCTTATTTCATCATATGTCCTTTCAGGGACTGTGAACACTCTTTCTATAATTTTTTGAACCTGCTTTACCATCCTGCTGGTTCCCTCATCAATGACTTAAATAAATCTTTGACACATGCTCACTTTATATTTCTATTAATCGTGTTTGTAATTTTTGTAAATTATACTTTGATTCTAGCATCTACATTTTTATTTGTATTCTATTTTTTAAAAGATTTTATTTATTTATTTGAGAGACAGAGAGTGCGCGCAGGGAGAGCACAAGACAGGGAGGGGCAGAGGGAGAGGGAGAAGCAGACTTTCTGCTGAGCAGGGAGCCCAATCCGGAACTCGATCCCAGGACCCTGGGATCATGACCTGAGCCGAAGAAGGCAGACGTTTAACCAACTGAGTCACCCAGGCTCCCTCAGTACCTACATTTTAAAAGTAATATAAAGGTTTTATTTAAAATGTCTGTATTTACAATGTACCAAACATTACATCCTTGGCAACTTTTTAAACTCCTAATGACAAATTTTAAGTGTCAACTTAAAAATGTGTGAGGACATAATTTAAAAAAAATTATCTTACATGGTATTTGAGGGGGAAAAAAGTCCTAGGTGATTATTTCATCATTTCTTTTCTCTCAAACTTCCAACACCTTTCTCCCTTCCTCCTAATTATTGTTTTGACTTTGCTTATTCACTATTTCATTGATTAAAGTAGGAAAAATCAGAAGAGAATTTCTACTGTACCTATTCACCCAGGTTCAGCATACTCTGTTTTCCCCAGCCTCCAACACCACTGCTCCTCTCTGGCCAGGTTACTCTTGATGTCCATTGTTATGTTCACATAACGATGGTCTTCCTAATCTAGAGCTGACACTTTTTTTTTTTAAGTAAGCTCTACACCAAACGTGAGATGGAGAATCACATGCTCTATGGACTGAGCCAGCCAGGTGCCCCCAGAGCTAACACTTTCTGTATTTATCTATTATGCCTTTTTCAATTCCTGCGATCTTCATTTATGCAATAATCCTCATTTGTTGATAAGCGAATCAACATTTTTTAGTGATGACAAATAAAAGGTCATGAATTGGAAGATCCACGAGTGTGTTTGTGTTTGTGTATGTACATGTGCAAAAGAGACGGAGACTGTGCTAAGGAAAGAGCAAATGATAAATAATATTTATTCATTTCTAAAGACAGGGATCAGAGGCACAGAAACAGTTTTTTATTTCTGATTTCATTCTTTCTGCTAAGTGCTTATATTAGAACTATGAAAAGACAATGAAAAGCATAATTGGCATAAATAAATAAGCTTACCACCATGCCTTGAACCCCAACCCCACTCTGCCCTTGGGTCCACCAGACTGAATTTTCCTGAACAGGTATGTTGTTTTATTGCTCTTGGTGTCAGTGCCTGACACATAGTTGTTGTTTAAGAAGTATTTGCTAAAAGGGGTGCCTGGCTGGCTCAGTGGGTATAGCATGTGATTCTTAATTGTGGGCTCCTTAGTTCAAGCCCATGTGGGGTATAGAGTTTATCTTAAAAAAAATTACAAAAAAGTATTTGCTAAATGAATACATTACTTTATTTTAACGTTTATACATTATTTTAAGAGAGAATTTATATTTTTCTTATTTATTCAACTCATTTATTAACTTCCTGCTATTTTTCAGGTACTTGTCTCAATCCTGGACTTAGTCAATAGTGAACAAAGAGGGCGCCTGGGTCGCTCAGTTGGTTAAGCAGCTGCCTTGGGCTCAGGTCATGATCCCGGAGTCCTGGGATCGAGTCCCACATCGGGCTCCCGGCTCAGCGGGGACCCTGCTTCTCCCTCTGGCCCTCTCCCCTCTCATGTTGTTTCTCTCTCTCTCAAATAAATAAATAAATAAAATCTTTTAAAAAAAATAGTGAACAAAGATAAAAATGACTTAGAAATGTTCTATCTCTTCAGGGCCCATAAATTCCAAGAATATAGGCTAGAATTAATACTTTATACTATAACTCAAATATACTTAATTAAAAACTCATACCTAGTCTAGTGACCTTATTTTATACATGGAAATCAAGAAAGTTTAAGTGATTTGCTCCAAATCACATAGCTAGTTCATATTATAGCTGTGAACTCTTTTCCCAAGACTTTGTCCTTTACCATTAGTCTTGCTGCCAAGTAGATATATTAATGTAAGTAAAGACAAGCACTTGAATGTGTAGACTAGCTTTTTTAGGAAAAATAAATGGATCCTTATGAATTGTGAATTGTTTGCATGACTGAATTTAACAATACTTTCAGGGCACCTGGGTGGCTCAGTTGGTTAAGCGACTGCCTTCGGCTCAGGTCATGATCCTGGAGTCCCAGGATCGAGTGCCGCATCGGGCTCCCTGCTCGGCGGGGAGTCTGCTTCTCCCTCTGACCCTCCTCCCATCTCATGTGCTTTCTCTCTCATTCTCTCTCTCTCTCAAATAAATAAATAAAATCTTTAAAAAAAAACAACAAAAAAACCCAATACTTTCAACCTTCACACATGTGATCATCTGCTCTTTGCAGTTTGTCATTTATGTAGTATTTATGCTAATATCTTCATCTGGGGAATTAGAAGGGCTGTTTATCTTCAGAATTCTTCAGAAATACTGATTCATTTCAAAAAGAAACAATCTGTTACAGGAGAAGCAGGCAATCTGCCGACCAAGGGCCAAGTCTGGCCACATGCCTGTTTTTATACAGTCCATGAATAAAGAATGTTTTTCACATTTTAAAATAACTGGAAAAAAATTAAAAGTAGAATAGTATTTTGTGACATGTGAAAATGATATGAAATTCATATTTTAGTGTCCATTTACATGGTTTTATGAGAACACTGCCATGCTCCTTTAAGTAAGGCCTAAGTCTGTGTTTTTTTTTTTTTAAGTTTTTTTTTTTTTTTTTTTGGAGAGAGAGATAGTGTGGGGGCGGGTTGGAGGGGAGGTGCAGAGAGAGAATCGCAAGCAGACTCCCTGCTGAGTGTGGAGCCCAATGCCGGCTCGATCTCATCACCCCAAGATCATGAACTGAGCCGAAATCAGGAGTCAGATGCTTAACCTACTGGGCCACCCAGGCGCACCCAAGGCTACATTCTCAATACCTCGCAGAATCAGATAGTTGCAAAAGAAACTGGATGGCCTGCAAAGCTTAAAATACTTGCTATCTCGCATTTTACAGAAAAAGTTTGCTCATCCTTCATTACAGCAACAGATATACTATACTTTCCTCTCACTCCCCACATGTGTAGGACACCAAGATAGCTATCTAATAGGAACCAGTTATTTCAGTATCTTTAAGGACTCTACCAAAACTTTATCCCTAAATTGCAACTAAGCCAAAATAGCTCCAGATTTTATCTTACTTTCTTTTCTTACTCATTACTGTGCTTAATGTCTGTGTATTCCTTTCCTCAAAAAATTAAAGCTTTACAAGTGATGTTTACATCTGGCAGACATAAAAAGCTTTCCACAGCATATCAACAGAAGGTTTGTAGGGAGATCATTTGTAACAGCACAGCAAGGAACAGTTCCCCATGGGACCTGACCACTTACCTGCAAGGGAGGATGTGTTCTTCTATGGTTAGTTAATGTATGTCCAGCTCCTTATATTCTATGTTTAGATAGTTAAAACTAAATATATTACATCAGTTTAAAAGCTTGGGGTTCTTTGAGAAGGAAGTTCTGGGCTGATAATAGAAACAGTTTCTTGTTTTGCTTGAGACTTTTTGGATTATTAAAATACATTGTACAACAACTTCACCTTTAACCACAATAAAATTTACTAATAGTGTAGTGAAAAAAATACAGAAAATAAAGACACATATGGAAATGTTTATTTTCATTAGAGGTTAAATAAATGCAACTTAAAACGGTAATGAAATACCATCTTTCCTATGTGAAATTACAAAGAAAAAATACACTTTCTAATATTGGTCATTCGGTAGTCACATAGTGAATGTTGATATTCTTTTGTAAGACAAACTTTATAGGCTGACACTCAAATGATTTCCAAAAAGGTACAAAATACCATCCACAAGAATTCACTTGAGCATTTCAGGTTTGGGTGCTCTATAAGAAATGCCAACTATTGAAAAGAAGGGGTCAATGCACATTCTAAATTGAATCCCGTTTTGGATACAGGGTTGTTACCTAGAGTACAAATCTGACATGCCACTTCCCTGTTTGAAATACTTTGAAGAGTCCCAGTAATCAGCTGAGTAAAATCCAAAAATGCCTCTATAGAGGCATTAAAGTCTCTGTCATCTTAGTCTGGACCTTTCCTCCTCTTATTTCCTGCCAATCTACTTGTGTAAATAAATCTTTTCCCTCCTTAACCCAGTTAAACTCATTCTTAGAACAATGGGTCCCAAATCTCTTCTGCATTATTATCACCCCCCTTTCCCGAATCATTTACAAATGCTATACATTTGACCCTTGAACAACACGGGTTGGAACTGCATGAGTCCACTTACACACAGATTTTTGTGATAAATACAGTAAAGTATTATAAATGTACTTTCTCTTTCTTACGCTTTTCTTAATAACACTTTCCAGTAGCTTACATTTTTGTGAGGATACAGTATGTAATACATACAACAGACAAAATATGTGTTAATTGACTGCCTTGTTATCAGTAAGGCTTCCTATCAACATATGATATTAGTACTTAAGTTTTGTGGGAATCAAAAGTTACATGTTGGGGTGCCTGGCTGGCTCAGTCAGTACAGCATGCAACTCTTGATCTCAGGGTTGTGACTTGGAGCCCCACGTTGGACATAGAGTTTTCTTTAAAAAAAAAAAAGTTAAATGCAGATTTTTGACTGTGGGTGGGGGGGCAGGATCGGCACTTCAACCCCAGCATTGTTCAAGGGTCAACTGCACTTTCTTTCATCTTAAAAGAAATTCTCTCTGGATCTCAGATACCCTCCAGCTACCATCCCATTTCTTTCCTTTTCTTTAAAACAAACTTTTTGAAAGAATTGCCTGTATTTTCTTGATGATTGTCTCTGATCTCTCTCCTCTTATTTTCTCTTGAACCTATTTTTTTCTTTTTATTTACCTTTATTATGAAAAAAAATTAACACAAACACAAAAATAACTGTGAAATGAACACCCATATGCCCACCTTCTGGCTTCCACCAGATTATTTCAAAGTTGGTCACAGATATGTGAACATATTCTAAACATTCTTTTAGACTCATCATCCCACCAACTGCTCTTGTCAAAGTCAACAGTGATCTTCACTCACTTATTTTGTGGAGTAAAGTACACAACTATATATTTTTCTCCAAAGCAATAGCTTGGATTAAAAATTATACATATTTATTAAAAATGGAAAATACAGAAAAAATCAACAGAAATTCTACCACATAGAGATAATCATTATTAACGTTTTAGTGAATTTTATCCCAGATTTTCTGTTATGTATATTAACATGTATTTTAAAAATAAGGCTATAATACTTTATAATCTTTTATTTACTTAATGAAGTATGAATGTGCCTTTTCATGCTTAACAAATTATAGGTTTAGGAAATTTTTTTAAGCTCTATTGCATTCCATCATTTTTATGTTTCATGACTTATTCAAATTATATCTATATTTGTACATTTTATATATTTCTAATTTTAACTTTCATAAACATGACTATAATGATTATCCTTATAAAGCATCTTTATGTACATGCTATATTTCTTCAGGATAAATTCCTAGAAGTGGAATTTTGAGTATTGCATATTTTGAAAGCTACAACGCAATTTTTTTTTCAAAACTGTAAGGATTTTATCTATAGGGTGCTAGCTAGCTGGCAAAAGAAATATTCTTACCAGTAACATGGGGTCATGGGAGGAATATAAAAAATGAGTATGAAAATGCAGTGCTTCTTCAAATCTTAAGCTGTGCACCCAGAAGACTCTATGGTAAATGGATGAAGATTCAGAGTTAGAGGTTTGTCTCCTCTAAGCCCATACACGTCTAATAGAGGAGAATAAGCTTCATCTATAAGTTGCCAGATCTTTCATCTAGTAACAACTGTGATCATGAAACCTGCCTGGCTCTCTGCTGAAGACATATACTTGACTTTGATGGGAATAGATCATCAAAAGCAGAACTGAGGACTCTTACAGAATGAACTAATTTAGGAAACAAATTTTCTTTTCTTTTCTTTTTTTTTTTAGAGAGAACACACAAGAGTGGGTGTGGGGTGTAGGGGCAAAGGAAGAGGAGGGAGAGTATCTTCAAGCAGGCTCCATGCTGAGCACAGAGCCTGAACTGAGGCTCGATCCCACGACCATGAGATCATGACCTGAACCAAAATCAAGAGTCAGCCATTTCACCCACTGAACCACCCAGGTGTCCTGGAAAACAAATGTTCAGTTCCATTTTCCATTTCCCAATTAATCTCATTGGTCATAATTTATTTTATTTGTGGGGTCTTAAATACATAGTCTAGTTCATAAAATGCCTAAAGAAGATTGGAGAAAATATCAACAGTAACTTCCAATAAACACGGTAGACTTCAGGGGCGCCTGGGTGGCTCAGTCGGTTAAGTGTCTGCCTTTAGCTCAGGTCATGATCCTGGAGTCCCAGGATAGAGTCCCACTCCCTGCTCAGCAGGGAGTCTGCTTCTCCCTCTGCCCTTTACCCTGCTTGTGCTCTCTCTCTCTCTCTCTCTCAAATAAGTAAATAAAATCTTAAAAAACAAAACAAAAAACAGTAAACTTTTTAATATTGCAAAAATAAAATAGAAACCAAGACCAGAGGACTTGTCACCATAAGACACCCTTCAAAGAGCTTGTGGAAAGTACCTAGTTGCCTATCAAAGCCATCTGAGGAACTTTTCTTTGGGGAAAAAGAAGTTAATTTTACTCAGGCAGAGGAAGCTGGATCTCAGTGGAAAGTTCTAAGGTGAGGTTATTTTACATTCAGAAAATTCTCAGAGAAAGTAACACACATTTCTGAGGAAATAAATAGTCATCACGGAAGCTGTTTATTCCTCTAACTTAAATTCTCAATTCTGAAATTGTTGAAAAGGACCTTCACACTGTGAAATGTCTGACCCTCTACTCAGTAATTTCAAGATTTAGAGAAGAGTCGAGTAACTGAAATTTTCTCCAGGGTTTACAGATAGTCATTTCCATCTGCTTTCAGAGAAAACTCTTGAAATGTAGAATGTCAAACAAGGCCGGGCATTGATTATCATAGTTTGAAAGATAATAGAAACTTAAAAAAAAAATCAGTCAGCAGTAAATCTGACTGTTTCCCTTTTATCCTTACAACCACCAAGGATACCTGAGTAATATTTTTGAAATGGGACAGCCTACTTGTTAATTACACAATTTTACTATAAGGGAGGTAAAAATTGGGGCATCTGGATTTTGTGTCTCCTAAATTGCTTTGATTTTAACTTAATTCCTTTAATTCAGGACATAATGTGAGTTTCAATTCCTTGGGTTAGATGGATTCTGAGTTCAGTTTGGAGTTTAGATTAAGATGCTCCAGGAGGTCATGAGTTTTCTGTTTCACATGAACTGAGGAGTTGGTCTAATGTCCTAGAAAATGCTTTTTTTAAGATTTTATTTTTGGGCACCTGGGTTGCTCAGTTGACTAAACATCTGCCTTTGCCTCAGGTCATGATCACAGGGTTCTGCGTTCAAGCCCCACGTTGGACTTGCTGCTCAGCAGGGAGTTTGTTCCTTCCTCTTCCTCTGTTGCTCCACCTGCTTGTGCTCTTTCTCTGTCAAATAAATATCTTAAAAAAAAAAAGGTTTTTATTTCTAACTAATTTCTATATCAAATGTGGGGCTTGAATCCACAATCCCAAGATCAGGAGTCTCATGCTCTACTGAATGGACCAGCCAGGTGCCCCATGATATCCTAGAAAAAGATTTTTGGGGGAAGTGGTGAGATGTTTCCTAGATTAGATATTATTAGGCCCTGTCAACCTGAAGATTCTCCCAGTCAATATACAAACTTAAAGGTTAGATGGGAAAAGGAATAACTGGTGGTAAACAGTGAGTCATAGTGGACCTGTTCTGCTATCATTGAAACTTTCTGATGGGTCTAATGAAACTTAAGTCACAACTTTTCATAGAATTATAGGGCTGGTATGTACTTCAGAGTTTTTAGTCTCTTTTTCTCCCCCTGGAAGAATTTCTTTTACAATATCCAAAGAGATGGTCATCCTCAACTTTTCCAATGAGAAGTTTATTTATTTGTTTATGTATTAATTATTTTGTTATGAAGAAGCTCATTGAACAGATGTACAGTTTTTTTTTACTTTATTTAATTTTAATTTTTAAAAAAGATTTTATTTTTTTAAGTGATCTTTACACCCAATGTGGGGCTTGAACTTACAACCCTGAGATCAAGAGTCACATGCTTTACCAACTGAACCAGCCAGGTGCCCCAAAAGTTCACTTTTTTTTTCTGATTAAATAAATAAAATAACACATTCAATAAATGTTCAAGTGTTACAGAAATGTTGACTCAGAACATAAACTTGTCTGTAATCTTTTTTGCACATACCAGGGGAAATAATTGGCTCGATCTCATGACCTGATATCATGACATTAGCCAAAATCAAAAGTCAGACGCTTAACTGACTGAGCCACCCAGGCACCCCATCGGTATTTCAATGGTTGCACGATATGGTAGGTGGTACTGTGATGTTGTAGAAATGTACCTTAGTTTATTTAAACAATACTCATCTGACGGCCATTGATTGTAGTTCAGTGCTGTGGTGGAGGTTGCTTATACAAGCTCGTAAGAGCTGATTGTTACATCTTTTCCTAATTCTATGGGCAGCTGACATCATGTTGGTAGCTTGATATCAGCCATGGTGACAGTATTTACAACCCTGAAAATTGGTAACTGCTACATGAAGACTCCCCTTTCCCACCTCCACCCACACACATATCATTTACCAGAACACCACTGTGTAGTTCCCCAAATTTTGCTACAACATATAATTAACATTCTGGAACATATATATTTGCACATTGGTGAGGGTATTTCCAAAGAAATATCCTTAAAAGAAAAAGAAACACAAAACAAAACAAAACAAAACAAAACAAAAACAGAAAACCAACCCACACAAAACAACAAACAGTGGTTACTTCCTTACCCCAACCGGGTTATGAGTCAGAAACTGAGAGAAAATGGTTTTCTCTCTTTATTGGGCATCCTTTCCCCCCCTTGCTGGGTCCCACTGATGCTGGTCCTTGCGCCAAGGACTTATGGTAACTTGGCATTAATATTGTTATCACTTTCAATAATGCATATGTCCCCAGAAAGACTTGATTGAAATCTTTTGGCTTTAGAAGCAACTATCAGAAGTTCGATGGGGGAAGAAAGAGATGCTTTTCCAGACATACCCCCTTCAGTTCTTTCCTTTAAGTGAATGGATCACAGAGGGGAAGGTGAAAGGAGATGTAAATTTGAACCTATACTAAATTCCTTTCCTATTCATATTATAATGAAAAGTTGCTAATCACATCACAAAAACAAACTTCTTTTTTAACTTCTCTGAACACAAAGTGGGCTTGTAAAACGCAGATTAGTTCTTTAGTTCTTAAAGATACACAGAGATACACAATAGGGAAGATCTATCAAGGACACATTGGGAGGGCTGATAAAAGATGACCATAAAAAAAGAAAAGATGAACATAGGAGAAAGTAAACTAATCCCGAGTTCACTGTTGTCACCACCTTCCATCCTCGGACCCTACCTCGGAAGGTTTTGTGAAAGCAGGATAGAACTGAATAGGAAACAAATGGCTAGTTCACGCTGAACAGTTTTGCGCTATTCATATTTGCCCTACTTATTTTGAGAAACTCAGATCATTTATTTGGCACTTTTAGATAGGGCTGTCACTTAGAAGAAGAAAAGCCAGATTCTAGGGTCTGGGTAAAGCGTCTCTGAAAAGAAAGGGGAACAGGGCAGAATAGAATACATTTAAACCTTATTTAAACTCAAATGCATCCTAGAGCTGCCCAGTACAGTCCGCTTAGTTACAACCCAAAGCACACAGTGGCAATTTTAATTTAAGAACATGCATATTTATTTGATAGCGAAATTCCAAATGAAGTCTCCAAATTTTGGAGAACAAAGATAGGCATGTGGCCATGAGCAAACAAAGTCTTAATTAAGTGAATATTAGAGCAGCTGGAGAAAAGAAATACAAAGAAAAAGGAAAAAGAGTAATTTTCACTGGTGATTTCCTAACCTCGTGGAATATTGCTACAAAGGATATCTCAAATGCTTAAATGAGAAGTTAAGACCTCCCTGTTTTCCTCTTATTTTTGTTGAAATGCATGTGACTTTTGTTCTCATAAAGCAAAACCAATGGACTTTGCTCAAAAATTTATGATCTCTGCTTCTAATTGTTTTGAGAGCAAAAAAGTTAAAGTCAGAGTGTGTTTACTCTGCAAGGTGAATGTGGTTAAAAGGGAATTGTTAGAGAGTTGAAGAAATCAGAAAATTGGTAAACATTAAAGTTATCTTCTTCTCCAGGCAATGTGAATTAGGACTTGGTTGTGCATAGATCTGGGGGGAAGTGGGGACCTGAAATGCTAGTTACAACTTGAAATAAACTTGAATATAGCTGAAGCCTTTTTTGTTTGCACTTGTAACTTCTCAGACTTTTCTTTTGGTTCCAGTCCATGAAGTCTCATCCCCATGACCCTTTAGCAAGTTGAGTGACTTCCAACAAAACTCAGTCATGGGTGGTGTTTAATTAAGCAGGAGGGGATGCACAGAGAACATTTACAGGGCTGTAGTTTTGTTTGACTTAAGTTGTGTACATTATCAGTATCTCTTTCTCATGTGAATAAATATGAAAGGGTGCTTTGGTCCATCAGCCTAACCATTGGCTATAGTTTGATTTGGTAAAGCATGCTAATAACTTCCCAGGTAGATGTTGGGATTAGAGCACATTTTTTTTTTAAGCCAAATCGAAGCTCATAAAAACAAAGAATGATGACAACAAGAATTGTAGGATATTACTACAAGTTTCTTCCTTGGCTTGTGACAGTGACGATTCCTGAATGATTCTCCTGTATCCATAGAATGTATACAATAGTCCCGTATGACCGCAGGAATAGAATGGTTACATCATGTAATTGGTAAGATTCTTTTGAGTAGGTACTGCTTCATTTGTTTTCTGGCTCTTGTGTGTTGTAGATACCCTTTTTTCATTTTCTTCTAAACCTCTTTGGCATAATTTTTTTCTTTGAGGCGTGCTTATTTTTAATGTGAATAACAGCATCCGTGATGATAAGAATAGTGCAGGGACGGCGTGAAAGTATGCCAAAGTAAATAGACCCATGGCCATCTTCAGTGGAATGATCACAGCGCTAATAAAATTGCAGTCCCATAGTTTAGGCTGGGAAGCTTGCAAACTAGCTGAAAAAGCACATTACTCCTTTCTCTTCCTGTCACATAATCTACAGTATAGCTGTCTTGAGGAAGATATATATATAGTTCTAGCACCTTAGTCCTGTGAATAGTGCTCCCTTGTTCCAAATAAAGTGAAGCTTCCTGTCAGCAGTTCTGCCTCGTCTTCATGCCCACTAAACAAGAATGAAGGCAGCTGATATTAGTATTGGTGGTCAAGGTTGCTGCCTGAATGATTTATTTCCATTGTGCTTTTCAGCTGCCCTCATATTTCCCAGGTCTTAGATGTAATATCACTTAACAAAAAAAGAAAAGAAAAGCTTTCAACAGGGCTCATTATGTATGGGATTGGGGAAAGGAGCTTAAGTTCTCTGGCATTTGAAAGATCTTAGAGGTCAATTGTGTGTCTGCTATGTATGGCTAATGGCATTTTATTGGAACAATAGTGGAATAAAGAAATAGTTCTAAAGAAGAATTTTATTTGTCTGGTTTTTGTCATAGAGAAGTAATAAAGTATTTAAATAAAAACAGTATAGACATGGAAACTGAATTTAAACCATAGGTCATAGAAAAACTATGAAGATATTTTATAGGACAGATACTAATAATAGCTACTGTTTACTGGTCTTTTCCTATATGGGGCCAGTTGCTGTGTTTCATATACAGTACAGCTTTTAAACTTCCCTACAGTCATAGAATCTAGCTATGAATTATCATCTTTATCTTTCCCATGATGAAATAAGGCTAGGCTGGGAGAGATTCAATAACTTGTTCACAGTCTTAAAGATAGAACTGTTTAATAATTTATTTATTTGTAAAATATAAATATAAAACACGAAATTATAAAAATTATTGTAAATAATAAAATACTATTAAAAAGGTGGTTTTGAGAGTGTGAACATTTTGGGAAGGAATGTGTTTCCAGGAAGGGAAAAGCAATCTCTGAGGCCCCCTGTGAAAGCTTACATTTAGGGGGAACAGACACTTTTATTTTTTTATTTTAATTTTTAAAAGATTTTATTTATTTATTTATTTGAGAGAGAGAGAATGAGAGAGAGAGAGAGAAAGCACATGAGTGGGTGGGAGGGTTAGAGGGAGAAGTAGACTCCCTGCTGAGCAGGTAGCCCAATGCGGAACCCATTCCCAGCACTCCAGGATCATGACCTGAGCCAAAGGCAGTCACTTAACCAACTGATCCACCCAGGCACCCCAAAATAAACACTTTTATATAAAAAGTGTTTTGTGTCTTTAGTTCATAGTCCATGTAATGTCTTCACCTGGCCAGAAATCAGGGCTTTAAATGCATCAGTTTCTTTCTTGCTTTCTTAGGTTTTTTTGAGGAGACAATTTGAGTTTTCATATATATTAATCAGTGAATAATCTTCTGGAATTCGTTTTTGGTTTTTTTTTCTTTTTTTTTAAGTAAGCTCTGACCAATGTGGGGCTTGAACTCACGATCATGAGATCAAGAGTTGCATGCTCTAGGGACTGAGCCAGCCAGGCACACTTGGAATCAATTTTAACTCTACTCTGGAGGTGGTTCTTCCAAAAAGCATCATTTCCTCTTTTGAAAATATTCAATCTAATTTAAATTTAAGCTGGGAAATTTCACCTTACCCTCTTAGTTATTTTACATGCTTTAATATTATCCCCTGACCCCAAAGCTAACCCTAACAAGTTTGCTCATCTATTAAAGTCTAATGAAGATTTCCACATCTGAACTCTCTTTTGGGAAACCAGATATCTTTTATGGAGCTTTGCTGGCCTGCACAAATACTGGGAAATTGCCTATTTTTAAGTCAGAGAACTAATTTTTCTGAATGTGCTTTAGACATGAATTATGTCCTCTATAAGTTTAGGGCACTATATATATTAAGGTACAATATGTATATGCAATGGTTATGTGATTTTGAGGCAACCATCATAAGATGGAATAAAGTGATTAGAAAATGATTAACATTGTTAGGACACACTGGAATTCAGGAATTATGGTTTTATTTGTTTCTATGTTCTCTGTATACAAAACTCTTCCTGGTTGATGTTAGTATGTACTCATTTACCTTTTTTTTTTTTTTTTTTGAGAGAGAGAGAGAGCGAGAGCGCATGCATACACACACACACACATGCAGGGGTAGGTGATGGGCAGAGAGAGAGAGAATCCCAAGCAGGCTCCATGCCCAGTGCACCCCACCTGTTCAATGTCGTTTTTTTTTTTTTTTTAATAAAAAGGAATATTGGGGCACCTGGGTGGGTCAGTTAAGCTTCCGACTCTTGGTTTCAGCTCAGGTCATGATCTCGGGTCATGGAATTGAGCCCTGTTTTGGGCTCTGGGCTTAATGCAGAGTCTGCTATAGATTCTCTCTCCCTCTCCCTCCTGCTTGCTTGCTCTCTTTCTAATAAATAAATAACATCTTTAAAAAATAATAAAAAAATAAAAATGAATATTAAAAATAAAGTAAGAGGGGCACCTGGCTGACTTAGTCAGTGGAGCATGCGGCTCTTGATCTCGAAGTTGTAAGTTTGAGCTCCAGGTTGGGTATAGAGATTACTTAAAAAAAGAAAATATTGAACAGCTAACTAAAATATTGTATATACTGTTTTATTTTTTCTCCCCAAATGTATCTTATATAAATCATTTGAAGTCCTCTGATGTCATTGAACCTTACCTAACACATTTTCACATCACATATGAGATTTCCTGTCTCTCACTGTAAGGCCTTGCAAGATTAAATAAAAAAGTGTCATGTGGTTTAGCATATAGTAGTTTGCAATGGTAGGTATAATAGCTAATCTAGGTCTTATTAGAAATGACTAATTTGTTGATATTAGACAAATTTTTAACTGCTCCGTACCTCAAAGTCATCACAAAAAATGTCTTTGGAATTACTCTGTCATTACCATTTATGATGGTAATAACCACATTTTAAGAGATCCTTCCTTTATATTATTGAAAACTCATTTAATTTTTAATTTCATGCTATACCTATGGATGACTTGAAAAACAACAAGTGATTACAAGCTGAGTTGTAGCTCTAGGGAAAGGCCTAACCACATGGGAGTTTCACTTGTTACAACTGAATGCTCTTATTTAGCTTTCATTAGCTATTTGACATTTTTATTTCAAGAGCTGCTGATTTTATCAGGTTATCCGTTCTCAAACTTGACTTTGAAGCCTTTTATTTTTGCTCATGAGTCCGCACAAATCTAGTTTAAAACAAACATTTGGCAAATTGTAAAAAAGCACAATGGTTTATTTGATAAATTATCAAAGTCTGAAGATTAGAAAGAAATTAAATATATTAAAATTTTTAAAAATTAGATTTCCATTAGTAAGCTTTATGATATTGGTATAATCAAGTAATATTATTGTGCATCCTCTAATCCTAACAAACACTCATTTTATACAGAAATTAAAATAGGATGTGTTCCTAGGTTCAGATAAACCCAGTTTTGTTCAGATAATACTTATCATTATGCTTTCAAAGAAGAAATAAATCCTCACAGTTCTTCCGTACAAATCAAACAAATGAATGAATATTTCACCACTAAGTTTATTATTTGATATATTCCTTTAAGACATGATCCCAAAGCACAGTACTCAGAAGTACTTAAGAAACTTACAAGTCAATTTCCTGCTAGTCTCCATAGACACTTTAAACAACTTCATTAAATTACTGAGGAAAAATATAGAGTATATTGACCTACATTCCCAGACCTTTTGCAGCTCATTTAAGAGACACTAAAACAATGATACGAGGTTTGTTTAACTGTTCTCTCCTGCCACCATTGTTACCTAGGAGAGATCACACTGATAAGACATCAGAGAGCCTTTTACAAAAGCCTTAGCTCTTGGAAAAACTTTAGGACCTGATTCTTCAGATTCGGTAGAAGAGAAAGAAAACTCTGCCCCTCCTCCTTCTTCCTGTACTCTTTGATATCCATTCGTGCACCCGATTTTCAAGGTTTGGTTGACAGTACGTTGGTTTCTTTAGATGTACTTCCAATTCAATAGATCAAGTAACATGAGGTCCATTTCCTAATTGAGGCTTCTTTAACTGTGGGATAGGATAATAACAAATTGTACAGGACTAGGCCCGATGAGCCCTCACAGACTAGTTATCCACTAGTGTGGATATCCATACTTCTTTGTTCCAGCACACAAGTCTGGTAGACATTTCCCCCGAGTGTCACATTGTTTGCCTTCATGCTTCTGCTCCTCCATAGAATAAAGAGGTTCAGGTGGATTACAAGTTAAAAACATGCTGCATGGCAGTATTAGCTTTACTTTTATCAAATGGGGTCTTACTGGATGCCTCCAAACACAGAACCAAAAAAGTATTTTGAACACAATCATGTCTCATACCAACTATGTAGAAAGTACCATTTTAGTTAGTTGGGCCAAAGTAAGGGACTCATTAAGACAAGCCTATCACGAGGAACTTCGAATAGAATACCCTGAGGATTTATTCAAAACACAGGGCACTGGCATCTCTGAAAAAGTAGCTATCTTAAACAGTAAGTCAATCAGGCACAGAACTCCGGAGGAAAGAGCATTTCAGGCAGAATGAATTGTAAGCAGAAAGTCAACACAGTTTAGGGAGTGTCAGGACATCTAAAGATAGATGCCCACTGGGGCCAAGACTGGGAGTGAGCTAGCGTGGTCTGAGATGAGGGTGGAGGTACCAGCTTTTGTAGGGCCTGGCTGGATTAAGGAGTTTTAGCTTTATCATAAAGACAGTGGAAAGAAAGAATTTAAGGTGTGTCTGTTGTGGGATGGAGGCTGTTGGAGGATGGATAGGATGACTGGACATGGGATGACTGCTGACAAGCTTTTGAATGGATGGCTCTGGTTGCATGGTGGGGGATAAATGGGAAAGAGCCAGGGCACTCAGGGTCTTTTCTCAGTTGTCTTGATGAGGAATGACTGTAGCTGGGACTTAGGTGGTGGTGTTAGAAGGAAGAGAAGTGATGGATTAGATTGCTAAGGTTCTTCGTAGTTTCAAAAGTTTACGAAAAGATGAAGGAGAGTAATTTGATGAGTAATGGAAAAAATGCTAAAGATAAAGTGGGAATAATTATGATTTTTTTGATATGTGGAATGAAGTTTGGTTTTTAATATGAAGTTTCTAATCTCTAATGCACAAGGGGTAAAATGGTACAATTTGTTTTAGGAAACCTGGAAAAAAGAACTATCCAACTCAAACCAGTTTATATCCAACATCATATTACACTGAGAAATTAAGATTAATGGAGGCTTTCTTTGTAGACAGTTAATTTTAAGTTCTTTATATGATTAGACCAAGGAAGATAAATTTTGGTATTTATAGCAATAGATTTAATTGGAATGCTTAATCAAAATTACAGATTTTTTTTCCTGAATTCTTTGCTTACAACATGATGCAATGATAAAATTAGTGAAATCACTCCTATTTGACCCATAGCATTAATGAAAATTCAAAGTTGAGAAGCCTGTATAATTTGGTCTACAGGGTACCGACATGTGTTCACCATATGGTCTAAGTTGTTTAGGATTATTTTATTTAAACCACCACAAGAATAGTAGCAACAACAAAGTACTTGTGTTTTGTGGGTTTTTTCCTAAGTGCAAAGGAATTTTTCTTTTGATAGAAAGCATTTGCTCTGGCTGACAAGTCTTAATCACCTTTTAATCACCTTTAATCACCTCTTTAATCACCTTTTCGATTATCACCTAGTTCAGACATTGTGCCTCTAAGAAGAACTTGGAGTTTCTTGCCTACATGGAACTGATTCTAGGACTTGGACCCTTAAGGGCAAAAGGAAGCATGTTCTATTTCTTTCCAGAAAATTCCGAGGTCATCCTCTCTTTTTCAGACTTTTTAAAAAAAAATATTTTATTTATTTATTTGTGAGAGATAGAGAGAGAGAGAGAGCATGAGCAGTGGGGAACGGCAGGCAGAGGGAGAAACAGACTCCCCACTGAGCAAGGAGCCTGATGAGGGACTCGATCCCAGGACCCTGGGATCATGACCTGAGCTGAAGGCAGACACTTAACTGACTGAGCTGCCCAGGCATCCCTCGTTCTCAGACTTTTATTTAAAATATACCTGTTGAAAATGAAGCTTTTTGTTATTCTCTCCTGTTTTTACTGTTAAAATGTACATAATTTCCTCCTCCTCTCCCCTCCCCCATTCATTGCAGAAGATCACACTCATGCTTCAAGCCAGAGGATCTGTAAGACAGTGGCAGGAACAATCTGTAGTTCTTTGTTCAAAAGATGTTAGCTGGTCTTCCACAGTCGCCACATTAGGGGTCTCTATAGTCAGAGCTCCCCTGCTTTGTATGTGACCCCAAGAAGTAATTTTGTTTTTAATTTTAATTCCAGTACAGTTAACATACATTGTTATATTAGTTTCAGTGTACAATATAGTGATTTGACAGTTCCCTACTCACCCAGTGCTCATCACAAGTGCCCTCCTTAATCCCCATCACCTATTTAACCCATCCCCCATCCACCTGCCCTTTGGGAACCATCAGTTTGTTCTTCATAGTTGAGTCTGTTTCTTGCTTTGTCTTTCTCTTATTTTTTTTCCTTTGTTTGTTAGTTTTATTTCTTAAATTAAGAAATTTTATTAAATTCTTCCACATGAGTGAAATCATATGGTATTTGTTTTTCTCTGACTGACTTACTTTGCTTAGCATTATGTTTTCTAGATCTAACCATGTCATTGCAAATGGCAAGATTTCATTCTTTTTTATGGCTGAATAATATTCCATTTTATGTATACATATATGCACATGTATAGCTACTCTTCTTTATACAGTCTTCAACTGATGGACACTTGGGCTGCTTCCATAATGTGGCCATTGTAAATAATGCTGCAATAAACATAGGGTTGCATGTATCCCCTTGAATTAGTGGATAACTACCCACTAGTGCAATTACTGGATCATAGGGTAGTTCTATTTTTAACTTTTTAAGGAAATTCCTCACTGTTTTCCACAGTGGCTGCACCAGTTTGCATTTCCACCAACAGTGCATGAGTGTCTCTTCTTCTCCACATTCTCACCAACACTTGTTGTTTCTTGTGTTTTTGATTTTAGCCTTTCTGACATGTGTGAGGTGGTATCTCATTGAAGTTTTGATTTGCATTTCCTTGTGATGAGTGATGTTGAGCATCTTTTCATGTGTCTATTGGCCATCTGGTTGTCCTCTTTGAAGAAATGTCTGTTCATATCTTCTGCCCACTTTTTAATGGGATTGTTTGTTCTTTTGGGTTTTTGAGATGTATAAGTTCTTTATATATTTTGTATACTAACCCTTTATCAGATATGTCACATTTGCAAATATCTTCTCCCATTCCTTTGGTTGTCTTTTAGTTTTGTTGATTGTTTCCTTCATTATACAGAAGCTTTTTATTTAGTCCTAATAGTTTATTTTTGCTTTTATTTTTCTTGCCTCGGGAGACACATCTAGGAAGATGTTGCTATGGCCAATGTCAGAGAAATTACTGCCTGTCCTCTCTTCTAGGATTTTTATGGTTTCAAGTCTCATATTTAGGTCTCTAATCCATTTTGAGTTTATTTTTGTGTATGGTGTAAGAAAGTGGTTCAGTGTCATTCTTTTGTGTATAGCTGACCAGTTTTCCCAACACCATTTGTTGAAGAGATTGTCTTTTTCCCATTGAATTTTCTTTCCTGCTTAATTTGTTGACGATTAATTGACCATATAATTGTGGGTTTATTTCTGAATTTTCTATTCTGTTCTATTGATATATGTCTCTATTTTTGTGCCACTACCATGCTGTCATGATGAGTACAACTTTGTAATATAACTTGAAGTCTGGAATTGTGATCCAGAAAACCTTTGCTTTTCTTTTCCCAAGGAGTAGTTTGAATCTCCTTTGCCAAATATTAGCAGTTATTAATTCTTTCAAAGATCTTGGATAATATTATGAGATATTCATTCAAGCACCTCCTACCATCCCACCCCCAACACATACAACTGTACAAGTCATGAATGGAACATGTCCAAGGGACTGGATGAGGGGGTATAGAATACCCAAGATTAAACCTCTGAGGCTAAACTTTTCATCAGTTCTCTTATAAACATAATTTGTGACCCGAGATATTATGGACTGAAATCTATACCTACAAATTTATCTTATTTAAGATCTTCTGAGCCAGTTTCCACCTCTCCTTTGGAGAATGTCTTTTCCCTCACTGAAAGGTAATTTGAAATCTTAGGTGTGAGTAGAAAGATTACTCTTATTTCACTAATGGTTTGATTACTGTACTAATTTAGTTGTTAAAACTTTTTAAGTTTCTGAATTTAATTTTTACAGTCTTATGTAATGTGGCCCCTAATTTGCTTTTCCATTTTGAACTCTTACATGGGTAGGGACATGTTCATATAAATGTTTTCTTCCCTTGATGTTTCAGGAGGGAGAAGCTCTATAAAGCAGAGGGTTTATTACTTTATTTTATTTTATTTTTTATTTTATTAAGTAGGCTCCATGCCCGACATCATGCTCTGAGGTCAAGAGTCACATGCTCTACTGATTGAGCCATCCAGGTGCCCCAAAGCAGAACTTCTTATATGTGGCAACATAGCAGAGTCTCCTGAACTTTTCAAAAATGCAAATTCCTAGTTTCCACTCTAGACTTACTAAATGAAACTACTGGAGTTAAGGGTGGTGGGAGGAGGCTTTAGAGTTTGCTTTTTTTTTTTTTGAAGTAGGGTCTGTGCCCAGCCCAGCATGGGGCTTGAACTCACGAGATCAAGGGTCCTATGCTTTACTGACTGAGCCAGCATGTGCCCGAAGAGTTTTCATTTCTAAGATGCTTCCCAGGTGATTTTGAGATAACCATTCACTCATTTATGGATTGCCTTTGGGTGTCCTGTAAGCATTTTCTTGGGCAGAATTAATTTATTTGGAAATCCTTTATCTTTGGAAGTGAAACCACTTTAGGATGTTATAATGGGCTGAATTGTGTCCCCCTTGAAACTCATAGGGTGAAGTCTTAACCTCTGATACCTTAGAATGTAATCATATTTGGAGATACTAGGAGGCTGTTAGAGAGAAGCCCTAATTTGGAATGACTGGTATCTGAACAAGAAGAGGAAGAGACACTGGGGTGCTGGAGAATGGCCCTCCAAACCAAGCTCAGAACACCACGATCTTGGACTTCTAGCCTCCAGAACTGAGAGAAAATAAATTTCTGTTATTAGAGACACACAGTCTGAGATATTTTGTTATGGCAGCCCTAGCAAACTACAGCAGATGTGATGTGCCATTGAGAAGAGCCATGTACTAGGGAAAATAGAGTCTTTAATTTTTGTGTTAGGCACAAGGTTAATTTCAAAAATTAAAAAAATCTATCTGGAATTAAATCTATTCCTTTTGAGTTCCCAGGTATCCTTTTATAATAGAATGGGATTAAACATTTTAAAAACATGTGTGGAAACCTGTCTATAATGAGTTTTGACCTTAAATTTGAGAAATTAAATTACAAACCCACTTTTAATGATTGACCATGAAAGCTAAACAATTAATTGTGGCTTGATGAATTCAGATTCATCCTATTAAAGGCATAACTATATAAATTCACCAGTAATCCTCACTGATTATAAGATTTAAAAGTGTAGGGTGTTCTAATTCTTGATACAGCCAAGGAAAAAAGCCATTTCACAGTGCTATGAATAAATAAATACAGAAGTTCTCACTTTGTCAGCAGAATATAATCTTAGTGGAAGCTGAGATAACAATGTATTTCTTAGCATGAGATGTAAGGTTCCTTGAAAAGAAGTAAGACTGACTTTGTAATGATAACTTCTTGGGACCTAGTATCATGTTCTGGGATGTTGTTAATTATTTCAGGCAGAACTTTCGCAGGAAGTTCTTCCTATTCTCCCTTTTTTCCTCTCCTAAGTACTTTCAAATTCACTGTACTTTTAACAGCATATACACTATTACAATATATTGTAAATATTTATTCATGACCCTTAAAAACTGCAAATTCCATGAGGGCAGGACAATATCTGTCTCTTAGTTTGTTCCTATCACTCTCCACACTATCTGGCACATTGTAGGTACATAATAAAGATGTTTCATAAATAAATGTATAACTGAAACAAATATCACTTATTGTATTTAACTCATATTTTATGCTATAAAAGTAAATACTGAGGTATAACTTGTAAGAGGAAAGGTCTTTTGAAGCAGATAAAGTAATATATTTGTATCAAGTAGCTCATTTTAACTGAATGCTGATTATATGTAAAGCACTGTTGCAGAAAAAAAATGTTTGCATAGGATGCTTACAATTTCATTAAGGAAATAATGTGTATATACACAAGTTAACAATTCATAATAGTATATGGAAATTTGCATGTGAATATAGAAACATTATAGACTCTTTTTCATAATTATACTTTATCAAATTGACAAAGATTTTACTAAATTTTTTTTAAAAGATTTTATTTATTCATTTGACAGAGATAGATGCAGCAGGAGAGGGAACACAAGCAGGGGGAGTGGGAGAGGGAGAAGCAGGCTTCCTGCTGAGCAGGGAGCCCGATGCAGGGCTTGATCCCAGGATCCTGGGATCATGACCTGAGCCAAAGGCAGACGCTTAACGACTAAGCCACCCAGGCGCCCCCTTACTAATTTTTTTAACCATTTTATTTTTAAGTAATCTCTACACCCAATGTGGGGCTTGAACTTACAACCCTGAGATCAAGAGTCACATGCTTTATTGGCTGAGCCAGCCAGGTGCCTCAGATTTTACTACATTTTAAAACAGTTTATACTTGCTTATCTATTTCTGGAGTCCATATTTGGCTGTTGTAATGTGGGAAGGTAGGTTTTGGAATCTGAGGGGTTTTGAGGATCCACTTGAGTAAGTATTTTCTTTAGAAGATAAATTCTTAGAGAAAGATGTAACTTAAAATGACTTCTTCACATAGAATTCCAGAATACCCATATAAGCTACATGAGGGTATTCTGATAATAGTAATAGTCCATGGAAGATCATTTTGAATGTGGCAGGATTGAGTATAAAACATTAACATTAAAATTCAATAAACATTATTGAAATTTAGTTGTTTTAAGTTGTGTATTTTCTTGATTCCTCAGGGGGACAAAGATATTGTGATGTGTTCACCAAACCATTTTATTTTTGTCTGGAGCACCCTGGAAGATGTGTTTCCCAGCTCCTTTGCAGTTGGGTAGTCTATCATATCACCAGTTTTGGCCAATGGAAAACTGGTGGAAGTGGTATATGCATTTTCAGATCTGGTCCATAAAAATCTCACTCACAGCTCTTCTCCTTTCTTTTCATGGATGAAGTGGCATGCACAAGATGGGAGTAGCCTTTGTCTCTGCCACCCCCAGACCAAACTGCCAGTCACAGTCAACTATTATAGGAGAGCTAATATATTGTTTCCACTGAGATTTTTCTTTTTTCTTTTTGTATTTTTGTTATAATAGATGAGTATAGCATAGCTTACCCTGAGTAATTCAGTCTAATGCTAAGGATACATAAATGTTGTCCTTCTGTCACTCAGTATTAGCATATGTTTTGAATTGCCTTCATGTTGAAGTAATATTTTCCCAGACCTTAAAGTCTTCATGAGTCCTTATCAAATTTGGCTGTATACTTTATTTTCCATGTACTGTGAAGAGCTTTTTGAATTATTGAATATTAGGTGACAACTGTAGGTAGTTAAAAGTTATCTGAAAATAGACTAAGAATTTCCAAAGGTTTGAAGAAAATTACAAAAGAAAGCAAATTTTAAGGTAATTTCTAAGGGAGTAAAAGATTATATTATATTTGTTAAATCAAATTCGATTTCTTTTTATGTTAGTAGGACATCAGCTTCATATAACTCAAAGGGAGAACAATCAAAGGGTGCTTTGGGGGGTTTGATTCAAAGGTTTTTTCCTATTTTTCTTTCCTTTAGTTATTTTTAAAATGCTAGTAAATGAAGATACAGTCCATACAAATTATAGATCATGCTTTTCTTTGTTAAGCTTAAAAACTTGAATTTAAATAATTAATTAAAAAAATCATTTGTACATCATGTGGTTCAAAGTTCAAAAAGACACAAAAGGCTGTACATTGAAAAGTCTCTTTCCCGCCCTTGTTCCCCAGACTGTTTGTTCTCCTTATCAGGAGCAAGTAAAGCTACCAATTTCTTATTTGTTCTTTTATGGATTTTATATATTCACAAACAATGATATTTATATATAATCTCATCTATTTTTTTAATTTAAATTCACTTTATTATTTTTTTTAAATTTTTTATTGTTATGTTAATCACCATATATTACATCATTAGTTTTTGGTGCAGTGTTCCATGATTCATTGTTTGTTCATAACACCCAGTGCTCCATGCAGAACGTGCCCTCTTTAATACCCATCACCAGGCTAACCCATCCCCCTCCCCCCCTCCCCTCTAGAACCCTCAGTTTGTTTTTCAGAGTCCATCATCTCTCATGGTTCGTCTCCCCCTCTGACATACTCTCCTTTTCTTCCTCTCCTGTTATCTTCTTCTTTTTTAAATTCACTTTAATTAATGTACAGTGTGTTATTAGTTTCAGAGGTAGAATTTAGTGATTCGTCAGTTGCAGATAACATCCAGTGATCATCACATCAAGTGCCCTCCTTAGTGCCTATCACCCGGTTACCCCACCCACCCCCCCACCTCCCCTCCAGCAACCCTCAATTTGTTTCCTATAGTTAAGAGCCTCTTATGGTTTGCCTCCCTCTCTGTTTTCATCTGGTTTTTCCTTCCCTTGTCCTATGTTCATCTGTTTTGCTTATTAAATGCCACATGTGAGTGAAATCATGTATTTTTCTTTCTCCGACTGACTTACTGCGCTTAGCATAATACCCTCCAGTTCCATCCACGTCATTGCAAGATTTCATTCTTCTTGATGGCTGTCATCTCCATCTATTTTAAACGCAAATGATACCATGTATTATTCTTAACACTTAATTAAGCAATAATTTTTGGATATCATTTAAAATATATCCAGAATGCAAATATATCTTGCTACTTCCTCTATTACCATCATGGTTCAAGCTAGTGTCATCTCTTGACTCCATTAAAGCAATCAGTTTCTGACTAACAAATGGGTCAACCAGAGTGATCCTTACAAAAAAGTCACATCATGTCACTTATCTGTTCTGGACCCTTTGATGGCTTCCCCTGACAGTGAGAGTAAAAGTCCATTCTTTATTTTGGCGTACACAGGGTCCTGATGGTACTCCTTGCACTACCTGTCGGGTCTCATCTCACACCTCTCATCTCTAGCTGTTGATATATGTCTCCCCTCATCCTTTATGTAGCTGCCAAACCAGCCTCTTGGCTGGACCTTAAATGTGCCATCTCAGGAACTTTCTATGGGAGCTCTCTCTCTGGATGGCTCTTTCTCTAGATAGTTGTGTGGCTAATTTCCTCACTTCTTTCACGTCTCTGCTCAAATGCCACGTTAACATAGAGAACTTCCCTGACAATCCTAAATAAAAGAGCAACAATCTGGGCCACTACCTATCCCACTTACCTTGGTTGGTTTTATCCCATTTGACATTTATACATTTTTATTTGTTTATTGTTGGTATCCCATGTGAAAAGGAACTTTGTTTTTTCCAATTTGTATCCTCTTTGTTTAGAATATAGTAGGTGCTCAATAGGTTTTTACTAAACAAAAAAACAAGTGAGTTGCCATATTAGTGTGTAAACGTGTATCCTATTCTTTTTTAATGGTTATGTAGTATTCCATTGGTGCATCTACCTTAATATATTTAACTAGTCCCCAATTGAGGGATATTTAGGTTGTTTTCAATGTTTTGGTAAAAAGACAATGCTGCAAAGAATAATCTTTTACATACCTCATTTTCTAAATATTTGAATGATGCATATCTGAGGGATAATTTCCTAAGAGCAAGAATACTAGGTCAAAATAATTTGCTTTTGTGACTTTAGTAGCTATTGCTAAATTGTCTCCCACAGAGATTATATCGGCATATAATCTGATCAATCATAGATGGGTGTCTATTTCTCCACATCTTAAATAACATGTGTTAAACAGCCCATATTCATGTCACATGACTTCTTTCCTAAGATTACCTTATTCCCAAAAGTTGAATGAACTCCAAGGGACATATAGAGAAATAACATTTTCCTAATTAACTTTCTAAGAAGGTGAAATGAGTGGAGTAAGGACAAACATGACACATCAGATAAAAAACAAATCTGAAGAAGCTGATAATTCAATAAAAAAATGACAGTAGCAGCATTACTGGCTGTTTACCAACATAAATTTCATGCAGGTAGGAATGGAAGGAATAGGCAGACATTTTATTTTTACTTAGCATTACCACTTCATTCAGAGAGACAGGTCATTTTCCCTAGGTCCAGTTATTAGTTTAGTTTTCATTTAGTTTTAGTTTTCATCCCCCACCCCCACATTTGAGGTAGGCTTTGAGAGAATCACCAGTGTCTTTCTTGGATTTACTGCTTCAGTCACACCAGCAGCTGTTCTCAATGGGCATTCTATGGGAGAATTAAGCTCTCGTTACCTAAGATGGAGGTTAATGAACTTTTCTATAAAGGACCAGGGAGTAAATATTTTTGGCCTTGAAGGCCATGTGGTATTTGGCATAACTACTCAAGTCTCCCATTGTAGCTCACAAGCAGTCATAGATGATACATAAATGAATAAGCATGGCTGTGTGCCAATCAAACTTCATTTACAAAAACAGGTGGGCAACTGGATTTTCCCCCTGTGGCTGTAGTTTGTCAGCATCTTCCCTAAGACATCAACTAATGTAATGAATGAGCTTCTCTTCCATGCAGTGAAATGGCTCTATCACCCTTGTGAGAAATCAGAAAACAGCCATGAAACTCATTTTCTGTATGGCTAATTCTTTTGCAAACCATAGATGTGAGAGTCTGTGGGATCTAGAAAACCATCTTGTAATTGATGTCAGCTGGTTCCTTTGAAACCTGAAAGCTGTGCCTTTGAAAATTGCAGGCAGTGGTCCATGAAGCTCTCTTTTTTCATCCCTATTTAGCATCTTTAGTCTGTGGCTCCTTTAATCCCACCTTGCCCCAGGTCCTGAAGACTGGTTGAAGGCACATGTTTCTGCCTCTTGTGTTCTCTTTCTAATTCCCTAGTTCACCCATGGTTTTATGTTCTCCTAACTTAATTGATGCCAACAGTATTTTAAATAAACATAGCCCCACTAGTAGTTTTTATAAGCTTTGTCCAGTGGGTGGAAAACTAAGGGATGGAGCACTGGAGATAGTTCTCTCTCTAGGGGAGGTGACATGTGATTTCTGGGAGAAAACCAGTGCCTGGAAGATTAATGACCCATACACAGGACAATGCATGTGGGGTCCAGTCTGAGCACATAGGTTGGGCACTGAAGAGTCACTTCTGAATTATGAAGGACAGGATTAGTCTATTCTGAGATTGGGAAAAAACACAGCTCACCTGTCTGTCTACATTTTCCTTACTATTTTTTATTTTCTGCAAGCCTTCTAGACTTTTCCTTGTACTTTTATATCTTTTTTCCAGAAGGATTTAGAATTGAAAGAGGAAAAAGTTAAAACTTAATCTAGTTGGTCTAGTTTCTGATTAGCTCTTCAAATAATAGATTAAGTTAGAGAAAAGCTGAAAACCATTGAGTAAAGTTGGCTTTTGCATTATTTGTAAACTTTTGTTATTCTTTCTCTATTTCCAGGTAGTACACATAATGGATTGTTAATTTTCCTTCTAGAAAAATTTCCTCTGATTTCCAAGTGATTACACAATGATTATTTTATTTGGGTGGATAAATGCAGTGGTAACATTTTGAGCCCATCTGTGTATTTTATCACCGTCACGAGTGCTTACTATACAAAGGTTTTCTTAGGAATAGAGTGACTCAGATTTCCTGTCCTTGGCCTTTCTTCCCAAATCAGACCAAAGAGAAATAAAATACTTTAGTCTTTAATCAGTTAAAATACTGATAGTTGGGAAAATAACAAACAGTAGCTTGTTTTCCTGCCTATTGTAAAGCAAAATAACATGTTTACTTGTTGGAAACACTATATCTTCTTTGAGTCTCTCTCTCCCTCTTTCTCCTATCTTCTTTTTTCTTGGGGAATTTTTCTCTTATAGGGAGCAAACGTTTTTCTTTGGCTCTTATTCTCTGAGTGGACAGGAAAGCGACCCATTAACTCCAACATGGGTCTATTTTAAGAGTAGGAGTTTGAAATACATATAATTCTTATCCACCATATTTCTCCAATTCTTAGCTCTCCTTTACTTCCTTTTAAACACTTTGCAAAATGGAAAACCTGTTTGAATAAAAACAGCTAATTCTTTTAGAGATGCGCAAGGAAAAGCTATGACGGGAAGCAGGGTACCTTTCTTTAGTATGTGGCTGCTTCAAAGTTGCTGTTAGCAAGAGGACATTTTTGTCAAGTGTGATTAGAGTTTGAACAAAGCCTAACATTCTCATTAGGGAATAAAAATAAGGGGTCCAAATCTATATATTTATAGTAACTTTCAGGGGGCATGCATATATTTAAACTTTTGTTAATTGCACACATCAAAAGAGGAGGTGTGTGTGATGGCTCTTTTTTTTTTTTTTTTTAAAGATTTTATTTATTTATTTGTCAGAGAGAGAAGAGAGTACAAGCAGGGAGAGTGGCAGGCAGAAGGAGAAGCAGGTTCCCGGCTGAGCAAGGAGCCCAATGTGGGGCTCAATCCCAGGACCCTTGGATCATGACCCGAGCCCAAGGCAGATGCTTAACTGATTGGGACACCCAGGCGTCCCTATCCAGGCTCTTTTATCAAGAATCCAGGATAGGAAGCTATGAGAACAGGATTTTTTGAGAGAATACCAATACCTTCCATTCTCTGGAAGATTCAGTTTTTCATTCAATTTACTGTTACTCTGGCTGTAAACCACAAATGCTAGAACATTTAGATAAATTAAACGATGGAAAGTTTGTTAAAATATTTTAAAAATTAATTTTGGGGCCCTGGCTGGCTCCGTTGGAAATTTGATCTTGGAGTTGTGAGCCCCATGTTGGGTGTAGATTACTTAAATAAACTTAAAAAAATAATTTTGTGCTTGATGGGGATAAAGTTTAAGAATACGTTATATATCTGAGACAGTTTATTTACAGCTTATATGCAATCATGAAATGGCGGCATTCCTATTTTCAGTGTCATGACTGTTAAACAATGACAGGAATGAATAGTACAGTTGCTTCAGAAGCAACTTGAATTGACAGATTTGATAGATTGGGTTATACTCCAGGCAACAAAATCATAACCGAGGGATTTGGCAATAATTCTGTTAAACATGTCAGGGAGATTTTGTATCATGTCTCTTCTTTACCATCAGAACTGAAATATTCTTTGTTTGTTTGTTTGATTTTATTTATTTATTTGAGAGAGAGTGAACGAGAGAAAGAGAACGTGAGCAGGGGTGCGGCAGAGGGAGAAGTTAACTCCCCACTGAGCAGGGAGCCCGATGCAGGGATCAATCCCAGGACCCTGGGATCATGACCTGAGCCGAAGGCAGCCGCTTAACCGACTGAGCCACCCAGGTGTCCCTGGACTGAAATATTCTTAATTAATTGCTAAATGCTTCTTACTCAGTGCAATATAGTGTTAAGATGAATTAAGGGATTCATTGGGCAGCATCCAAGTATTTTGAACCATGTTGTAGACTTTTCTGCTTTCCCAAAACACCACATCAAGTAAACCTGAAGGTCTAAAGGAGTATCAGTGCTTTCTAATAATAACAACTAGCTTTTCTGAGCAACTATCTTAGGCACTGTATTATACATTTTGTATACATTGTGTCTTATCCTTTCATCAATCCAGCAAAGAAGGTCTTTTTTATCTTCATTTTTACCCCAGAGAACATCAAGGATCAGAGAAATGAAGTAATTTGCCCAAGGACATAAAGAAAAATTGGAGTAGATTCAAACCCAGATCTATTTGTCCTTAAAGGGCATGCCCTGTCCCTTTCTAACTTAATGTGTCCATTTGAATTTTTGGTATTTTGACCTATGACCTGGGTGACTGCACGGTTGACTTTGCTAAACAATATGCTGACAGTAATATGCATATCTACCTATGCCAGGGAACTGCTTTTACTAACTCTCGCTTGAAAGCCAAAGGTGAGGCCAGGGACAGGTATAGATGAATTGAGTCTTTTACATACTGGAATCAATAACCAGAAGCAGTATAGACCTAAGCTGTGATTCTTACTGAATGCGTGTCAGGTATCTTTGGCAGTATTGTGGATTCCTTTCTGTCATTGTAATGCTATCAGTATTGATTGTGATGATTTCATATCTATTTATAAGACAAATACAGGAAATCTCACTTTTAGGGAAAAAAATGGACACAGAGTGACACTTTTTCTTAGATGCTTATACCTTATGAATTCACATAGTGCAGTTTATAGACTCATGTCATTGTAAACAATACTGAGTTGCAGAACTTAAAAATTTATGTTCTATGACCCACTGAAACAATGATAGTATTTTCATTTAGTGTAAACAATTCAAAATTTCTACCTTAAGTCAGTGAAAATATGTAGTGTTCTTTCTATTTCGTGTTTATTTCAATTAAGAAGCAGTAACACAGTTAATTGTAGTTTGCACCATCATGTATTAGGACAATTAAGTCTCTTATACATTACCATATGAGTCTTAAGTTTAAACAAGTGATTAAAATGCACTTTTTTTTTTCTCTCAGAAAATTATAACACACCTAATTTGGGCTCTTCTTGCTCTTCCTACTATCTTATTATTGTTATCACTTTGGCCATATTCCTTTGTATAAACCGTTGTACCCAGCATGGCATATTGCTATTAATAGGCATAATGCATATTTTTAAATAAAGCTGAGTCACAAAAATGTTAGGAAGCCCTCTCCCCTGTATTTCCTTCATTAACGGTTGTTACCATCATGTCTGATCAGTAAATGCATATTTTAACTTTCTTGATCATCTCTTCCTCTTATTTCCTGTGGGTAGGTGGCTCCTGTGGCTCACTTCATCCATGTCCTTAGCGGGAAATATCTGTGGCTGTGACATCATAGGTGACCTCTCTGAACATAAACAGCTTCAGTTTTGTGCTCTTCCCCTTCCTTTGGGCAATTTTTCTTCTTTTTAGGCTCTTTTCTTTTCTTCTTCTCTTCCTTTATTTGGTGTTCTTCCTCTATGATAAAAAAGAATTTAGAAAAAAGGATTGAGAATCAACCATTTGGAAAAGTAGAAATTAGCTTTACTTATAAAAGGACTTGGGTACTCACTATTGGCGCTTTTCCTGTCGGCTAAGGAAAGGAAGTAGACCTTGGGAAAGAGAACAAAGCAAAGAGCAAGCAGAAATCTGACCACTGAGAAGAGACTGCTGAACATTCATTTCTTCCCAGGTAATGTTTTTGTTCAACACCACAAAGGCTAATAACCTCCTTTATAGGACATGAACTGCCTCTGCAGTATTTGAGCATTCAGATTGATGTTAAAGTTAACTGCATGTGAGAAACACGTCACCTGTGAAGACAGAGGGGGCTGTAGAGGGCTGGGTGATAGATTCTGGGAGCCAGCTGTGCTCAGATCCTCAGGTCCTAGGGTCATTATTATGGGTCTGGTGGCTGATCTCAGTCTGTTACAGGGTCCTTGGACCTAGTGTAGGAGCTACCAAGATATCATTTCTTTAGGCACTAGTTTACATTTCTAGAGAGAAATAAGTCAATCACCACTCAGCCATATTTGTAACTGTCTTCCAGAGCCTCAAGCTAGGAAGCTTGGTTGAACCTAGGGGAAGGGCAAGAGAACCAGTAAAGACTGGGGAAAACCACTAAAACAAAAGATCCAGATTTTCTTTCCTTTGCCATGAACTAACAGTATGATATTTGATAAATCTTTTTATTTCTCTGGTTCCATTTTCTAAATTTTTAAAAAAGATTTTATTTATTTATTTGACAAAGAGAGACACAGTGAGAGAGGGAACACAAGCAGGGGGAGTGGGAGAGGGAGAAGCAGGCTTCCCGCTGAGCAGGGAGCCCAATTCGAGGCTCCATCCCAGGACCCTGGGACCACGACGTGAGCTGAAGGCAGCCACTTAAAGACTGAGCCACCCAGGTGCCCCATTTTCTAAATTTTTTAGATGAGTTGCCTCAGGTGAGCTTTAAAGCACCTTATGGTTTTGGGATTCTACTTCTATCAACTGTGATCATTCGTACTGTCCATTTATGTTATTTAGTGCTGATGTCAATTATTATTACTAATCTTCACTTATTCATTCATTCGGCAATTACTACTGATCACCCACCATGCATCAGGCTCTGTGCTAAATGCTTGGAATACATCAGTGAGTAAAATTGAGAAAGATTCCTGTCTTTTTGTCCCCACATCTCCCAAGCCCACATTCTTGCAGACAGAAATAGGCAATAAACAAACCAAAAAATTAAGAAGAAAATGTATATTATAATAGTAAGTGCTATAATAAAAAAATAAAACATGACAAGGAGGATCAGGAGTACTGAGGTGAGGAGGGGACTGAAATTTAAATGAGGTAGTTAGGATAAACCTTACTGAGAAGAAGACATTGAGTAAAGACCTGGAGAAGGTGAAGAAGTGAGTTGTATGGATATGAGCTGTAGGAGTACTACAAGCAGAGAGAATGACCAGTGGGAAAGGCCCTAAGGCAGGAGCAAGTCTGAATGTTCCAGAAACAGCAAGGATGGCCGTGTGCACAGGAGGATCTGGGGGGGAGAGATAGAGAAGGATGTCAATAAGGCTAGGGGAAAGACATTTGGCTCTGTGGGCCAGGGTAGGGATTTGGGCTTTTACTCTCAATGAAACAGGAAACTGTGACAAGTTTTGAGCCAAGGGGTGATACAATCATTTATTGCAGCATTCCAGATGAGAAATGATGGCGGTGGACCATCGGTGCAAGTGGTGTCAGGGGTGGTGGTGGTGTCAGTGCAAGTTTAACAAGATGTGATCAAATTCTGGTTCTGTTTTGAAGCTAGAGCTAACAGGATGTACTAACAGTTTAGATATGGGATATGAGAGAAAGAGAGATTTGTCTTGAGCTACTGGAAAGATCAAGCTGTCGGCGACTCTGGAGGGAAGATGACCGGTGGAAGAGATTTGGGGAGGGATATCAGGAATTAGGTTTGGGTATTTGAGTTTGAAGTAGAGATGCTGAGCAGAAATGAGATCTGGCTGGGGATATATACCTGTGAGTCATCCATTGACAGTTGATGTTTAAAGCCAAAAGACTGGATGAAAGAGATCACCAAGGGAGTGTATGCAGACAGAGAAGAGAAGAGGTCCAAGAATAGGGTCCTGGTCCCTCCAACGTGAGGATGAAACTCCAAAGGAGATGAAGAATGACAGAGGAGGTAAGGGGAAACCAAATAAATTCATATTTATATATTTCTTGTTCTTGAAGGAATTCATATTTATAATCAAATTTACTATAGTGAAACTTTTGGCAGCTGAGAATGAATTAGAAATTTCACAGATTGGGGGGCCTGGCTGGCTCAGTCAGTGGAGTATCCAACTCTTGGTTTCAGCTCAGGTCATGATCTCAGGGTCGTGGGATTGAGCCCCCAGTGGGGTTCTCTGAGAGCACTCAGCAGGGAATCTGCTTGGGATTCTCTCCCTCTCCCTCTGCCATTCCCCTTTCTTGCTCTCTCTTTCTCTCTCTCTAAAATAAAATAAATAAAATCTTAATAAAAAGAAATTGCACAAATCGAAGAAAAAGAAAAGAATGAAAAGTGATATTACAGGATTTAATTTTCACATGGTGCATTGACGATAACAGTAACAACGGAAATATACATTTACTGTTGAATTTTTCCAGGTTTACTCAGAGGGAATGATTCAAATTCATTTATATTTTGGGTAGGCCAGTTCAGGTATTGTAGCAGTTCTTTTTTTTTTTTTAAGATTTATTTATTTGAGAGAGAGTGAGAGCAAGAGAGCGCATGAGTTGGGGGAGAGGTAGAGGGAGAAGCGGACACAGGGCGGCTGGATCCCAGGGTGCCAAGATCAGGGCCTCAGCCAAAGTCAGACGACTGAGCCCCCCAGGTGCCCCAGCAGTTAGTTCTAAACGTACTGAGTAGGAGCCTACAAGCTGGGCATTTCTACAAATTTAGGAGAATATTGCCACCCCCTCAGAACGCATTGAGTGTGTCACTGATCCACAAGGAGTTCAGGTGGGGATTTCTCTGTAGCATGTCTGAGGGAGGGTGATCAGAAGCTAAATGAAGAAAACTGAGATGTTACACATCACTAGATTGTACTTCTATGAGTGCGGAGACTGTTTTTGTCACCTTTACATCACACAACCCTAGCATGTTGCAATCAATCAGTACATAGTTATTACATGCATTATTAACTTCTTATAATTAATAATAATTATTGATTGCTTATGACATGTCAGGGCATGGGAACATAAAGGTGATTACAATACAATCTTAATTTATTTATTAATCATTTGCTCTTCTCAACAATCCTATGAGATAGATATTATTAAACACCCTCTTTTTTTTTTTTTAAGATTTTATTTTTAAGTGATCTCTATACCCAATGTGGGGCTCGAACTCACAACCCCAAGATCAAGAGTTACATGCTGTACCAACTGAGCCACCCAGGTGTCCCTAAACCCTTTTTATAGATTAAAAAAAAAAGTGAAACTTAGTGATATTAAGCATTTTATCCAAAGAGTCAGAAAGCAAATTTCTAGATCTTTCTGATTCATTTGGTTCCTTCCTTCTTTCCGTGTTCCCTCCCTCCCTCCCTGCTCTCTCTCTCTCTTTCTCTGTCTCTGTTTCTCTCTTCCTTTTGTTCTCCAATGTCGATTAAATATGTTCCTTCTGGTGGAAGTGGAGTAAGCCTTTGCAGTAGGCTACCTGAAGATTTGGAAAAGTGGTATTCTAACCTCTGCTACTGATTGAAGTGACTTGGAGTATATAAATTTTCCTTCCTTCACTCTTCCACCTTTAAGCACTTTTTACTTTTTTCATTATGTAGATGTATGGGATGAGTTATGTAGAAGTGCTTCATAATTGTTGGAGGATTTTTTAAAATTGTGATTAAAAAACATATAAAAAAATGTACCACCTTAACCATTCTGAAGTGTGCCATTCAGTAGTATTAAGTGTATTCATATTGTTGTCAAATAGATCTCTGGAGTTTTTCTTTCTTACTTTTTTTTTTAAAGATTTTATTTATTTATTTGACAGAGAGAGAGAGACAGCAAGAGAGGGAACACAAGCAGGGGGAGTGGGAGAGGGAGAAGCAGGCTGAAGCAAGCTTCCTGCAGAGCAGGGAGCGCAATGCGGGGCTCGATCCAGAGCCCCGGGATCATGACCCGAGCTGAAGGCAGACGACTGAGCCACCCAGGCATCCCTGGAGTTTTTTCATCTTGCAACTTTGAAACACTGTCTCCATTAGAAAACAACTCCCCTTTTCTCTGTCATCCCAGTCCCTGGTAACCAGCACTCTACTTTCTGTTTCTGTGAATTTGACGCTTAAATATTTCACATGAGCATAATCATAACAGCATTTGTCTTTTTGTGACTGGCTTATGTTACTTAGCATAATGTCCTTAAGGTTCATCTTTATTGTAACATGTGACGGGATTTCCTTCCTTTTTACTTTTTTTTTTTTTTTAAGTAATCCCTACACCCAACTTGCGGCTCAAATTTACAGCCCCAAGATCAAGAATCACAGGTTCTACCAACTGAGCCAGCCAGCCAGGTGCCCCACTTTTTTTTTTTTTTATTCTAAGAGTAATTGACACAGATATTATTTTAGTTTCAGGTGTACCAAATAGTGATCCAATATTTATATACATTATGAAATGGTCACCACAATAATTCTAGTTACCATCTGTCACCATACAAAGTTATTACAATATTATTGACTATATTCCTTATGCTATGCACTGCATCCCTGTGTCTTAATTATTTTATAACTGAAAATTTGCACCTTTTAACCTCCTTTACCCATTTCATCTACCTCCCCTTCACACAACCATCAGTTTGTTCTCTATATATATATGAGTCTTTTTCCATTTTGTTTTGGTTTGTTTGTTTGTTTTGTTTCTTAGGTTTCACATATAAGTGAAATCATACAATATTTACCTTTCTTTGACTGATTTATTTCACTAGTGTAATACCCTCTAGGCCCATCCAGTTTGTCACAGATTGCGAAATTTTATTCTTTTTATGGCTGAGTAATATTACATTGTATGTATACACTAATCTTCTTTATCCATTCACCTACAGATGGACACTTAGGTTGCTTCCATTTCTTGGCTATTGCAAATAATGCTGCAAAGAACATAGGGGTGCATATATCTTTTTGAATTGGTGTTTTGTTTTCTTTGGATAGATATCAAGAAGTAGAAATGCTGGTTCATATAGTAGATTGATTTGTAATTTTTTTTAAAAGATTTTATTTATTATTTATTTGAGAGAGAGAGAATGAGAGACAGCACGAGAGGGAAGAGGGTCAGAGGGAGAAGCAGACTCCCTGTTGAGCAGGGAGCCCGATGTGGGTGGGACTCGATCCCGGGACTCCAGGATCATGACCTGAGCCGAAGGCAGTCGCTTAACCAACTGAGCCACCCAGGCGCCCTGATTTGTAATTTTTTGAGGAACCTCCCTACTGTTTTCCATGTGGCTGAACCAATTTATATTCCTACCAACAGTGCATAAGGTTCCCTTTTCTCTACATTCACACAAGTATTTTTTTGTCTTTTTGATACTAGCCATTCTGACTGGTATGAGGTGATATCTCATTGTGTTTTTTAAAATTTTTAAAAAATTTTAACTAATTAATTTTTTAAGTAGGCTCTCTGCCCAACATGGGGCTTGAACTCAGGACCCTGAAATCAAGAGTCATATGCTCTACTGACTGAGCCAGCCAGGCACCCCTCATTGTGGTTTTGATTTGTATTTGTCTGATGGTTAGTGATGTTGAGCATCTTTTCATGAGCCTGTTGGTTATCTATAGATCTTCTTTGGAAAAATATCTGTTTAGGTCTTTTGCCTATTTTTTTAATCAGATTGTTTATTTTCTTGGATATTGAGTTTTATGAGTTTTTTTATATATTTTGGAGGTCAATCCATTTCCTTCCTTTTAAAGGCTAAATAATACTTCATTGTATGCATATACTACATTTTGTTTATCAATTCATCTGCTGTTGAATTTGGGTTGCTTCCACCTCTTGGCTATTGTGAATAGTGGTTCTTATAAACACAGATGTGCAAATATCTCTTCTAAACTCTGCTTTTAATTCTTTTGGATATATATCCAGACATGATATTATGGAATCATATGGTAGTTATAGTTCTAATTATTTGAGGAACCTCCCTACTATTTTCCATGGTGGCTGTACCATTTTACATTCCCAACAATAGTGTCCAAGGGTTCCAATTTTTCTATACCTTTGTCAACACTTGTTATTTTCTCTTGTTTTGATAATAGCCATCCCAGTGGGTGTGAGGTGATATCTCAGTATGGTTTTGATTTGCATTTCCCTGATGATTAATGATATTAAGTACCCTTTCACATGCTTGTCAGCTATTTATCTTTTTGGATAAATGTCTATTCAAACCCTTTGTCTATTTTTTAAATGGGTTTATTTGACTTTTTATTGTTGAGCTGTAAGAGTTCTTATGTATTCTGGATATTAACATCTTATCAGACACATGATTTGCAAATATTTTCTCCCATTCCATAAGTTGCTTTTTTATCCCGTTGATTGAATCCTTTGATACACAAAAGTTTTGAAGTTTGGTGTAGTCTAATTTGTCTATTTTTGCTTTTGTTGCTTATTTTTTTTGGGTATCATAGCCAAGAAATCATTGCCAAGTCTGATGTCATGATGCTTTTCCTCTATGTTTTCTTCTAAGAGTATTATTGCTTTGGTTCTTATATTTAGGTCTTTAATCTATTTTCAAATAATTTTTGTAGATGGTGTAATATAGACTGAATGTTTGTGTCTTTCCAAAATTCATATGTTGAAATTCTGACCTTCAGTGAGCTGTGTTTGAAGATGAGGGCCCTAAGGATGTAATTAAGGTTAAATGAAATCATGAGGGTGGGGCCCCAAACTGATAGGGTTACTGTCCTTATAAGAACAGACACCAGGGAGTTCATTCTTTCTCTCTCTCTGAACACACACAGAGAAGAGGGACATAACAAGATGGCAGTCACCTACAAGTCAAGAGAAGAGGGTCTTAGAATGAAACATATCTTGCTAACACCTTGATCTGGGACTATCCAGCTTCCAGAACTATGAATTTTTGCTGATTAAGCCACCCAGTCTGTGGTATTTTACTGTGGCAGCCTGAGCAGACTATTACATGGTGTAAGACAAGGGTTCAACTTTATTCTTTTGCATGTGGATGTTCATTTTTTGCTTTGCTGAAGATATTATCCTTTCCTCATTAAGTGATCTTGGCAACCTTGTCAAAGATCATCTGAACATATATGTGAGGTTTATTTCAGGGCTCTCTATTCTATTCCATTGGTCTAATATATCTTTATGCCAGTACCACATTGTTTTGGTTACTGTAGCTTTGTAATATCTAATAAAATCAGGAAGTGTGAATCTTCCGACTTTGTTCTTTTCAAAATTGTTTTGGCTGTTTGGAGTCTCTTAAGATTCCATATGAATTTTAGGATGAATTTTTCTATTTCCACAAAAAAATGCCAATGAGATTTTAATAAGGATATGTTGAATTTGTAGATCACTTCGGGTAGTCTTTGGGGGGGTGTTGGAAAGATTTTTGTGTAAAATCAAGTGGTCTTTCTTAGTAGTAGTCACAGTTCTGATGATAAATTAACCAATTAAAAATGCTAAGTAAAAATATTCAGTACTTTGAAGGCACCTGGCTGGCTCAGTTGGTGGAAGATGCCACTCTTATCTCAGGATTGTGAGTTTGAACCCCAGGCTGGGTATAGAGATTACTTAAAAAAATAAAATAAAATAAAGTTCAGTACTTTGAAATGTCCATAAAATTTAGACAAATTTTAGCAAATTTCTTTAAATTTTAGGAACTGAAGTCTTTGTCTTCATGTTGTTCTTTTCTTTAACTTTCATGTAAAAAGTTCTGAATAAATTAGCTATAAAAAATAACTGTTGAAAATAATTCATTGATAACATTTACATCAAACTAAACTAGTTTCCTGAAAGGGGGAGAAATATGGCAAAATGCTGCCTGCATATTATGTTATTTCAAAATCTCTCCCCCCCTTTTTAAAAAAAATTAATGAGTTGCTCCCCCCGTTTTTTTTTTTTTTTTTTAACAAAGAGGATTTTCAATTACCTCCTTCTTTTTAGACAGCTTTCAACAAACTGCTTTGGAATAGATTAATGATAACCTAAAAATGTGCCTCTCAAAGTGTAGTCTGTGGCCCAGCACCATTATATCAGTTGGGTATTTGTTGAAAATGTAGACTCTCAAACCCCACCCAGATCAAACCCCACTAAATGACAGTTTGCATTCTAACAAGATCCTCTAGTGAATCAAATACACAGTAAGGTTTTAAGAAGTGCTATCAATGCATACCTGATTTGAAAGGTACTTTTTAAAAAAAGATTAATTTATTTATTTAAGAGAGAGAGACAGCGACAGAGATAGCAAGAGAGAGCACAAGCAGGGAGGGGAGGGAGCACTAGTGGGGAGGAGAAGGAGAAACAGACTCCCTGCTGAGCGGGGAGCCTGATGAGGGGCTTGATGTAGGACTCCATCCCAGGACCCTGGGATCATGACCTGAACCAAAGGCAGACGCGTAATGACTGAGCCACCCAGGCGCCCCAGATTTTTTTTTTTTTTTTTAAGTAGGCTCTGCACCCAGTGTGGAGCCCACTGCCGGGGTTGAACTCAAAACCCTGAGATCAAGACCTGAGTGGATATCAAGAGTCAGATGCTTAACCCACTGAGCCACCCAGGTGCCCCCATTTGAAAAGATCTTTTAAATACAGTATCATTCAAGTGAGTGATACTGTAAAGAAATTGTTTAGCTTGTAAGTCCTTCAAATTTCCTGATTAGGTGTTTTAGTCATCATAGCATTTCATGTATGTTTTTAAAAGTAAGCAAAAGAAGTCTTGAAGAATTCTGATGCTGTGGCAGTCTGCCAAAGACCACGTTTTCACTGCTTGTCTGATTATCTTTTATTTACTGTGAGAGAAAAGTAGGCATCACCTAAAGAAAGGGAAGCTGTGCGTGGTCTCCTGATGAATAAATGGGTATTTCAAGAAAGTCCTCTCCACAAAGCTAGGTTTCTAGTCCTGTGCTACTTTGGAAGGAACATCCTGCATAAAAGTGTTAGACTGGGTTGACATATCATGAAAATAACTAAAAGGTGTCAGAGAATAGGGAATCTGAGAGAGGGAAACATTAACCTCAGTTTTTGTCAAGAGAAGGGTAAAAGATTACAGAAAGAACTTTTTCTCAAGAATGAGAACCACCTTTCCACACTGCTTTTCTCTGAGTTGCAGAAATGTGGTGATGCAAACACATTGGTGAAGAAGCGTCAGATTAATAAAGATTCAGCTAAACTCTTATGTTTCTGGTAATTACTGTGAGGTCAAATTGATTTGCTCTAATTCCTTTCTAGATATAAATCCTATATGTAGGTAAGAATAAAACTCAAAAGGTTAAATAACTAACAATTATGCATTGAGAATATCACGTCTCTACACAGTGAAGTTTCTCTTAGAGTTGACAAATATATTGGTAGACATGAATGAAAGTGCAATTATTTTAACAGTTCATGTTAAATGACAACATGGCTTTCATGTAAGTAGCAAATTATTAAGTTAGTCCTTAATCCATTCCATATAGATATTTGACCAACTTTTTGATATTACATCTAGAATGTCAGTATAGATAAGGGAGGGACTCCAGGCCCTCACCTGACTGAACCCATTTATACCTCTGTTATCTTTGGTTCTCCTTCAACACCCTCAACACCGATGCTGTTGACAAATTTGTTTCTGCATTCCAAGGCTGTCAGCTAATTATTTGCAGATCCTTGGAATCCGCAAACATTCAGACTAGCACTGAAGCCCATTGAAAAACTCCTTGATAATTAAATTATTCTTGAATTCTTGTGGTATATAAGGAAAAAAAATTCCAGAAATGGTCCGTTTTGAGACTTTTTTTCCCCCAGATCACATAGAACTTTTAAAGTAAGAACATCAGCATCACACACAGGTAAGTGCTTTGTTTCAATTGCTCCCTAACTCTCAAGTTGCATTAATGTCACAAAACTCTCCAAATTTTCTGGTAAGACATAAAATCAAACGCATTTTACTTTCTGAACTGATGGATTTTATGCCTGAAATAGTATATAATGTTCTGTGAAATTCTTTGAAATTTCTGAAAATGGCATATAAAATATTGGATAAGTTTCTTTAAATGAGCTCAAGAAACAGTCTTAAAAATGGGGAGAAAATGAATTTTATAGATTAGGATTGGACACTAGAAGTTAGTTGACTTGAAATGTTTTTTCATCTGTACTATGGCTAGGGCACTAATTTCTGAGACTCTGTTTCTCCTTTTATAAAATGGAAATTGTAATATTTTCCATGGATTTACCACATGGAAAAACAAAGAATGTACATAAGATATTTAGTGAACATACAATTTATCTTTGTAAATACTATTATTTATCAGAAGAATTAGCTTTAATGAACCTAACTAGAGAAAGCAATTACACTCAGCTTTCAAATTCTTTTTTTTCCAGTTTTTTAAATTGAGATATAATTGACGTATATTAGTTTTAGATGTACAATGTAATATTTTGCTCATCGTAAAATGATTGTCATAATAAGTCTAGTAAATCTCACTACTCATAATTTTACAGTTTTTTTCTTGTAATGAGAACTTTTAAGCTCTATTTAAACTTTTTTTTTTAAAGATTTTATTTATTTATTTGTCAGAGAGGGAGAAAGAGAGTGTAAGCAGTGGGAGGGGCAGAGGGAGAGGAAGAAGCAGTTTCCCTGCTGAGCAGGAAGTCCAATGCGGGGCGGGGCGGGGGGGTGGGGTGGGGGCTCCATCCCAGGACCCTGGGATCATGACCTGAGCCAAAGGCAGACACTTAACCGACTGAGCCACCCAGGTGCTGCTCTACTTAAACTTTTTAATTTTTTAACTTTTATTTTTTTCTACTTAAACTTTTAAAGCAATTTTCAAATATGCAATACCATATTTTCATAACTTCTAAATATACCATATCATATTATTAACTACAGTCATCTACTTTTCTGAAACATAAATACTACATCGTATTAAAAAAGTTCTTCCCAATCAGGACCAATGTTCAATGAACACTGGTGATATCTGTATCACTTCCCAAGAAAAGCAAAGGTTTGAAAAGACACCTGGAAAACATTTGTGCAGACCGAAATGTTCCTAGTAATACAAGAGTGAGGATGGTAGGAATGTCTTTGAAAAGGATTGAATTAAAAAGCTGAGCAATGAGCTTGGATTGGGAATGGTATTATAGCCCTGAAAAACTGATGATAACACATACCCCAAGGTGGCACATATGTCCCAAATACGTTGCCATAGATGTTAAAAGCACAAGTATTTGTCTAAATGAGAACTTGAGGCTATATTCAAAGACTTTCTCTTAAATGGTGGCCTTCTTAAAGCACTAAAGAGACTAGAACAGAACAGGATACAAAACAGACCTATATCCTAGGGCAGCTGATAGCATGCATATGTTTATATAAAGTGCATTTTCTAAAGAGGGAGAGATTTGGAGGTCAGGACTAAGAAATGTAGAATTGCCATTATCCAAGTGAAGGGAGTTCATGACATTGGAGATTCAATTGTCAGAGAAGAAAGAGCACAGAGAACACTAGGCTTACCCTGATTTTATCCACTAGTTTTAGCTTTGTTAAAAAAAAAGGTCCAAATGCTTATTTTTAACTTGAAACAAAAAGAAAGGTATAGAGAAAGGGAAACAAGAGAGGAAGGAAGGAGGGAGGGGTGGGGGGAAAATACCAGAGAAAGGCTATGTTTATCCTGTGAAAATATGCATTTCTTTCTCTAAACAACTCCTAGTAGTTATGAAAATCCTGGCACACCATTTAGCAAACCCCGCCCCCCCCCAGTATTGTCTAGGGAATAACAACATGAATTTCAGTTTACCGCAAGTACCATGATCTTATTTTTTAAAAAAGAGTTTTAAGAATTACTTAATGAAAATTCTAAGATGTAAACAAAGAGCACTGAAAATTATTAAAATATAACCATCTACCCCTGAGGGTAGGACTTAATGTCACTTGTCTTTCCCTTAATTTTCTGTCCTCGAACATTTCTGGAAAATATTCTTTAGTTTCTGCAACGAATTATTGGTGTTAATTGTAACTTCATGGTTTCACTAGAGATTCCAAGAACGAAGTTTGAGCTATGATTCCTATGGTTTATGGGTGCTAATCTAAGGTCCAACATTTTTTTTTTCATAAATATCTTTGCATCCTATACATCCCCATTTGCACTTTACATCTGGGTGAAGTCAAGCAGGCTCTAAGCCTCCAAACCCAAACTAGAGTGTCAGAGTATTCAAACAAGGCAATGACAAAGCACTTCGGGCAAAATTCAATCAAGCTTTACTGGTTTGGATGTTCTACCTAGAGAACCTTGCCACTAGCATTTAGGCACAAAAGAAGAAAAACTTCAGTAGCTAAAGTATGAGTACATTTTCCAGGTAATCAGTCTTTGGCCCAAGAATGCCAGAATAAAGCCCTAGAATTCTAGAAGGAAATATACATATAAGCTAAAAGACATATTTGAAATTAAAATAAAAAATTAAAAAAATAAAATACATATTCAAGTGAGCAAGTATTAATCTTTTTCCCCTCTCTCTCTTCCCTCTCTTTCTTTCTCTTTGTATTTCTGAATCCTAGGGTTTCTGTCTATAATTCTGACCACTGAGAGAATATTAATTACCTATAAAAAATGTAGTTATCATGGTTTCTAGAAAGATGTCATCGATGCACTCTTTCACCTGTGGTATAGACCAGGCCTGGGAACAGCTTTCAGGTAGCTCTTGAATGGAATTTTCAGTATCTCCTAGGACAGTCTAAATATAACCCACTACTTAAAACTGGAGCCACAAGGCTATCACTGCTGGTGGGTGGAGGTTGGGTTACTGGGTAAATAATTTAGCAAACATCCTTCAACTAGGATTAAGTTCCTGGGAAATTGTGTCATAAAAATAAAAATAAATTCTACTACTTTCCTCAAATCTGTAAAAGTGATTTTCCTTAAGGTTATAATTTTTATTTTTAAATATTTATTTATTTATTTATATGATTCTTTCTTTTTTTTTAAGATTTTATTTATTTTTCAGAGAGAGAGAGAGTGCACACAAGCCAGGGGAGCAGCGGGGCAGACGGAGAAGCAGGCTCCCTGCTGAGTAAGAAGCCCAATGGTGGGACTCCATCCAGGACCCAGGGATCATGACCTGAGCAAAAGGCAGTCGCTTAACTGACTGAACCATCCAGGTGACCTGATTTTACAATTCTTGAAACATAGGTTTCCATTCGTTAAAGAGACATATATAACAAGCTTATGTAAAATATACATTGCATAATTGACAGTTGGATCTCTATTTCAAGAATCTCTCTCACTGGGGTGCCTGGGTGGCTCAGCTGATAAGCATCTTCCTTCGGCTCAGGTCATGATCCCAGGGTCCTGGGATCAAGCCCTGTGGGCTCCCCGCTCCGCGGGAAGCCTGCTTCTCCGTCTCCCACTCCCCCTGCTTGTGTTCCCTCTCTCGCCGTGTCTCTCTCTGTCAAATAAATAAATAAATCTTAAAAAAAGAAGAGTCTATCTCATTAATAAAATATTTAGAATCTATCTCATTAATAAACAAAGTATTAGCCTATATAAATAATTCCTTGAATATGATTAGTATATTGTAGTTTCCAAGGTTTACTTGAATGCATCATTTCATTGGATCCTCCCACCAGGCAGGGTAGGTGGTGTTATCCCCATTTTACAGAGTAGGAGATTGAGGCTTACAGATGTTTGATGACTGATCTTTTTGAGAAATAAAACAGCAGAAACCAACAAAAATAGCTAAAGAAACCCATTTTGGAGTGATTTTAAAATGTTTTTGTCCTGAAGGAATCTTCCTTCTTCCTTTAGTAAATGTTTCAAGATTGTTTGAACTATTCACGGAATTAAAAAAAAAAAAAGATCCTCCCCACCATGCGGTGACGGGGGGCGGGTTGGGAACCCTCAGCAACAACTTAAAAGCAAAGCTCCTTTTTGTCCAAAGACACAGTATCCCAGAAGTACCTATGGCACTCTATGTAATCAGTGGAATGAGCCCAACTATGGCACATTCCTTTCGGATGGTTTCGTATTGATTCCTTTTAAGATTCCCAGGTGTGTAAATAGGATGTAGGATTCCCAAACTAGCTTTCTCTTGTTTGCATCTCAACACCCGAGGAAGTAAACTGTGGGCCTTATTTCTCCCAAGATCTTTTGTAGTCTGTTAAATAGGAGTCAACAAACCATATTCTTGAGTTTACTGGTTTACTGCTGGATTTCCATTCATATGAAATTCATTATGTCGTTATCTAATTCCACCCATTTGTGGGTTATTTTGCCATCTTTTAAAAGATTTCTTATGCCCAGCAAATGGCCTTTTCTGCATTAAAAAAAACTTTATCTGGATATGTGGCATTTTCTTTTCTTTTTTTTTAAACTTTTTTTTTTTTTATTTTATTCTTAAGTAATCTCTATACCCAATGTGGGACTCAAACTCACAACCCTTAGATCAAGAGTTACATGCTCCTCCGACTCGGCTAGCCAGGTGCCCCTGGGGCATTTTCTAATATCAAGAACCAATGGCATTGGAATATTACATTTACCAACCACATATTAAACAGTGGTTTGTTTCAGAGTTCAAATAAAGAAGGTAGCTAAGTTGTAGCCATTAGTCTATAACTTACGGGCAGTCTTGGGAGTCAAGCTTGGGATGTCTTTTGTACTCAAATCATATATTTTACGTCTCCCTAGGGAGTGGTGAGAAAGTCTGATGTCTCCTTACAGCTCCCACACTATTAGTGTCATCTTGCAGCTGGGCCTCTGCTTCCAACTTTCTGCCTAGTTACTGCTATGTTACTTCTAATTTTTATTTTTAGGCCACCATTCTTACTTTGCTTTTCAGCAGATGGTGTGTGAATGCAGAATTTATTATGCCCTGGTGAGGGGAAATCATGCCTGGAATCCTTGTCATTTCCAAGTTACTAAAGCAATGCTCTGATAGTTAATTTAAAAAAAAATGTTATGTCATAAAACAAATGGCTCCTGTATTTTACATTTTCTGAGGTTTTTCTGTACAAGTAACTACAGAGAAGTGTATATAAGTGAAGTAAAAATGTCTGTATAGGTGAAAAAATTATTTTATTTCAGCAAGATGTGTTATAACTTTTTATATAAAAATCTGAAGAATATACTTTTCTATATTGGCAGACAACTTTGCATTCAGAAATGAATTTAAGATATCCAATACCTTCATTTTATTGAAATGACTGCTGTAAAGAAACTCTTATAATGTCTTTTAAAATTATCCTTTAGGTACAGATATACACACTTATTCATAGATAAAGACCTTTAAACTTCACAGTACTATTTATATGCTTTATTGTCATTTGTATATTACATTCTTTGATATTTGACACGAAAATACAGAACTCTGTCATTTAATGCTGCATTAAATATTATTCTTTTTAAATTTACATATTTCAACTAAAGTATTTATATTGCTTTGGAGATAAAGTAGTGTTTCATGTGGTTTTTAAATTTTATTTTTTAATTTACATAAAGGACAACTCACTTTTTTTGGTGGAGGGTTACCTGAATTTTGCCAAGACGAAAGCTTCACCATAATCAGGAAATAGAACAAGACCCTTTATTCAATTTCCCTTGTGCTATTTCTTGTAGTCAAATCTTCTCCTATCCTTACCAGCCGACAATCACTATTGTTTTCTGTCCAGAATGTCAAACAGATGGAATCCTACTGTATACAACATTTTGGGTTTGGCTTCTTTCACTTAGCACAGTGGTTCTCAACTGAGAGCATTCTTGGCCTCCACAGAGGACATCTGGCATATTGGGAGACATATTTGGTTGTCAGAACTGGGAGCACTGGGAGAGTGCTACGTGGATCTAGTGGGAAGAGGCCAGGGATGCAATTAAATATCCTGTGATGCACAGGACAGCCTCCCACATCAAAGAATTCTCTGGCCTAAAACGTCAATGGTGCTAAGGTGGAGAAACACTAACTTAGCATAATGCATTTGAGATTTGTTCATATTGTTGCATAGATCAATCAGTAGTTCATTCTTTTTTATTGCTGAGTAGCGCTCCATTGTATGGATGTATCATAGTCTTTAACCACATACCCACTAAAGGACATTTGGGTTGTTCCTAGTTTTGGGCACTTCTGAAAGTTTTTGAGTGAACACAGTACTGGGAGGAGGATTGCCTGATCATATGGTAAGTGTATGTTTAACTTCATAAAAAATCCGAACTGTTTCTCAGAGGGGCTATAATATTTTATTTTGCATTCCCACCAGCAACATATACGGTTGCAGTTACTCTGTGTCTTTGGCAGCACTGAGTATTGGGTATTGCTTTTTTTTTTGTAATTTAGTCATTCTAATGTGTATGTGGTAATATCTCATTGTGGTTTTAAGTTTGTCCATTTGGGTTAATTTTTAGAATTTTAGAATTTAATGTACATTTTCTGAGATTTCAAAAAAATAGTATTACATAAATAAAGTATGTAATAACTGGCACAAAGTTATGAATGTCTTTGTAGACTTTCATTCTGTTCTTCCTCAGTATAGGAACTACTGATCCTTTTACAGTTTCTATCTTAAGAGAACCCAGTTTACCAGTGTTAGGATTCACTGATCTACAAAGATCTTCTGCACATGCCTGGCCCAGGCTACACGGACTTTGAGAAAAGGTGGAGGAGGAGAAGCCATCCCCATTTTAAATATAATTAAAGGATTATTTGTAAGAGTTGCATGCACTTCTCATAGTTCACTGGGGAAAGGGACAAAACCTTGATGTTCTCATTGTCTAGCATGGTCCTTGGCATGAAGTGAATCCCACAGCGGCAGCTCTTGAGCACAACAGAGTAAAATTATTTTTTCTTAGATTCAAGTGTTTGTAAAACATTTTCCTTTACTGGCTGGCTGCTGAAATTACTTCTGAGATTCGTATAAGGAACTAGTTACTTACTCGCACAATTTGCTGTATTCCCACCTCTAGAAACCGTTATTAAATGGTTTCTTGCATCTTTTCCTTCTTTTTAAATATAACTTTATTGATCCCCCTATTTCCCTAGATTAGGTGTGTCAGGAGTATTGATGCTGAGAGGATGTTATGATTTCATTTACAGCAAACTTGAAACTTGCCATCAGAAAGAACTAACTGTGGCCCTCTATCATGTTGAAGGCTTCCAGGAGAGAGGATAGATCGGAGGATCTCGGTCCCACTAATGGCTGTGGCTTCCTTACTTTGATTCGACAATTTGATTCGTAAGGCCAGAAGGCTCATGGCACCCAATGAGAACAGAAAGATTGCAGAAAATTAATCTTAAAACTATGTGTAATGAGATACATTTACAGACTGGGCAGCTATCTCAATTTGGTCTTTTTGCTGACGGGCTTTCCTCACAATTTGGGATCCAGACATTTTGGCATTTGATTCCCAACAATTTAACTGGAAACCTTGGTGCCTGCAGCCTTTAGCACCCAGAGCACTACGTTGTGGAGTATTAATTCAGCATGCTGGGTAGTTCACCCACACAGTACAGAAATAGCCTGGGGTGACCAAAATCCAAACCCAACCCTAATTATTTGAGAATTGGAAATGAACACACACAGTCTTCATCCGCGTGCTTTATAAGACCACACTGTTTCAGTTATACATATCCCAATGTGAACTTCTCTGGGATCAAAAGACATTTAATTTCTGTTTCATTTTAGCTAATTTATGTTCAAACTCGGGTAATTGCAAACACCACTTTAAGGGAGTTAATGACGCCCTCATTTGAAAATGATATAGTCAAGGCTCTGGATTTACATTTGTTCCTTCCTTTCTCAATATTATTTTACATTTTCCTCAGGGTAGGAGGTCACTTTTTTTTTTCTTCACAAAAAGTTCACTGCCGTAGTAAACAATGGTGGATTATTTTTGCTCAAGGACTCTTGAATTTAGATGTGAGGGTTAATTTGGCCACTCAGTCACACAGCTACTTCTGAATCAATTCTGCTTTCCATGCTTGCATCTGACTCAGTTGTGCTGATTAAAAACATGAATCATGATCATGCACTCAGATTTAGACCTACGTCTTCCTAGCTAGGACCTTGGGCACATTGCTGCTGGGAGCTTCCTTTTCCTCATCTCTCAAGTAGAGATAATAATACATCCCTACTTAAAAATGTGGTCATAAGGATCAAATGAGGAGTAAATGCTTGGCATGAAGTAAAAACTCAAAATATGATTATTATTTGCTCTATGGATACCATCAACTCTTGAAAATATGTTGTTTTGTAGACAACTCAAATTGTGTATAAAAGAAAATAATCTTATATCAAGTCATCAACTATAACCCCCTCAGTGTGTGCTGGTACTATTGAATTAATTTAGTGTTATTAGAGGTATTTATTTATTTTTTTGCTTGGGGCTTATCTGTTGTTATTGTTGTTTGGAAAAAGGTGTATTGGTACTGCAGAAAAGAATCCTTCCCCTCATTTACATGCATAAAATCTACATCCTCCTTCCTTTGGTTTTACATCATTACTCCTGACTGCAGCATGGTTTATGTCTTATGGCTACTTGTTGACTCTAATTTGTGAGACTGATCTAGAAAAAATAGGAATTTCCTTAAATGACAAATGTGTTTGGTGCTGTCTGATTAACATGGAATCACTGCAGTGGTGATTTCTTTTACGAACAGATACCTTTAAGTCAAACTTTCATGATTGGCAGACCCATAAAACGTACAAAGCAGAGAAATTTGTTTTAAGGTCAGAATTGTATTCACTTTATGCCCATCTGATTTCATGGTTTTTGAAATCTTTTTTTTTAATTTTTATTTTTTAATGAAATGTCTTTCAAAATTTCTATGGTGCTGAGTGGAGACACATTCATGGTCTCTCCCTCATTGAGGCTACTTCTTGCCTGGGTGGCCTCCCTGCCATCTTCTTGCTTATTTCCTGCCCCGTTCAGCATTATCTTTCCAATCTAATCTGAATGATCTTTTAAAAATATGTATCTAATTGTGTCACTGCCTGCTTACAATCATTACTTGTTGTCCCTTTGCTCATGGGATAAAATCAGAAATCCAGACCTTGGCTTCCAGCCCACTGACCTACCTCATTGCAGCCACTCTGCTTGACCCTTTGTGACCAAACCTTATGTGGCAACATGTTAGTTCTTTCTGCCCCTTTCCACTGAACGGCCTGCCCATTTGGTCTTCCATCTTTCTTCCCCCTCCCCCATTGCCTTACCCCCATCTCCTTCAATGCTCAGCTTAAAAGTCATTTCTCAGAGACGTTTTTCTTGGTCTCTTACGTGTGGTCTGATTCTCATATTGTATATCTCTTGGCACTCTATATTTCTTCCTAACACTTATCACCGCTGTAAGAAGATAGTTATGTGATTAGATATTCAATTTCCCCAACATTATGTATGCAAGCTTTATGAGGGAAATTTTATTTATCGAAATAGTCAATAGCTACCACAGTGAATGCATGCTAAGCTTTTGACTGATATTTGTCAAATACATGATTGAATGACATGTTCATTACTATGTTGTCAATGTCTCAAATATAGCAGATGCTCAGTAGTATTTGCTTGATGACTAAATGAAAGTGTTATCTATTCAGAAAGAAAAGGTGTGCTACAGCAGCGGGGAGTGGGTTGTAGTGAATCACAGTGAGAAGACCCTCTGAGGATGATGCAAACCCAGGGAGAAAATGTAATGGACTGTTTGGATGATTATCAGCTCACTAGAGTTTTTTGTCGAGGGTTCCTCCAGTTTTCTTACTTAAGGGGTTTGGAGGGCATTGCACCTGTGTCAGGATATATGGTTCTGTCACTGGTTGGCTGTGTACCTTCAGAGGGTCACGTATCTCCCAGATCAGGAAGGACATGGGGAATCTTCCTACCTCCCCAACCAACATCACAGGTTTATGAGAGTCCCACGAAAAATGGAAAGTACTTTGTAAGCTGTAAACAGCTACAGATGTATGATTATTTAACCTATTTAATAGGATGCTGGTAAAATAGTTGATCAGTTCGGAAGGGCATGAAGTCCCCTCACCCAGTGCTTCTCTCCAGAGTTACTCACTTTTGCCAGTTTCTCTGTGTTATTGTCCTTCTAGATATGATCAGTAGATTGGTTGATGTATGTGTGTGTGTGTATAATGTGTATATGTATGTTTATAAACACACAAACACAAATATATAAGCAAACACAAAACCACAAATCAGATCGTAATACAGTTCAGCAATATATTTTTCTACTTACCGTGTCTTGGATATTTTAATGACAGCACATATAGAGTTCTTTTAGCTACTGCATAGTTTTCTATTGTGTGCATCTGCTGTGGTTTATCTGATTTCCATATTGATGGCTATAGAGCTTGTTTCCATTTTTTACTACTGTAAGCAGTGCTTCAGGGAACAGATAAGTTGAATTCTCTTCCCTGATTAAAATCCTTCAATAGCTTCCTATCTTTACCCTCTGCACTTAGCGTCTCATGCCACGTGGCCCAAGTCTGGTGCTCACCGAGTAGCGCTGAAACTGAAGTTGTCTTTATCATATAACTTCTGGCTTCAGGGAAGTTTCAAAATTGTTTCTAGTGTAGCTTCCCTGCTCTGGCAAAGGAGGCCTGTTCTCCACATGGGACTTTTTCATTTTATCTTTTCACCTTTACAAATCCGGTGCTTAAACATGTTCCTTTAACTCTCTCTTTTTATAAATTTCTAAAAATCCATCTCTTCCTAAAAGAGTCTGCATAGGCTAATTCACCAACAATTTTTTGATGCCATCAATATTCTAGTTATTTTTTTTTAAAGCAAGCATTTATTGAATTGTTATGGTGTCCATCTCACTACACTAGAAACAAATGTGGATATAAGTACTTTGTAAGATTTCTTTAGTTATTCCTTGTTTATGAGTTGTCACAGTGTAAGTTTTTTTTTAAAGATTTTATTTATTTATTTGACAGAGAGAGAGAGAGAGAGCACAAGCAGGGGGAGTGGCAGGCAGAGTGAGAGGAAGGAGACTCCCTGCTGAGCAGGAAGCCTGATACAGGGCTCCATCCCAGGACCCTGGGATCATGACCTGAGCCAAAGGCAGACGCTTACCTGACTGAGCCGCCCAGGCATCCCTGTCACAATCTAAGTTAACAACGGCTAACAGGTGTGCCCTAGCCTATCCTTCAGAGCTCCACTGCCAAATTTTGCTCACTATATAAAACTTTGCTTTTGCTACTGCTGAGTACCCACAGTGCTGTATTCGAGGTGGTATGATATGGTTAAAGTGGGATAAAACCTTTCTTTGTAAGAGTTAAGAGGAATTCCTTAACATCAGATCAGTATCGAAATATTGTGTGTTTACTGGAATGGGCCAGAATTTTGCCTCATGAATATTTCAAAGACTGTGGTCATAGCCGTGAAGCAGTTAAGAGTCAACAGTTACCTACATGGAGACGAGCTGTTGAGCCAAGTAACTATGGAGGCATTTATAGGCCTCCTAAGAGATGATTAGGCTAAAGCCCTGGCTGTGTTGTAACAGTTTTTATTTGTTGACACTGTTTTATATTTGTTCAATGTTCCTTTAAGGACACAGCCACCCAAATTCCCGGATTCAAACTGGTGCCCGCAACAATTTTTTTTTTTTTTTGCCAGTCAGAAGGGCTTTCCAGAACAAAGGCGGTATCTTTCTTCTTTTAAAGGGTTGTAATGTCTGCTACAGAGCTGAGGATCAGGTACTTAACAAATACTTCTTTTTTTAAGTTTTTAAATAATTTTTTATTTAAGTAATCTTCACGCTGAATGTGGGGCTCGAACTCATGACCCCGAGATCAAGAGCCATATGGTCTTCCAACTGAGCCAGCCAGGCACCCCAACAAATACTTTTTACTATCAATTGGCACCCAGTGTTACCAAGAAAATGAAAGCCCAAACCAAAAACCAAACAACAAACCACAAGCGAAAACAAAATTAGAACTAGCTTGTAAGCCACTATAGAAGTGAGACTTACTTCTATATAACTCTGCTGATTTGGAGCGAATAAACAGTATGCATAAGAGAAATGCCAAAAGTATTCTATTCACAATAGCAAATGGATCAACCTAGAAGACACTCTGACTACAGCAGGCTGTTAGTGTTACAGTCACAAACAATATGATCCTGCGAATAGCAGGTTATACACACAAACCAAAGAACAGCCTGCACTACCCCAACAAAAAACAGTAAAATAATGAAGGCAGCATCTATGATTTAATTCTTACAATAAGTTTTGTTTTAAATATATTACCATGTTTTAATTTTCACAACAGACTTGCGTGGGTAATTAGTATTATATAAATGAAGTGAGCCTCGGAGCATTTATACCACTTGCTCGAGTCACATTGCAAGTAGTAAGGACAGGATCTGAGCCATTTCTAGCTGATGCTAAAAAATATTCTAACCATTATTCTCTACTGGGTCTCTTCAGGTAGGAAGGGTGGAAAAGAGTGCAGGTTTTTTTTTTTTTTTAATCACATCAGCACAATTGGCTAACATTATCAAACTCAACAGAAAACAAGTTCCGGAAGCTAAGGAATTCCAAGATAATTTGAAATTTATCTTCATCAGAGTGGGGGATCATCAACCTGGAGCCACATTTCTCTCCCTCAAGCTTGGTGCACCATGCACAGAGTCACCAGGGCTGCTCCACGGCAGTCCCACGGCCGTTCTGGAAGGCAATGTCTGGCATGGGGATGTCGGAAAGTCTCCCGTTTGTCAGGAGGCTGAACACACCTTTGATGAAGGATCATTACTTACCCAGCATATTGTTATAATTCCCTGATGGGTCACTTACATTTTATCACTTCCTAAGGGTCATTAGACCTGAGAGCTTTCAAAGACAGGGCCTGGTGAGCAGGTGGGCAACAATGTCATTCAGGCAGGAAACAGCCTGGCTACGTCACAATGTGCTAGTCTCCTCTAAAGATACAAAGTCTCTAAAGATATAAAGTCTCTAAAGATACAAAGTCTCTAAAGATACAAAGAGGCCAGGACACTAGCCTCTTCTAAACTGATACTGTAGCTTCATGGTTTCCAGCTTAAAAAGTGAAGAACAATGACTTGGATGGAAAACAATTCTTCATAATTCAAGGAACTAAAAGGAAGCAGTGGTCTGGATGATACAAAAAAGGGAAATCCACAAAAGCATTTCTATCTGGCTGTGGTACGCATCACACGGTTTCTTCTGTCCAGGTGCTATACTGATCCTTGCCAGGTTTTATTTGACTGAGGTTAAAATTTGGTTTCAATTCATGGCTATCAAGCCTGACTATTACAAACAGTGATCAAATGTACCTTGAGTACTGTCATGAAAAGCCTCTTTATAGTGAGTTGTGTTATTCTGAAGTCGTTTGTGCTGCCTGTCACTGGGTTTCCAGAAGGAGGTTTATAAATAGTGCGGGTATTAACTTTGCACACGTCATGGCCATTCTGCCCATTTACAAATCCATTGGATTTTATAGACTGGATTCCAGTGGGCAGTCTTTGAGGATTTTTATTTTTATTTATTTATTTATTTAATTTATTTAAAAGATTTTATTTATTTACTTGGGAGAGAGAATGAGAGAGAGAGAGCACATGAGAGGGGGGAGGGTCAGAGGGAGAAACAGACTCCCCGCTGAGCAGGGAGCCTGATGCGGGACTCAATCCCAGGACTCCAGGATCATGACCTGAGCCGAAGGCAGTCGCTTAACCAACTGAGCCACCCAGACGCCCAGTCTTTGAGGATTTTTAGATACAATATAGTAGAAGGATCTGCCTCATAAATTGAATGTGAGGATTAAATCATGAATATACATGCAACAGTCTGAGCTATTAGTAGTAGTAGCAGCAATAGAAGGAGTTATAGAATGAGCAAGAAAAACAATGTCCTCTGCTAATAATATTTGGAACTCATGTTGAGCTTATCTAAATAAGCTGCAGGCATTATTATTATTGTTGTTGTTGTTATTTAAACATTTATTTATTTTTTTGAGAGAGAGAGAAAGAACATGAGTGGGGGTGTGGGGCAGAGAGACAAGCAGACTCCCCACTGAGCAGGGAGCCTGATGCGGGACTTGATCCCAGGACCTTGAGATGGTGACCTGAGCCGATGGCAGACGCTTAACCGACTGAGCCGCCCAGGTGCCCCAAGATGCAGGTATTATTTATTAACTCATTCAGCAATGAGTTACTGAGAGCCTCTTTTGTCCCAGGCAGTGTTGTAAGTGCTGGGATGAAGCAATGACTAAGACAGACCAAATCTCTGTGTTACGGAATTTATATTCCAGGGGACATGCAAAGTGGCCTCTCTTATTTTCTTTAAAACACTTCTTTTGGTGGTTTACTGTCTTATTTTTTTTTTGACTTTTTAAGGAAAGCCTTCATATAGAGATGAAGAATTTTATTTTGATGTGAACAAAATTATTTTGTACTTTTATCTACCTACTTCATCTCTCCTATAAAACTCTGGAGTTTAAGGGCAAGACTGGTGATTGGGTAATTTGTCGTTCTCACCCTGTGCCTAGCAAAGTGTCTTCTTGTAAACAGTATGAAATAAAAGTATATGTGTTGAATGACTAGTCGATTCCAGTAACAAATTATGGAGCTCTGTCTCATTACGTTGTAGTTGCACTTCCTACACAGCAAAGATAATTAATAATACAAGGTGATAGAGATAAATGCTAAATTAGTGATCTATAACAGAGGTGCTAAAGGCACTCATTTTGGGTTAGAGTGATTATAGAAGAGAGGAAATGAATTTGGCCTTAAAGAATAAATAAGATTCAGGTAGAAGAGGAGTGCATTATTAGTAGGTAAGTGGAAATATCCCACTCAGAAGAATCCAGGAGCTTTGGGAAATTTTACTTTTTCTAGACAGTGGTAAATTAGTGAAGGTTTTTGCCTGGGGGATTAACGTGTAGTTTGTGAAAATTGTCTTCCCAGCTCTATTTGAGGCTATTGCCTGAATTTAGAATTTAGAAATGACTAGAACCTAATGAAATTTAATGGGTCATGTAGTCTATTAGGAGGACTGCCATCAGTTGGGGCGCCTGGGTGGCTCAGTTGTTAACCATCTGCCTTTGGCTCAGGTCATGATCCCAGGGTCCTGGGATGGAGCCCCACATCAGTCTACTTGCTCAGCCGGGAGCCTGCTTCTCCCTCTCCCACTCCCCCCTGCTTGTGTTCCTGCTCTCACTTTCTCTCTGTCGAATAAATAAATAAAAATCTTAAAAAAAACCCCCACAAAGGTGGACTGCCATCAGTATTAAAAAGAAAAGAAGACAAAGAGAAATAACACAAAGCATTAAAATTTGTCACCTGGGGTGAGGGGAAGTATTATCTTATGAAACTCTCATTTCAGTTGTAAGCTTGTGGACGAGTGTGTGTGTCTGGGTAGGAACGGATCTGGAAGTGGATTTCAGTCAAAACAATTCAGGGCTCCTGAACGTTAGTTCAGCATCTGCCTTCTGCTCAGGTCATGATCTCAGGGTCCTGGGATCGAGCCCAGCATCGGGCTCCCTGCTCAGCGGGAAGCCTGCTTCTCCCTCTCCCACTCCCCCTGCTTGTGTTTTCTCTCTCTGTCTATCTCTGTCAAATAAATAAATAAAATCTTAAAAAAAAAAAGTTCAAAACCATTGAGTTAGAGACCCCAATGAGATTCTTACTAGTGAGCACGACTTTTTGTTTCTTTCTCCACCCCAGAAATAGTTGTATTTCTGCTAGCCACTGTATAATTTATTTTTATCACATACATATTGGATTATCATATATAGGGCCTAAATTGTGTTTTCTCAAAGACAAAACTCAAAAAAAAAAATAAAGATATAGATGTTATTCAGGCTATGGAAGTAGAGAGAACACCCCAGATCTGAAGTTGACAGTCTTAGCAAGATGGTTTTACCTTAGACAACTAGAGGGAGGAAAAGTCACAAGTGAGTGCTTTACAGTTGGAATTGTTTTGTAATCAAAGAGAGTCTGTCAGTTAGCTGTGCAGGAAATGTTGATCTCTATGCCTAGCTAGCTTCAGGAAGACAAACAGTTCTAATCTCAGCTAAATCATTCGTAAGACAAAGAATAGGGAGTTGGAGGGTCTGTGTCTGTCCTTGTCAGCAGATTCAGGCAAAAGGGGAAAGGTCTATGTTTGGCTCTGTCACAGGTAAACAAAGGAGTCATGGAGAGTCTTATGGAAGTCATGAGAAAGAGTGGACAGTCTTATCTATGTCATATAGGGAAAGGTCGTTCTTTGTGGTAAGCCATTTCCTAGAACACAAGAGTCGGGGGATTGGAAAACAAAAGTTGGGGAGATTTCTTAACTAGAGCTGTTTTCCAGAAACACAGAGCTCAGGTAAACATTGACATTGTCAATTTTCTCTTCTAGGTTGACTTTAGAGAAAGCATAGGACCCAAAGTCCGACCCACTCCCTACAAGTGGGTAACTTGACAGCATGTATCCAGCTAATTTCTTGGATGGTAACCGATGGTGGCTAACATCATTGAGCATATACCACTGTAACAGGAAACTTCTTTTTAATTGGAGAATAATGGGTACTGGAAAAGTTCATTTAAAGTGAATCTACTTTCAGGGCAAAAATATTTTTAAAATGATTTTTGTTTATTTGTTTGAGAGAGAGAGAGAGAGAGCAGAGCCAGAAACAGAACATGGTGGGGGAGGGGCAGAGGGAGAGGGAGAAGCAGGCTTCCCTCTGAGCGGGGAGCCCGACGTGGGGCTTGATCCCAGGACCCTGGGATCATGACCTGAGCCAAAGGCAGATGCTTAACCGTCTGAGCCACCCAGGAATTCCTCAGGACAAAATTTAATAGAAGATAAACTTTAAAAAAGTTTGAATGGACCTCTACCTTGTAAAATAAAACTTAAAATTATTTAAAAATAAATTTATTGTCTCATTTAATAGAATGCAATTTGTATTCCAGCTAATTTTAGAACAAAGAATGGATGAGATGTTGATTTGGGGGCATTACTTTTCTGACACCCTGGCACCATCGCTCCATACAATACTCTTCTCTGCCATTTTCATAGGACAATTTTATAGAGGGTATCATTTGTGAAAAAATATTCAAGCCTTCATCAATTTTCTGAAATGTCTTTTGGTTCTTTCATATTCCTTTTATTCTTTTTTGAAATGCCTGTGTACCCTCCCCTTTTTCATTTGCTAGATCTAATTCAAATGTTCATTTGTCAATGACTTTGCCTGAGCAATTCCAGCGGCGCTTACCCTTCCCTTACATCAGGTTTGTATCTTTGGTAGGCAGTTGATTTATATTGGATATATTGTATGGTCGGATATTTAAAAGAAAGATATTTACCCAGGAGGTGGATGGTTTATATGAATACAAATTGTTGGGGCGCATGGGTAGCTTAGTCATTAAGCTACTGACTTCAGCTCAGGTCATGATCCCGGGGTCCTGGGATTGAGCCCCGCATCGGGCTCCCTGCTGGGTGGGAAGTCTGCTTCTCCCTCTCCCACTCTCCCTGCTTGTGCTCTCTCTCTCGCTCTCTCTCTCTCTGTCAAATAAGCAAATAAAATCTTTAAAAAAAAACATTGTTTGGGTTCTGTAGTAAATATTTTCATTTGCTTTATAAAGATCCCCATTGCTGTATCTAAATTCCTAATTATGAAGACATCAAATGAGAAAACTCCAATAACAGGCACCCCTCTGTGTTTTATATGCTTTATTTTATGAAGTTCTCACTCCAACTCTACGAGGCTGGTTATTACCATCCCCAGTACCCAGATGACAAAATGGGGGCTTTGAGAATTTGTGTCATTTGCCCTCAGTCACAGAGTCACCAAATGGCAGAGCCATGAAGGAATGTTTAAGAACGCAGTTTGTACTCTCTGCTGAAATGGTATGCCCGGCTTCTGCTCACCACCTCACCCATTTCTGCTTCCCACCCTTACTTTTCTCTTTGTCTAGGTTCCCTTCTTTACTTATTGGAAATGTAGTTTTATCTTGTTATGTATTTTTAGCCAATTAAACTCCTTTGGAGAAATAAGGGGAGGTATACTTATATTTTTTTTCTTTCTTTCTTCTTTTTTTTTTTTTAAGGTTTTATTTATTTATTTGACAGAGAGCAAAAGAGAGAGCACAAGTAGGCAGAGTGGCAGGCAGAGGGAGAGGGAGAAGCAGGCTCTCCCCTGAGCAGGGAGCCGGACGTGGGGCTCAATCCCAGGATCCCAGGATCATGACCTGAGCCGAAGGCAGCTGCTTAACCGACTGAGCCACCCAGGCACCCCTCTTCTTCTTCTTTTTTTTTTTTTTAAAGCAAGTATCTTTTTCAAGGTAATCTGGAAAGGAAGTATGCTGGTTACAGATACAGGTTTTCAAGTCCTATAAACAGAGTTCCACTTTGGCTCTGTCTCTTATTAGCTGAGTGATCTAAGATTAACGTTTAAACGTCAGTGTCCTCACTTGTAAAATAGTGAGGTTATTATTACCTATCTCATAGGGTGTTTTAAGATTAAGGGAAATAATACACCTTAAAGCACTTAGCATCCTGCCTTTTACATGGAAAGCGCCTAGTAAACATTGTCATCATCATTGTTTTTTATTTTTAAGTTTTTTTTAACGATTTTATTTATTTATTTGACAGAGGGAGACAGGGAGAGAGGGAACACAAACAGGGGGTGTGGGAAAGGGAGAAGCAGGCTTCCCGCAGAGCAGGGAGCCCGATGCGGGGCTCCACCAGGACTCTGGGATCATCACCTGAGCCGAAGGCAGACGCTTAATGACTGAGCCACCCAGGCGCCCAATCATCATTGTTTTTTATGCTGAAAATGAGACCCGATAGTCTGGTAAACAGTGTCCTGGACTGGGAAAAAACAGCTCTATCTCATTCTAAATTCCAATCTTATGATGTAACTTTTATTTTTCTCAATTTTTAAGTCATCAAAATGAGAACAATTTTTTTTTCAGGTTGAGTGGATTCTTAAAATATCTTTGGAAAGGCACCTTGTGAATTAATTCTATAATCATGAAGCTACACATATTTTATTTTATTATTTTAAAGACAATATAGCAGTGAAGTAGGTACTTATGAATCTCAAAGGAAAACAGTAATGGTCTTGGGATGACGAATTTTGATGTGTGTATAATGCTAGAATATGTTAGTGTGGTTTTGAAGTCCACAGGGGACTTTTGATCATGGTGGCGTTAGGTGAAGCTTCCTTGAACAAGCAAGAATATTTCTTTGGGGCCTCATGATTTTCTACAGTGATTAAATTCTGTTCTTTTTTGTATTCAATGTACAAGTAAGAGCTATTTTAAGTTTTCAGTTTACAATTTAAAACATACGTTATGGTCCAGAATGAAAGCAACATTCCTAAATACCTCTAAGCAGTCAAAGGTAGATAATCTCTGTAAATTCAGTTAGAGACCAAAATAGCCAGACCTTTCCTTCCAGTGAGAAGATTGTTGAATTGACAGTGTTTGAAAAGTTTTACATGAAGACTCCTTATGGTAACAAGAACAGAAACGTGGGTTATTGGTCAGTTTCTCAACAAATAAATTTTCCTGAAATATCTAAGGGCTTTGTCATACTTTACACCTTCTTTTAACAAAGCAAGTTGTCTTAACTGTTTCCTTATAAAAAGGCGTAGAGAAAGAGAATTGAGAATGCAAATTACAAATGAGATAGTGGATTCATAAACTATTAAGAGTTGCAGGAATCTTGTAACACTAAAATACTTTGATTTTTAAGGAATGACTAATGAATCTTCTAAATATAAATATAAAAATATATTTTCTTGAATATAAGCCCACCCATTCCTGACACTTGTAGGATCTGAGGCAAGAGTAGAGTGCAGTCTGTGGTCTCTTCTCTCCCTGTCCTGTACTATGGAGGGCCTTGTTTGCAGGCACGTGGGCAGCCCAGCCACATACCCAAGCTCTCTCCTCACCTGCTGCACATAGATGACCTAGACAACCAGGGTCTAGGAATGTGTACCTTAGTGGCTTGACTTATCTTCTGGAGTGTTGTCATTACCTGGCCCCCACCCGGACCTACTGAATAAAAGTATACTTTTTCATAAAATCTCTAGGTGATTTGGATGCAAATTAGAGGTTGAAAACTTCACTCTCAAGTAGGAGGTTGAAAACAGAGGGCTCCATCTCTTAGGTTTAAGGGTGGAGCAGGAAAAGACTTATGGACTCTAGTTTTGTTTCCTAATCTGCATGTCAGTATGAATTGGACGGTCTATTCACTATGACTTTTGTTTTCTCCTTCTATCAGTGTTGTATGTCAAGACAAAGAATAATATTTTGTTTCACTGAGAGAACTTCTTTTAGAATAAAAAATTGAGGGAGAGGTATCACAATTGTAGGAAACACCATTTTCTTTTTATGAATTTTATCTTAATCTCTACAAATGTGTAAATTTCCTTGGCATATTATATATATATATGTAAAATTTTTGGCCTTAAAAATGGCCATTTACCATCAATTTTGTATTGAGCCTTGAACTACAGTGAAATACTAAGCACAACCATTTAAATTATATACTCTGTTGCTAACAATTGTTATTATTGGCAATAGGTAAACATGCGGTGTTGAATTTTTAAAATACTTCTATTTTTCAAATGTTTGGGCTTTGACAAGAAATCATTAGAAAAAACTCGAATCCTTTTCCTTCTCATGGATAGTTGAATACACACCTACACACGCACACGCACATGTGTGCACACACTCCATACTATATTATACTGGAATTTGTTTCTCATAAACTCCTTTATGTTTGCCTTGTAAAAAAATTAACTTTAAAAACTTTTTAAAACATTGAGCTTTTTGTGCATTTTAGATTTCTGATTTGGGGCAGGGATGGGAGGATGGCCAAAGTTAAAATTAGATAAATATATAAATATCTAATTTTATAGTATATATATTAGTTTTACATTATATGTATATTAGGTTCAAAGCATAAGATCTGCCAAATTCTGGGATCAGAAGTCATGTGATGATTTTTTCCATTTCCATTTTCCATTTAACTCTTTTAATAGTGGTAAAGTACCACAGGTTTTTTTATGCTACTTAATAAGAAATTCTCTCTCTCTCTTTTTTTCTCACATGCACACACCACACCCCAAAACAAACTCATCCTCACACACAGAATAGAAACCAAACCAATCAAACCATACAAAAAGGTGATTGGAAAGCAAAAGAAATAGAGACTAGCCTCAAAGAGCTTTCTCTTCTTACCTTCATTCCTCTCGTCTGGGTTAGTGTAGATGGAAGCCAGAGTAAATAAGGAAAAGATAACAAAAGCCAATAAAATGAATGCCATTTCCAGCCTGGTGAATGGAAGCTCCATGAGCCTCCACAAACTTCTTCACCTGTAACAGAGACCAAACATTGGCTTAATACTCTAATCCAGAGACAGCTTGTTCGACAATTATTTATTTTAGAGTTAAACCTTGTGAGATTTACTGAAAATTGTTAAGATACTTTTGTGCACCTGGAATACATTTGGCAAGTGTGCTCTGATTTTTTGAAATTTGGCATAACTATTGGTATAACTGAATTTATGCTTTTACCATGCAGATTAGAAGAGAACAAGAATGAATGGCAGAGCCAGTTTATGCTTATATACATTTGTGAGTTTTTGGATACCACTCCGGGAATAAAAATAAGGTGTATTTCATTTCATGAAGGAATAAGTAGTAATGTGGATATCTATCTGACCCAACTATATCCAGCTTCAGAGTAAAATCTCTTTGGTCCATGTGCCTGAAATTACCTGGCATCTGCTAGCCAGGTGATAAATATACAATTTGAAGCCAATTTTAGTGAAAAAAAAAACAAAACAAAACATAGACCTCAGAGTAGCTGGATCAAACCTAGCCTAACTAAAGACAAATGTGTTAACAATTCAACCAGGGAACTTCCAGTTTCAGACTCAAACAAGAAGAGCTTGTGTATTTAGAAAGGAAATAGTAGCTCCTTTGTGGGAAAATTATAGCATTATCTAGTTGGAAGTAACCCCCCTCTTTTTGTCTTTCTGTCTTTCAGTGTTTACTACACAAATGCCAAATATTTAAATGACTCCAGATATATGTAGGAATGTTATAATTTTAAGAACACCCAGAGAATGAGATTTCACATCTGTCCACTGTAACTCATCCCAAGTTCTTCATTAATGTCTATTTTGTGGAAGTGACTTACTGAGGTCTTTCACCTAAGGGTTCAGTTTCCTTTGAATGTATTTTTAAAATGACCTCATCAGACACTGCAGTTGAGAGACAACATTTGAGGCCAAAGTTAGGTTTGTCCTCTGCAGAACAGAGGTGGGTGAGGGAATCATGAGTTCTTAAAAATCTGCTGGTTTTGACAGATTTCTTTTCTTTTGGACATATTTTTTTATATTTGAAAGTAGTTTGGGAACTATCGATCAGAAGTCTGTGCTTTTTGTGTTTTTTTAGGACAGAATCTTGTAGGACAGAATGTCTGCATGGTTTTTGTTTTTGTTTTTTTTTAGCGAGAGAGACAGTGCTTGAACTCCCGTGGAGGTGGAGGTGGGGGAGGGGCTGAAGGAAAGAGAGAATCTTAATCCATGCCCAGCACAGAGCCCAACTTGGGGCTTGATCTCAAGACTCTGAGATCATGACCTGAGCTGAAAATAAGATTCGGATGCTTAACCGACTGAGCCACCCAGGTGCTTTGGAATGCATGTTTTAAAATATAAAATATAAAGGATACTACCAATGGAGGTTAAAATGTATCTTAAAACCTTTTATTACCAGTGCATGTTGATCTAGTTTATTCTGGTTAATGGGAGCCCAGCTTTCCAGAGTATGACTCTTGAATTGATGGAAATTTGGGCTCTTTCTAATTTTTTTTATCATTACCAACAATGTGGCAGAAAATAATTTTTTGTAAATGTCACTTTGCAGACAGGTTTGGATTTCTCTAGGAAAGATTTATAGAGGTAGAATTACTGAAACTATAAAACTTTGAAATATTATTTCTTCGTAAATTTCCCTGGAATTTGCAACCAACCTATACCATATGTAAAGGACTGTTTCCCCAATCCTTTCCCAACGCTCTCTAGTGTTTTTTTCCACCAGTGTGAAGTTGAAAATATTATCTCTGTTTAAATTGGCTTTTCCCTAATTTTAAGTGAAGTTGAATATTTTTTCATATGTTGATTATTTATATAGTTTGCTCTGTGAAAGCCATGTTCCTACCTTTGTCCAGTTTTAAACTGGGCATTGGTAATTTTCTCACTGATTTGTAGACACTCATTATGTATTTTGGATATTTATATTCTGTTATCTTCAATCTATCTTTTGTCTTTGTTTCTGGTTATCTTTTGTTATTCAGATTATTTTTAATAAATTTATTTTTATGAAGTTAAATCCACCTTGACTGAAAAACCCTTGCCCACCTCTGGTTCCATTCCTAGTTCTCTCTGGGGTCTTGCCATCTCTGGGGTAGGGATTTGAAGTTAGTTATTGCCTGTGACCACCACTGCATTGTTAAAGAATTAGCAAAACCATCCATACTGCCTCCCCATTGCTTCCTGTCATCCCTGCCACACTGAAACCCAGACTCACAGTTCCATTCTCAGATTGAGAAGGCACAGGAAGGAGCTGTCCAACACAGTAATTAAGGAAAACAGAAGTGGGTGTTCTGGATGGTTTGGGGAAATCAGAATGTAGGGAAAAGTGAATTTATTATTTTGTGGTATGTCCAGTGGCTGAATTCTGTTTGTTTCTCTAAGAATGTATTATAGTTTTTTGTTTTGTTTTGTTTTGCCACTGTTGTGTTTCCAAAACCCAAGGTGTGTGTCTGTGAGTACAGACAGAATCTGCTAAATCATGTTGACATTAACAATCTGGGCAATATTATAGGAACTGGCTGATAGTAAGTCACCTTGCATAAATAAGCAGAATTTAATGATTTATTCAAAGGCATGATTCTTTGTAATAAGTAAAGGAATGTTGTGTGATCTTTGTAGTAAGTCAACACGTTATTGGCTGTTTCCAAAGTCACATATGCTTTCTTCTCTCTACATAATTTTAATTTCTTAAAATAAGAAATAGTCTTAGGGTTTTTTTTACTACAGTTTTAGATTTACAGAAATATTGAGCAGACAGTACAGAGAATTCCATATATTCTCCCTCCTTCCCTGCCATTTCTCCTATTATTAGCATCTTGTATCAGCATGGTTCGTTTGTTATAATTAATGAACCAATACTGATATGTTATGAACTGAAATCCATAACTTACATTAAGGTTCACTCTTTGTATTGTACAGCTATGTTGGCTTTGGCAAACTCATGTCAACCCCATTACAGTATCATACAGAATAGTTTTTCTTATGCTTCACTTATTCATCCCTGTCCTTTCTCTTTCCCACTCCCTGGCAACCACTAAACTCCTTACTATCTCTAGTTTTTTTTTTTTTTAAGATTTTATTTATTTTAGAGAGAGAAAGAGAACAAGCAAGGGGAGGGGCAGAGGGAGAGGGAGAAACAGACTCCCTGCTGAGCAGGGAGGATGACTCAAGGCTGGATCCCAAGACCCTGAGATCATGACCTGAGCTGAAGCCAGATGCTTAACCGACTGAGCCACCCAGGTGTCCCAGTAGATACTGTTTTTAATCTCCATTTCATAAACAAGGCCACGGAAGCACTGAGACATGAGCTAACTTACCTTAAACTATAAAACTAGTGTGTGGGGGGCTCCTGGCTGGCTCAGTTGGTAGGTAGTGCATGCGGCTCTTAATCTTGGGGTCATGAAGTTTGAGCCCAACACTGGGGATAGAGAGCACTTTAAAAAATAGAAAAAAGTAAAACTAGTATATGACAAAGCTAGAATATCAACTCTGGTAGCCTGGTTCCAGAAATCCTCACTCCTAATCAATATACTATATTGGCCATGAGCCAACCACTAAGCAAACAGGGAAGCAAACAAACCAAAACCTATCCTCATAGTTAGAATCGTGTTTTGCAAAGCATTATGTGGATTAACTGGAAAGTTTTTTTTTTTTAAGATTTTATTTGTTTATTTGACAGAGAGAGATAACGAGAGAGAGAACACAGCAGGGGGAGTGGGAGAGGGAGAAGCAGGCTTCCTGCGGAGCAGGGAGCCCGATGCGGGGCTCGATCCCAGGACCCTGGGATTATGACCTGAGCCGAAGGCAGACGCTTAATGACTGAGCCACCCAGGCGCCCCAACTGGAAAGTTTTTATGTTAGGTAGTGGGAGAAGATAATATTGATTAGGCAAAGGACAACTGAAAGAATTTAATGTCATGGTGACAGCTTAGACCTAAATGCTGTTGGAGGATAAATATAATGTCATTAATAGTACAGTGTCATGGGGTGCCTGACTGGCTTAGTCGGTAGATCATGCAACTCTTGATCCTGGAGTTGTGAGTTTGAGTCCCATGTTAGGCATAAGGGATTACTTAAAAAAATCGTACAATGTCATGATGAAGTAGTGTTTTGAGAATATTAATTGCATCTCCAAGTGAGGAACGGATTGAGGGAAAAAAACTCTAACTGCAATAAACTTGGAGTGAGATTTTTAGCTCTGTATTAGGTTCTGACAATAGGAATAGAGAAGGAATGAAGCTGAGAACTACAAAGGCAGGGCAGAAGGATCTTGGAAGTTGGCTGGTTATATGGGGTGAAGAGGGTGCTCCAACGCCAGTTAAAATGCAGTACAAGGAGGAAGAGGGGAGATGAAGATCACTGGGGAAAAAAAAATCCACAGACTCATGTATGCATTCAGCAGTAGAGAATATGAATTCTTCAAAGTTCCTCATGGTCAGTAGAGATGTAGAATATGTTGTTGTACATTCTGCAGTCCTTCAATATTTGGAAATTAGATCGATCATGCTGTGCCTTTTCAGAGAATATGAAGACTGTTAAGTTTGTTAAAGCAGCTCAGTGAACAAAAAATCATTTTTATTGCCAACATCTTTATGAGGACTGTTTCCTCTTGGAAAAGTAGAAGAAAGCAAAGTAAAAACAGAAAAGGAAAAGAGATGGTGCCATCTTGTGGTGAGTAAGTGCTACAGGTTGAAATGAGGAGGAATACCCCAAGCTTTCTGTGATAGATACTTCATACTGGTATGGTATCACACACCTATGCAAAACAATTTCCTATATTCTTCAGTTTTGTCTCATGTTCAGAACATTCACTGCTTTTCAGGTATCTGTGACTAGTAGGAAGAATCCATTAATGTTTCCTGTACATATATGTCACAGGCAACAAGTTATTTCTAGCTCAACATACTGCATGTTGTTATTTTAGGCATAAAAACCACAAAGTAATGACCTAAGGATTGTCAGTAGAAATTGAAAGTTGGGGTGAAAAAATGTAGTGGGATAACATTTATTGCCAGATGTACTGGGATAATGTCGTCAAATGACGTCATGGGATAATGAATATTGTCAGATAGCAATTTATGGCTATCGAAAATGGAAACTGGGACACCTGGGTGGTTCAGTTGGTTAAGCATCGAACTCTTGATTTCGGCTCAGGTCACAATCTCAGGGTCTTGAGATCCAGCCCTGCGTGGGGCTCCATGCTGAGCATGAACCTGCTTAAGATTTTCTCACTCGGCCTCTGCCTCTCCCCCTGCTTTGTGCTCTCTCTCTCTCTCTACATAAATAAAATAAAAAAAAAGATAAAATGGAACCTGATCATCTCCTTGTTGAGTGCTAAGAACAGAGAGCCCTTAATCAGAAACTCTCTCCCACAGTGCCCTTAATTCCAGAAAAAGTTCGTTTCATGGCCATCTTCTGGGTCTCAAAACCAGTCAAAAGTTTATTCATGGCCAGGGTGCCTGGGTGGCTCCGTAGGTTAAGCATCTTCCTTCGGCTCAGGTCATGATCTTGGGGTCCTGGTATCCAGCCCCGCATCAGGCTCCCTGCTTGGTGGGAAGCCTGCTTCTCCCTCTCCCACTCCCCCTGCTTGTGTTCCCTCTCTCGCTATGTCTCTCTCTGTCAAATACATAAAATCTTAAAAAAAAAAGTTTATTCATGGCCATCTTCTGGGTCTCAAAACCAGTCAAAAGTTTATTGCAAAAATGATGGCTTTAGAGGATGAAGTTATCTCTGCTCTCCCCACTCTGGAGTATTATTGTGGGGGCATCTAAAAACCAATTGATTTCACAACCTGCATTTCTTCCCGGGGTTGTGCGCCGATAGTTTGATCTCTGAACACTTTTGTCCATCCCGGTTTCCCTGATGTATAGACAAATCACTTTCCCGTGTAGCTTCTCACAGTGTAGGACTAACTGCACTTAGTATTTAGTAGCAGACTGTAGATAAATCATATTCATTTTTACATAAGAAAAAAATAAATCTTACTCCTTTCATCATACCAAGTATCACATCACATCTAAGCTTATCGAAGCTTAAGTGACAATCATTTACTGATAAAGCATGGTCCCCTCGATCTGTCATTACTATTTAGAGGATCCCCAGAAACCAATTAAAGATTTTATTTATTTATTTGACAGAGAAAGAGACACAGTGAGAGAGGGAACACAAGCAGGGGCAGAGGCAGAGGGAGAGGCGGGCTTCCCGCAGAGCAGGGAGCCTGATGCGGGGCTCGATCCCAGGACCCCGGGACCATGACCTGAGCCGAAGGCAGACAGACGCTTAACACTGAGCCACCCAGGTGCCCGCTCTCCAGAAACCAATTAAACTCACACATTATCTTCTCTATATGGGGAGGGAACCGGGTCATTAGACTAAACTTATCCCACCATCCTACACACCTGCTGTGCCTCAGCAACTAGAATGATCTTTGTAAACGTAAATTAGACCAAATCAGACGGTGCTGCTCTTTTGCTTAACTTGCAAACAGCTCCCCTCGGAATAGAATCTTAATTCCCAGCCCTTCCCTGCCGGGCCCTGGGTCACCGGCCCACATCCTCTGTGATGGTGGTGCCTCTGGTACTTTCCATGCACCAGCACGCTGACCTTGTTTGTGTTCCTGGTCATACTGGGTGCACCCAGCAGAGCCCACACAGCTCTTCCCCTGCCCGGAATGTTCCTCCACGTTTCCCTGGATCTGGTTCTTGGGCATCGTTCCCTCTTCAGTTCGAGCACTCCCTTCCTCCCCGACTTTCTTGCCTCCCATCTAAAGCAGGCTCTGAGCACTGTTCATTGTCCTGTTTTATTTTCATTGTAGTTCTTCTTACCCATTGCATTTTTTCGTTTATTTGTCTGTCTCCATGAAATAAAGCCCTATGCAAGCAGGCCTCTCTAATTGTTTATGTCTGTACCCGTAGAGCTCCGAAAAAATGGCTGGTATACCATAAATATTTCTAGAAATATTCATGGAATACATGTGCATGTATAAACGAGTGGACAAACCAAGCACATCAACCAGCAAGTTGATGCAGAGATCCAAATTCCATAGCCGTGGGAAAATCTGGGTTATAGATACATTCGGAAATCTGGGTGATTGTAAGTGCTCTATTACTTGAGCAGATCCCACCCAGAGGACAAGAAGTGTGCTTTGAAAATGGTCTTAAGGCTTCCATAAAATGGGCAGCCAGGTTGGGATGGATGGTTTTTCTTGCTGCCATTATTGCTGGCGAGACGGGGATGTGTTTCGGTGCTTTGTTGTTTTATTTTCTCTCTGGCAGTGGCTTGCTGTGCACACTGCTCTTTTGGTGCTCCATCCATTTATTCCAGGGATGTTGGAATAAACCCTGGAGTGCTGTTCTGATTGCTTGGGGACCGTGTAGGACATGCTCCTTTTGTTCAATCACCTTCCTCACGTGAACGCCACATGTTTGCTCCGAGAGCCGAAGGGAATGGGTAAAATGACTGCCTTCATCTGAAGAAAAGCTGGCCAGAGTCAACATAAAGGCTCATTCACAGTAACTAAATATACTTTTCTAGGTACGAAGGACTTTTTTTAGTATTTTTTTTTTTTAAGATTTAGTTGTTTATTTGAGAGAGAGAGTGTGCACGCAAGGAGGGGAAGGAGCAGAGGGAGAGAGACTCTCAAGCAGACTCCCCGCTGAGCATGGAGCCCAACACTGGACACAGGGCTCCATCCCAGGACCCATGAGATCATGACCTGAGCTGAAACCAAGAGTCGGCTGCTTAATGGACTGAGCCACTCAGGCGCCCCTAGTATTTTGAATTCTTTTTTTTTTTTAATTTTACTTATTTATTTGTCAAAGAGAGAGAGAGCACAAGCAAGGGGAGCGGCCGGCAGAGGCAGAAGCAGGCTCCTGGCTGAGCAGGGAACCCAATGCGGGGCTTGATCCCAGGACCCTGGGAGCCACCCAGGCATCCCAGTATTTTGAATTCTTAAAGCCACACTATCAGAAAGCTATAGGCTGAACAAAATTCTACGATGTTCTGTCGTTCCTCCTCTTGTTTTCAGAGGCCCTGGGGGAAAAGTCTGAAAGCTGTACTAGTTACAGATATTCATACAGTCTCCCTTTAAAGCATGGGCTCTGGCCACTAACCCAACACCCAGGCCATTCCCCTTGCCTGCTGCAGTTGTCTGTCCTTTCTGTTTTTGAGACAAAGTATCTCCGTCGCTTTTAAAAAGTCTGGACAACACTCAGCCGCTGCATGGAACGATTACCTTATTTAAATGGTCTGAAACTACTTGCACCTCTTTTTGTTCTGTTTGTAGGAGTGAAGATGTTTATATATAAGTTTCTGTCATGGCCTTGAAACAAGGCCGTCAACTGTAATCTTTCCCATTTCTGAAACACCACCATACCTGTCTCTGTAGTATATGCTACTGAATTATCTCTTTACTTTGTGGGCTCATTGTTGTTTTTTTTTTTTAAAGATTTTATTCATTTACTTGACAGAGAGAGACACAGTGAGAGAGGGAACACAAGCAGGGGCAGAGGGAGAGGGAGAAGCAGGCTCCCCACTGAGCAGGGAGCCCAATGCGGGGCTCGATCCCAGGACCCTGGGACCATGACCTGAGCTGAAGGCAGACGATTAACGACTGAGCCACCCCTGTGCCCCCATTGGCTCATTGTTATGGGCTGAATGTCTGTGTCCCCTCAGAATCCGAATGTTGAAATCCTAACCCCCCATGGGATATTATCTGGGGGTGGAATCCTTGAGACGTGATTAGGTCATGAGGGTGGAGCCCTCATGAATGGGATTAGTGACCTTAAAAAGGAGACCCCAGAGCACTCCCTCCCCATTTCTGCCATGTGAGGACGCAGTGAGGAGACAGTTGCCTATGAACCAGGAAGCAGGACCTCACTGGACATGGGATCTGCCGGTGTCTTGATCTTGGACTTACTAGCCTCTAGAACTGTTAAGTAGTAAGTGTTTGTTGTGTAAGGCACCTAGTCCATGGTATTTTTATTATCACAGTACAAATGGACTAAGATACTCATACACTTGGTTGCGCTTGCTGAAGGACAGATGTGTTCCCAGCTCCCATACTGTTGTATCTACTTCATATTTCAACCTGCTAAATGTCTCCTCGATTGATTTTCTCGGTCTTTATTTTGGATTCCCTGCCATATTGACCTCTCCTCTCTTGGACCCCATATTTCAAGTCATCTTCTCTTCAAATTTTGACTAAAAAGCCATCTTCTTCCTGAGAACTTTCCCTTAAATAAAATTTCAGGTTTGGGAAGAAAATTAAAGATCACCTTGCCTATATACTACACAATGACTGAATTCTCCCTAAACTGTTTTGGCAGAAGAGATCCCAGCCTAAGCCTGAATTCCTCTAGTGACCAGGCACTCACTACCTTTGGAAGCAACCCATTTAACCTCTGGCTAGCTCTCTGCTCATTAGAAAACTCTTTCTTTAGATGAGCTGATTTTTCTCCTCATAGCCATTACAATTCAGTTCTTAAATGCAGAACTAGTAGGTTCCTCTTTCATGTGAGGGTTATTCAAATATTTGAAGACAATGAATTTATAACATGTCACTTGCACGTCCTTTCTTTTCTCTAAAAAAAAGCCATTCCTCATCTGACATAGTTCTGCATCTCTTTTCCTTTGTGATTTCTCTCCCTGGTTTCCAAATCTTTTCAAGTTAAGTATCCAAGCTGAAGACAATCCTTTTGATTAGGTTGCTTAGGGTCCCGTAGAGCAGTAGCTGTGCGCACTGCCTTTTACCTGTTCTCCTTCACCGATGATCTGGTTGCAAATCAGGCCTGATTTTAAAAAATATTATACTTACTGACAGACTAAATCCCCTATGTCTTTTTTTCTCTGTATTACTGAATTGTCAAATCATAGTTCTTATATTGAATTCTTTTATAGTTGGTTGTTTGGTCCCTAATATTTTTACCCACTAGATTTCATATTATTAGATTTAGCCCATCTATCTCACCTGCCTAAGACCTTTTTTGGATCCCTCTCTTATCATCCCACATCTTTGTGAATTCTTTTAGCTTTATGCCCCTATGCCAGTGAGTGGGTCTTCCATGCCAGTCATTAAATTTTTGGTGAAAACACTGCTGAGAACAAGGTTATCTGATCAATGAGAACAAGTCAAAGATACTGTGGTTATTGGATTTGCTTAATCTAAATGTGTAGAGAGACCATTGTTTTGGAGTTTTAGGAGGAATCATATAAGGTAAAGTACCTTGAGCAGTGCCTTACATTTGGTGGGTGTTCAGTAAATTAGTCATTGAAGTTTATCCCCCTTCTTGAAAAATTTCTTTTTAAAGATTTATTTATTTGAGAGAGAGCGAGAGAGCATGCACGCATGTGTATGGGAAAGTGAGCACAGGGTGGGGAGGGTGGAAGGAGGGGCAGAGAGTGAGAAAGAATCCTCAAGTAGACACCACACTGAGCAAGGACCCCCACATGGGGCTTGATTCTATGACCCTGAGATCATGACCTGAGCTGAAATCAAGAGTAAGCCACTTAACTGATTGAGCCACCCAGGTGCCCCAACACCCTTCCTGAATTTCTGAGTTTAATTTGACTCTGCAGATCTGTTCTTTGTAAAAAATAAATCCCTTAATTTTAATCTGTGCCTCTATTTGGTCCATCTTCAGAAATTCTCAGGTTTTAGCTACATACTTATTTTAATTTTTTAAAAAAGATTTTATTTATTTGTCAGAGAGAGAGAGAGAACACAAGCAGTGGGAGTGGCAGGCAGAGGGAGAAGCAGGCTCCCTGCTGAGTAAGGAGCCCGATGTGGGACTCAATCCCAGGACCCTGGGATCATGACCTGAGCCAAAGGCAGCCTCTTAACTGACTGAGCCATCCAGGCATCCCAGCTACATACTTATTTTAAAGAGACTATTCTCATCCCTCTTGATATATATATTGGTTTTTAGTTTCTTTAATATCATATCTTAGGTTTCTAAAGGGTGATTTAAAAATAACATTTATTGATTTTTTAGTGACTATAAATATTATATTTGTTGGGGAATTTTGAAAAACAAAGTAAAATAGGAAAAAAATCATGGAAGGGTCTGTGTTTTCATTTTGCTATTCTCAGAGAATTCTTTAGGCAGTGGCTTTTTATTGCTGAAAGGAGCATCACCAAATTTGCATTCTCTAAGGTGTAGATTTCCTAAGGGTTTTTTTTCCCCCCTTCTGCCTTCTAAGTGTATGTGTGCGTGTGTGTGTGTGTGTGTGTGTGTGTGTGTGTATGCTGTCTTTAACTCAAGTTCATGCTAAGAATATTAACTTCCATTTTTTCTTTATTCTTTTTTCTTTAGTTAGATATTCATCCTTTAATCAAAAACAGAATCCTTTTGTGATTGAGAAATAATAGATCTCTAAAGTCTTTTTAATTCAGGGCCATTTGAGGTCTATTTTCGCCCCAGGAGAGCATGAATGCAGGTATCTTTAGATTTTCATCTTTGCTTGTTCCTCAAAGTGTTTCACTCTTCTAGGCAGTGTGGAATCACATAAATCCACCCACAACTGAGTAACTCCAATGCTTTTCAACCTGAGAGAGTTTAGATGAATTTTGCGTAACATATAAGCAAATGTTTTGTATCTTATTTTATGGCAATATTGTTGGCTCTGTTTAGATGCTGCTGAGTATTTTCTATCATTTTGGTTGAATTAGATATTTTATCATTTTGGTCATGATAGATATTTGTTAAAATAGAAGAAAGACATTTAGTACATGATAACCATAATTCCAGCATCTTGAATTCCAGGTGATGTCTGGTATATCTCCAGTCTTTGGGCTCCCTAAAACTTGGCAGGAGCTATCCTAGTTTGTTTTGCCCATACTTGTTGCCATTTTAAGGCAGACATATTTATGTCACCTGTGAATCACACGTTGCAAAGTTTTACATTGCACAGTTTCTACATTTACATTGCATTTACATTCCAAAGTTTCTATTTAAAATTAAAGAGAGTTTCCTATTTGGTACTCCTTGGCCTTGCAGAGTGTGTGTTGTGTGATTGTTGGGCGTGGTGGAGTCTGGGTGGATTGAGGTGGCTCTCTTGCATGTTCTTCTCTGGACATGCTGAGCTGGCCAGAGCCCTGGAAGTGGGAGCCGAGACAAAGCATCAGATACTTCATTAAATCGAGTCTGCTGTCCATGTTGGAGGTTACCTGTCACATCTCAGGCATAACTGCGATGGTGGGCCATGGGGTTGCTGGACAGCACAATCTTACCGACCTAACTCTTGGCAACTACAGACTCTGTGTTAGGAATGAGTAATTGATCATGGCTTCTTTTACTGTTTGTCAGTGCTGTGATTACTAGATTGCTAGATCTAAAGGGCAGAAATTGTGTCTGTTTTTACCTCTGTAAAATTACAAGATAAGCCCTAAGTTTCAAGACCAGTTTATAACTATTTTTTGTGATAATAATGATGACTTGATAATAAAGATAAGAGAATTATGCGAAGCATAGAAATAAACTCAAGAAACTTTAACCTTTGGGCTTAGCACAGCAATAAAAACTTAGAGCTGGGCAATTGTTTTGAGAAAATATGTAAACAATATTTCTATGCTACAAGGAACTCAAAAGATTTCATTAGACAATGCTCTCACGTGTCCTTGGATTTTTTTGTACCATTTCTCAAACTTAACGTGTTCCTGCTTTATCTCACCCCCTGACCTTTGCATTCATACTCTTCCCTTCTCATTTGACAGCAACTCCATCACCCTTCTGGTTGCTCAGGACAAAACCTTTGAAGTCATCCTCGACTCTTCTCTTTCACACCCCACATCCTCTTCCATCAAGGACTTTTGACTTTACCTTCAAAATACATGTGGAATCTCACCACTTTGATTTCAACCACTATGATTTAAGGTACTTTTTTTGTTTTAAAGTACTGCCTAATGTGGGGCTTGAATACATGACCCTGAGGTCAAGAGTCACATGCTCTACTGACTGAGCCAATCAGGTACTCTTAGGTACACTTAGTTCTTACATGATTTAATGAAATAGCCTCCTAACTGATCTCTCAGCTTCCTCCCTCACTTTTCTTAAGTCTATTCTTAAGACAGCATTTTAAAAATTTGGTTAATTTACCTGATGAAAACTATTAGAACTCCCCAGTCCACTCAGAGTAAAAGCTAACATCCTTATAATGGCCTCAGAAGACTTTCCATGATCTGGTTCCCATTGTGTCTCTGAATTTCTCTCTTGCTTCCCCCATGACCCCCCCCACTCCATTCTTGGCACACTGGCCTCCTGGCTTCTGCTCCATTACTTTGGGCTTGCTTGCATCTTAGAGCCTTTGTCCTGGTTGTTCTCCTTGCCTAGAATGCTCTTCCTCCTGAGAGCTGAATGCTTACTTCCTTCAAGTCTTTGCTCAAAATGACCTTCTTAATATGGTCTACTTTTACTACCCTATTGATATTTGAAATTTCCTTCCTCCACACTGTTTTATTTTGGCAAAACATTTTCACCCTCCGACTATTTACTTATTTATCATGTTTTTTATTTAGTATAACAATAGAATTTAGCATCACAAAGGCAAGGATTTTTGCTTGGTTTGTTCACTGAGCCTGTAACAGTGCCTGAAGTAGTACTTGGCACATGGTAGGTGCTCAATTAGTACATATCAATATTGTCAAATGAATGAATGGGAGTCTGATGGGTTTGACATAGATTTGGTTGTTGAAATGATTCCTTATCAGTGGTAATATCTTTGGTTAAGTGACTATAAAAATGAATTTGATAGACAGTATAGTAGAATGAAAAAAGCTTAACCTTAAAGGTTTTACTTGGCTCTAGCCCCTGGCACTTACTAATAAAATTTCTGCATTTTTAACATAAGAATAATAATATCTGTGGTGCCTGGGTGCTCAGTCGGTTATGCGTCAGACTTTTGATTTTGGCTCAGGTCGTGATCTCAGGGTCCTGGGATCAGGCCCTGCATCAGGTTCCCTGCTCAGCAGGGGGTCTGCTTATCTCCCTCTCCTTTTGCCCCTCCCCCCACTCACACTTTCTCTCTTTTCTAAAATAAATAAATAAATCTTAAGAAAAAGAATAATAATATCTATCTCACAGGGTTGTTTTGGTGATTAAATGAATTAACATATATAATACACCTAATATAGTAACGGACCCATTGTAGGATCTTACAAAATGATAGCTATTGTTCCAGATCTCCTTATCCATGGGAAGATTATGATAAGCTCTCACAGATGAGTGCATTCTATCAAACACTTAAGAAAAAAAAAACACCAATATTACATAAAACCTTTCAGAAAATAGAAGCAGAGGAAAATAATTCCCAATCATTTTATAAGGCTTGCATAAATTGTGATAAACAAACCTGACAGATACTACAAAAACAACAAAAGAAAATTACAGATTAATATTCCTAATGAATATAAACAGAAAAATCCTAACAAAATAAGAGCAAAATAAGATCCAATGGTGTACACAAAAGGATAACAAAATGACCAAGTTTATCCCAGGTTATCCTAAGGTTGGTTTAACATTTGATGTTCAATCAATGTAATTTTCTCTATTAAGAGAATAAAGAAAAAAACCCCCATATAACCATTTAAATCAATGCAGAAAACTCATTTGACAAAATTGAACTCCATTCACAATAAAAAAAATTCCCAGCAAATAGGAATAGAAGGGCTCTTCCTCAATCTGATAAAGTGAATCTCTAAAAAAACTATGGCTATCATCATAATTAAAGGTGGAATATTGAATGCTTTGCCCCTAAGCAATAATATCCACTCCAACAACTTCTATTCAATGTTATACTGGTGTGGTCCTAGCCATTGAAATTAGGTGAGAAATAAAAATAGAAAAGTCTAAAGAACATAACAAAAGTAAAACTGTCTCTATTTGCAGATGACATGATGGTTTAAGTAGAAAATCCTGGGATTCTACAAGGGAATTATTAGAATTTATCAAGATCTCAGAATACAAGGTCAGTATAAAAAATCAATTGTATTTTTATCAGTCCCAAAAATTATAAAATAAAATATAAGCATACCATTTAAAATAGAATTTAAACACTTAGGAATAAATGAACAAAAGATGTACAGGAACTTTACATTTAAATACTTACCATATGTCTGGTACATGTAAACACTCAAATTTTTATTACCATCATAAAGCTAGTTCAAATTTGGTTTCTGTCATCTCAACCAAAGGAGTGCACTCTATTTTTTTAAAAGAGTGCATTCTAATGAACACTTTTCACATATAGTGGCAAAACTTAAAATGATGTAAAGAAATGGCTGAACTCCATTGTATAGTCTCAGAAAGAACATTAGATTTAAAATATTTTTCTTTCTTTTTTGGGGATTTTATTTATTTATTTGACAGGGAGAGAGAGAGCACAGCAGGGGGAGTGGCAGGCAGAAGGAGAAGCAGGCTGAGCAGGAAGCCCGATGTGCGGCTCCATCCCAGGACCCTGGGATTATGACCCAGAGCCGAAGGCAGACGCTTAACTGACTGAGCCACCCAGGTGCCCCTAAAATATTTTTCTTTTTTTAAGTAAGCTCTAACATCCAAGATTAAAAGCCACATGCTTCACCAGCTGAGCCAACCAGGCACCCCCAAATATAATTTTAATGGTGAAATTAAAAGTGAGAAATATCTGCCTAGTTAATTTCACATGTAGGATTCCAATTACCTTTGCATTCAAGACTATGAGTTTTGCCCACATGTTTACCTCTCCTTCCTCCAAAAGGTCATTAACAATTCAAGAGCTATGTGTATTTTTTTTATTATTACAGTAGACAATACATAATATAAAATTTATCACCTTAGCCTTTTTTAAGTGTACAATACAGTAGTATTAAAAAGAATGATGTAAAAAAAAGAGGAGGCTGGCTTAGTTGGTGGAATGTGAGACTTTTATCTTGGGGTTATGAGATTACTTAAAAAATAAAATCTTTTTTTTTTTTTTAAGAATGATGTATGTATTTATTTATTTATTTTTAAGATTTATTTATTTATTTTAGAGAAGGAGAGCAGGGGTAGGAGCAGAGGGAGAGAAAGTCTCAAGCAGACTCTGCACTGAGCAATGCGGGGCTTGATCTCAAGACCCTGAGATCCCGACTGAGTTGAAATCAAGAGTTGGATGCTTAACCAACTGAGCCACCCAGCCACCCTGATGTATATTTTTAAATAATAAATCCATCACTGTAGTAGAGGACAGGCACATGGATGGTGAATGGAATGTCAACTTAAAGGAATCTCCGAAACACATGACGCAGATGGGACCAGAAGATGGAAAAGCCCACAAAGTCTGAAGAATTGGCTGCACAGTTCAAGTGACATGAAGGCTGCTGGGGAAGGGAGCTGGCCTGGCCTTGTTGGGGTGGGGTGGGGTCAGCTAACTACACCTGCAGGGCACACACCTGCTCCCTAAGAATGGGGGGGGGGCTGGAGAGACCCCTGGGCCAGTGGAGAAGTGGAGTTGTCACTGTAAAGAGGGCTTAGTATTTATTTATTTATTTATTTATTTATTTTTAAATGGAGGTGATTCCTAGCCCCTTCTTGACTTTCTCAATGACACGGGATCCCTGTCCTACTTTCTGCCAGAGTAGCCTTTCGCCCAATCAGCCTCACCCTCCATCCTGAAGGAAAACCCTCCTGGGGGTAAATCCCCCTCAATTCATTCTTTTTGTCCTGAGTAGTATTCCATTTTATGAAAAATCTCACATTTTGCTTATCAATTCATCTTTTGATATGCATATTTGGGTTTTTTCCAATTTGGGACAATTATGAATAAAATTTCTGTGACCATCTATGTAAGAAAAGAAAAGACCTCTACCCTTAAAACTGCAAAACACTTCTGAGAGAAATCAAATAAGATCTAAGTAAATTGAGAGATACCATGTTTATAGATTGGAAGACTCGTTGTTAAGCTTATTCCTAACTTAACCTATAAATTCAACATAATCATAGCTGTAATCTTACCATGCCCTTGTAGAAATTGATAATCTGATTCTAAACTTTCTATGGAAATGCAAAGGAGGTAGCACATCCAAAAATTTAAAAAAAAAAGTAAATTTAAAGGACTCATATTACATGACTTGGCAACTTACTATAATCAAAACAATGTGGTGTTTGCATAAGAAGAGACAAACGAATTAATGGAACTGAATAGAGAGTCCAAAATTAAGATCTACTCTTTTTTTTCTTTCTCTTTTTTTTATTATGTTATGTTAATCACTATACATTACATCATTAGTTTTTGATGTAGTGTTCCATGATTCATTGTTTGCGTATAACACCCAGTGCTCCATTCAGAACGTGCCCTTTTTAATACCCATCACCAGGCTAACCCATCCCCCCACCCCCTCCCCTCTAGAACCCTCAGTTTGTTTCTCAGAGACCATCATCTCTCATGGTTTGTCTCCCCCTCCGATTCCCCCCCGAAGATCTACTCTTTATGGTCATTTGATATTCTACAAAGTCTCCAAAGAAATCCAGTGGAGAAAGAGGAAAAAAAGTTTGTTTTTGTTTTTTTTTTTAAACAGTGGATAATTCACTAGAAGATAGATGTTCATTAAACTAGATATTCATTAAAAAAGAAAGAAAGCAAAGAACTTCAACTCTTGCTTCACACCAAACACAAACACATAGTTTTAGAACTGAATGTAAAAGCTAAAATGATAAGCTAAAGTTTCCTTCTAGGGAAAAAGAAAAAAACAAAAAATAGAAGAGTATCTTTACAACTTGAGAAAGAACAAGACTTTCTTAGAACACACAGAAATTAATAACCATATAAAAATAGGTACTTAGACTTCATCAAACTTTAAAACTAGTGCTCACCAAATTATACTTTTAAGAAAATGAATGAGGGGAGCCTGGGTGCCTCAGTGAGTTAAACATCTGTCTTCCACTCAAGGCATGATCACAGAGTCCTGGGATGAACTCCATACAGGGCTCCCTGCTCAGTGGGGAGCCTGCTTCTCCCTCTCCTTTTGCTGCTCCCCCTGCTTGTGCTCTCTCTCTGTCAAATAAATAAATAAAATCTTAAAAAAAAGTAGAAAATGAACGAGCCAGCCAAAGACTGGAAGAAAATATTTGTAAAACATGCATTTGACAAAGGACTTGTAGCTGCAATATATACTTACAAAAGTACCTCCAACTCAATAATAAAAAGACCAACAATCCAATTTTTTAAAAAGATTTTATTCATTTATTTGAGAGAGAGAGAGAGAGAGAGTGAAAGAGCACAAGAGGTGGGAGGGTCAGAGGGAGAAACAGACTCCCCACCCAGCAGGGAGCCTGATGCAGGACTCTATCCCAGGACTCCAGGATCATGACCCGGGCCTAAGGCAGACACTTAACCAATTGAGTCACCCAGGTGCCCCCAACAATCCAATTTTTATTTTTTAAAAGATTTTATTTATTTATTTATTTGACAGAGAGAAAGACAGCTAGAGAGGGAACACAAGCAGGGGGAGTGGGAGAAGGAGAAGCAGGCTTCCGGCTGAGCAGGGAGTCCAATGTGGGGCTTGATCCCAGGACCCTGAGGACCTGAGCCGAAGGCAGACGCTTAACGAATGAGCCACCCAGTTGCCCCCAACAATCCAATTTTTTAAAAAATGGGCCAAATATTTAAACATTTAGCAATGCCATGCAAATGACCATGGGAAGGTGCTCAGACACATGAGTCATCAAGTAAATGCCAGTCAAACCACGATGAGCTAGCATGGCCCAACCACCAGAATAATGCAAATTGAGAGAGCTGACAACTTCAAAATTGACAAGAATATGGAGTAACTGAAATTCTCACACAGTACCGGTGAGGGTGTTAAAATGATATGGTTACTTTGGAAAAGGCTCTGGTAGAGTCTTATAAAACTAAGATTATTACTACATTATGACCCAGCAGCATATGTCCAAGGAAAGATTTGTATAAGAATGTTTATAATAGGTTTATTCATAATAGCCAAAAACTGGATGAAGCTCAGGTGTCCATCAACTAGAGTAGATAAACAAACTGTAGCATATTCATACACTGGGCTACTACTCATCAATAAAAAAGGAATGACTTACTGATACACGCAAAAACATGAATGAACTTAAAAAATCATGATGCCTACATACTGTATAAAGGAGAGGAAGAAGGTTTACCTGTGGAGGTGGGAGCAGGGACTGACAAAGCAGGGGGAATAAAAAGCTTTCTAGATCTGGAATGATGACAAGGATTTGGATCACACAGATGTACATATTTATCAAAGCCCATCTGATAGTATACTAAAGATTTGTGCATTTTACTGTATATAAACTTTATCTCAAGGAAAAAGTTAAACAGCAATGGAACTCTAGTTAGTGACATGCATCCCTAAATGTTTAGGTAAAGTATACTGAGGTCTGCAACTTTATTTTTCTTAAAGATTTTATTTATTTATTTATTTATTTATTTATTTATTTATTTATTTATTTGACAGAGAGAGGGAGAGCAGCAGAGGGAGAGGGAGATGCCGACTCCCCACTGAGCAGGGAGCAGGATGCAGGACTCGATCCCAGGATTCTGGGATCATGACCCAAGCTGAAGGCAGACTTTTAACTGCCTGAGCCACCCACGTGCTCCAGAGGTCTGCAACTTTAAAATGCATCATAAACGTAAAGAGGATGGAGCCTTTGGGTTGGTGAACATGGTTGATCTGGGGAAAGTGGTGTGCCAGCACAGGGCATGGAAGTTCTGTGTCCTTCCCCAGACCTTGCCCTGTGCATCTCTTCTATCTGGCTGTTCCTGGGTTATATCCTCTTATCTTAAACTGGACATCTGAAAACATTAAAAATATCTACACAATACTGAAAGAATAATCCAGAAAAAAATTGATAATCTGGACTTCATTAGAATTAAAAAGTGCTTTGAAAGGGACAATATTTCGAGAGTGAGAAGACAAACCACAGGCTGAAAGAAAATATTTGCAAAACTCAAAATCTGGTAAAACAGTGTTTTCCAAGATATACAAAGAAGTCTCAAACTCAACAATAAGAAAATAAACAACCCAATTAAAAAATTAACTGGAGACCTTTACAGACACCTCACCAAAAAAGATACAGATGTCACACAGCATATGAAAAGATATTTCATACCATATGTCATCAGGGAAATGCCAATTAAAATGAGATACTACCACAAACCTACTAGAAATCCAGAACACTGACAACACCAAATACTGGTGAAGATGTGGAGCAGTAGAAACTCTCATTCATTGCTGATGAGAATGCAAAATGGTACAGCCATTTTTAAAAAAAGATTTATTTATTTATTTTAGAGAAAGAGAGAAGAGAGCATGAGTGGGAGGGCAGGGGGAGAGGGAGAGAGAATCTCAAGCAGACTCTGTGCGGCCTTGAGCTCACGATCCTGAGATCACCACCTGAGCCAAAACCAAGAGTCAGATGCCTAACCGAATGAGCCACCCAGGCACCCCAGTACAGCCATTTTTGAATACAATTTGGCAGTTTCTTACAAAACTAAATATATTCTTGCTACATGATTTAGCAACTACTCTCTTTGGTATTTGCCCAAAGAAGCTGAAAATTTATCTCCACACAAAACCCAGCACACAGCTTTATTTATCAATGCCAAAATTTCAAAGATGTCCTTCAGCAGGTGAATGGAAAACTGTGGTATACCCAGACAATGGAATATTATTCAGCTTTAAAAAGAAATGAGCCACCATGCTATGAAAAGACATTAAGGAACCTTAAATGCCTATTACTGAGTGAAAGAAACTATTCTGAAAAAGCAAGATACTGTATGATTCTAACTATATGATGTTCTGGAAAAGGCAAAACCATTAGTGGTTTCCAGGGATGGAGGAATATGCAACACCAAGGGTGAAGCCTAATGTAAACTATGGACTTTGGGTGATTAAGATGTGTTGATTTAGATTAATCGGTTGTAATAAATGTACCACTCTGGTGGGAGGATGTTGATAATGGGCGAGGCTGGGCATATGAGAAATATTTGTACCCTAGTTTTACTTTTGCTGTGAACCTAAAGCTGTCTAAAAAAATAAAAGTAAAGAATATGAATTGATGGATGAATAGATAGAGGGGTATTGGATAGTATGTGAAGGAGCCAACACAGCAAAATACACCGCAAAATGTTAATAGTGGAATCTATGTGGTGGGTATTTGTGTGCTCATAGTATAATCATTTTAATTTTTTGTATGTTTGAAGATTTTTAACAATTTGGGAACAAAAAATCTCTGCTGCTAAAGTCCTAGATAAAATACTCTTGGTTGGACTTGAAAATACCAAAAAATAGCATTTTTTTGTGTGTGTTTGTGTAGATTAATTATAAATATTGCACCCCAGAGCATTTTTGTTTTTAATTGTTGGTAATGTGATTACTGCTCTGTCTAAACAGAGAGGAGCCCTATGAGACTGGATGGATCTTCTATACCTCATCTCACGACATAATAGGCCACTGAATAACCTCAGTCCAATTTGATTTTTCAAGGCACATCATATAACATTTTTACATCAGAATGCTGGTTGAGTATCTAGAGCAAAATAATATTGGTTACAGATTTCTATCATCAGATTTATGTTACAAAACGTCTTTAGAAATATTCAGGAGGAAATGTTACCATTTATCTGCTTTTAGTCCTAAATCAAAGAAAGCATTATTTAGCATTGCCCTTCAGAAATATTTCTCTTGAAATTATTTCTTGCTTTTACCAAAATACGGTACCATAATTTCAACAAGAGGAAAGTACGAGAACTGATTGGATTTGCTTAATTCTACCTTGGAAGTAAATGAAACTACATTTCTTCTAACTTGGAAAAAAAAACTAGCACAAAGAAATCAGTCACAGATAGCAAAAGAGAAGAAAAATATTCTGAAAGTGTGTTCCACAAAGCTCAGATTTCTTCTCCCCCCTTTTAGCCATATTTCTTTTATGCTAAAAAAAAATCTCCAGGAAAGAACAATAAGTGGAATTTCGTATCTATGGCAGTGAAATTATTAGTCAATATGGATTAATTTAAAAAAATGTTTCTTTTGAGGTAAAGAAAACATGAGGATTTTATAAAAACTTACCAGAAGCCTTCCTGTCCTTGAGAGTGGCTAGAAGAAACCCATGAGTCTGATTCAAACAGAGTCTTCAGTGTCTTGGGGTCAGAGCAGGACAGATTGTGTCCGTTAATAAACATTTTCACTGAACTCTACAAGGCCATGAAAATGTAGGTGCTTCCTGATGCCAATTTGTTAACCAAAGTTTACTAATCTAGCTGGAGTTTTAATTAAGATTTGTCCAAGGAGAATCTGTACTTCCAAAGGAAAAAGTCTTCCCCTCCTGAAGAATCAAGAAGGAAACAGGAAGCTACGAATAAGTTCAGTTATTTACCTTTTCTATCACATGCCCTTCTGTAAATACCACTAATATAAGCAAGCAAGCAAAGACTGTTCCTTCCGCCCAGGCACACTTGAGACTCAACAGGTGGTTTATAGGATGATGTGTCTGAACACAGGTCAATTTTTTTTTTTTTTTTACGAATTTTAATCTTTAATCTTTAGTTTGATTTAACATTGCTTTTAGTACGATCCTGACACCAGCCGTGCGGAAAGGGCTCTGGAGAGATGTTCATAGCAGCACACACCTGCAGCTCTTCTTCGGTTCGGGAGGCTCCAGGGCAGCCAGTATTGCTTCGTCAAATACATTCTTTAGGCCTTTCTGTGTGAGTGCAGAACACTCCATATACTTGACCGCCTTCAGGTCACGGGCCAGCTTTTCAGCAGTCTCTGGAGTGATAGGCTTCTGTTTGTTCTTGGCAAGTTTCTCAATCGTAGAGGGGTCATCTCGGAGATCAATTTGGGTCCCAACAAGCAAGAAAGGAGTCTTTGGACAATGGTGAGTTATTTCAGGCACCCACTTTTCCTTCACATTTTCAAATGAGGATGGAGAGACCACTGAAAAACAGACTAGAAATACATCTGTTTGTGGATAACTCAGCGGTCGTAATCTGTCATAATCCTCTTGCCCGGCAGTATCAAAAAGTCCAAGAGTATATGGCTCTCCACCAATCATAACTGTGACTGCATAGTTGTCAAAAACAGTTGGTACATACTCAGATGGAAATTTGTTTGTTGTGTAGGATATCAGAAGACATGTTTTACCAACGGCACCATCGCCCACAACAACACACTTAATTGTCTGCATTGCTGAAACAGTTTTGTATCCACTTTAAATATTTCAAATTCGATGATGACCTCCGCTTCTCCGCCGGGGCGTTGGCAGCACTGCGCCTGAACACAGGTCAATTTCTACAGTGTTCTTTAACAATGAGTAAGGCTGAACAAATAAGAGTTTGGTAAACAATTAACTCCAAGTACTGTTTATCTTGGGACTTTGTCTTGGTTTTTATTGTATTTTAAGTAGCCCATTTGCTGTTTACTCCACCAGGAGATCTCATTACTTTCTCCTTATTCATTATTTTTTATTTTAAAAGCATTAATTAATTAATTGACTAATTAAGGAGTAGGAGCAATACTTCTGGAATGATGTTACCAATAAATAAATATTCCCAAACTGAGGGCTTTCAGTGGAGGGAGTTATTATAAGAGGCTGCTAAATTCATATGTCCAGAACATTATTTGTAAGTTGAAAAATCTTGTTCAATATGTGCTCTTCAGTCTTTTATTTTATTTTTTTTAAAGATTTTATCTATTTATTTGTCAGAGAGAGACACACACAGAGAAAGAGAGAGAGAGAGAGAGCAAAAGAGTGCAAGCAGGGGGAGCTACAGAGGGAGAGGGAGAAGCACATTCTCTGCTGAGCAGGGACCCCGATGCAGGGCTCGATCCCAGGACCCTGGGATCATGACCTGAGCCGAAGGCAGACGCTTAACGACTGAGCCACCCAGGTGCCCCAGTTTCATATGTTCTTATTTAATAGATCTGTCCGTAGATTTTCTATTTACAATTTTCTCTTCCATCCGATGCCTGTATACTTCTTTTCTCCATCCTTCTTCTCCTTCTTATTCTTTTAAGGAAGCTCTATGTGCAGTGTGGGTTTTGAACTTACCACCCTGAGATCAAGAGTCGCATGCTCTGTGGCTGAGGCAGCTAGGAACCCTCCGTTCTGCTTTTCTTTTCTTTTTTTTTCATTTTAACAATTTTTTTTGAAAGTATTTTTATTTTATGTTTAAAGAGTTAGCCTTAAGGTAGGTATGTTGGATATCTGCAGTTAAGGTAGGTCTCTTAGATGACCCATTCAAAGAGGTTCATTTAATCCAACTTAATCCTGCATATTGACGGAAACACGGGTGGCACGGATTGAGGCCATATTTCTGGATCCGAAGGTGCTGGTTTGAGCAGATGTGGCAAGAACGACACCCTTGGCCAGATTTTCTCGGATGGCTTCAGGAGAGCCGCTGGTGGAACCAACTTGCTCTCTTGGATGCAACGAGGCAAAAGGCTCATTTTTAAATTTACATTTTATGTCAGGGTTTAAAATTCAGAAGGTTCAAAAGCGTACATAGACAAAGTTCTTGCTTTCATTCCTATTTTTCAGCCATTTATTTAACCTCACTAAAGATATCCAACTTCACCAGGGGTGTGTGTGTGTGTGTGTGTGTGTGTTATGTGTGTTTCCAGAGATATTTTATGCATATATAATCAAGTATGCAAGAATACTCTACTTTCTTTTTAGTACAAATGATAGATTATCACACATATTTTACTGTATTTTGAATTTTCTATTTAATATATCTTGGAAATTCTTCTAAAAGAGGAACTTTTTCAATTAAGTTATGAGGATTTGCTCTTTTAAATGCCATCTTAAAAATAAGTTTTTTCCCCTTGTGCTGTAGTTACTTGTTTTTATTTTAAATTTAAAAAAAGTTTTTAAAGTTAGTTTTTTTATAAAATTTTATTATGTTAGTCACAATACAATACATCATTAGTTTTTGATGTGGCGATCCACGTTCCATTGTTTTCATATAACACCCAGTGCTCCATGCAGTACATGCCCTCCTTAATACCCATCACCGGGCTAATCCGTCCCCCCACCCCCCTCCCCTCTAAAACCCTGTTTGTTTCTCAGAGTCCATAGTCTCTCATGGTTCCTCTCCCCCTCCGATTCCCCCCCTTCATTTTTCCCTTCCTTCCCCTAATGTCCTCCACGCTATTCCTTATGTTCTACAAATAAGTGAAACCATATGATAATTGACTTTCTCTGCTTGACTTATTTCACTTAGCATAATGTCCTCCAGTCCCATCCATGTTGATGTAAAAGTTGGGTATTCATCCTTTCTGATGGCTGAGTAATATTCCATTGTATATATGGACCACATCTTCTTTACCCATTCATCTGTTGAAGGGCATCTCGGCCCTTTCCACAGTTTGGCTGTTGCGGACATTGCTGCTATGAACGTTGGGGTGCATATGGCCCTTCTTTTCACTTCATCTCTGTCTTTGGGGTAAATACCCAGGAGTGCAATTGCTGGGTCATAGGGTAGCTCTATTTTTAATTTTCTGAGGCACCTCCACACTGTTTTCCAAAGTGGCTGTGCCAGTTTGCATTCTCACCAACAGTGTAAGAGGGTTCCCCTTTCTCCACAACCTCTCCAACATTTGTTGTTTCTTTCTCTGTCCATTTTTGCCATTCTAACTGGTGTAAGGTGGTATCTCAATGTGGTTTTGATTTGAATTTCCCTGATGGCTAATGATAATGAACATTTTTTCATGTGTCTGTCTTCTTCGGAGAAGTGTCTTTTCATATCTTCTGCCCATTTTTTGACTCGGTTATTTGTTTTTTGTGTGCTGAGTTTGAGAAGTTCTTTATAGATCTTGGATACCAGCCCTTTATCTGTAGTGTCAATTGCAAATATCTTCTCCCATTCTGTGGGTTGCCTCTTTGTTTTGTTGACTGTTTCCTTTGCTGTGCAGAAGCTTTTTATCTTGATGAAGTCTCAAAAGTTCATTTTTTGCTTTTGTTTCATTAGCCTTTGGAGATGTATCTTGAAAGAAATTGCTGTGGCTGATGTCAAAGAGGTTACTGCCTATGTTCTCCTCTAGGATTTTGATGGATTCCTGTCTCACATTGAGGTCTTTCATCCATTTTGAGTTTATCTGTGTGTATGGTGTTAGAGAATGGTCAAGTTTCATTCTTCTGCATGTGGCTGTCCAATTTTCCCATCACCATTTATTGAAGAGACTGTCTTTTTTCCATTGCATGTTTTTTCCTGCTTTGTCAAAGATTATTTGACTGTAGACTTGAAGGTCCATATCTGGGTTCTCTATTCTGTTCCATTGGTCTATATATCTGTTTTTGTGCCAGTACCATGCTGTCTTGGTGATCACAGCTTTGTAATATAGCTTGAAATCAGACAACGTGATGCCCCCGGCTTTGTTTTTCTTTTTCAACATTTCCTTGGTGATTCAGGGTCTTTTCTGATTCCATACAAATTTTAGGATCTTTTGTTCCAGCACTTTGAAAAATGTCATTGGAATTTTGATCGGGATGGCACTGAAGGTATAGATTGCTCTGGGTAGCATAGACATTTTAACAATATTTATTCTTCCGATCCATGAGCATGGAATGTTTTTCCATCTTTTTGTGTCTTCTTCAATTTCTTTCATGAGTGTTCTGTAGTTCCTAGAGCATAGATACTTTACCTCTTTGGTTAGGTTTATTCCGAGGTATCTTATGGTTTTTGGTGCTATTGTAAATGGAATCGTTTCTCTAATTTCTCTTTCTACAGTTGTGTTGTTAGTGTATAAGAAAGCAACTGATTTCTGTGCATTGATTTTGTATCCTGCCACATTACTGAATTGCTGTATGAGTTCTAGTAATTTGGGGGTGGAGTCTTTTGGGTTTTCCACATAAAGTATCATGTCATCTGCAAAAAGAGAGTTTGACTTCTTCTTTGCCAGTTTGAATACCTTTTATTTCTTTTTGTTGTCTGATTGCTGTGGCTAAGACTTCTAGTACTATGTTGAACAATAGTGGTGAGAGTGGGCATCCTTGATGTGTTCCTGATCTTAAGGGAAAGGCTCTCAGCTTTTCCCCATTAAGGATGATATTCGCTGTGGGTTTTTTGTAGATGGATTTTATGAACTTGAGGAATGTTCCCTCTATCCCTATACTCTGAAGAGTTTTAATCAGGAAAGGATGTTGTACTTTGTCAAATGCTTTTTCTGCATCAACTGAGAGGACCATATGGTTCTTCTCTATCCGCTTATTAATTTGTTCTGTCACACTGATTGATTTGCGAATGTTGAACTACCCTTGCATCCCGGGGATAAATCCCACTTGGTCGTGGTGATCCTTTTAATGTATTGTTGGATCCTATTAGCTAGGATTTTGTTGAGGATTTTGGAATCCATATTCATCAGGGATATCGATCTGAAATTCTCCCTTTTGATGGGGTCTTTGCCTGGTTTGGGGATGAAGGTAATGCTGGCTTCATAGAATGAGTTTGGAAGTTTTCCTTCTGTTTCTATTTTTTGAAAGAGCTTCAGTAGAATTGGTATTATTTCTTCTTTGAATGTTTGGTAGAATTCCCCAGGGAATCCATCAGGCCCTGGACCCTTGTTTTTGGGAGGTTTTTGATCACTGCTTCAATTTTGTTACTGGTTATTGGCCTATTCAGGTTGTCAATTTCTTCCTGTTTCAGTCTTGGTAGCTTATAGGTTTCCAGGAAGGCCTCCATTTCAACCAGATTTCTCAGTTTATTGGCATATAGTTGTTGATAATAATTTCTAATAATTGTTTCTATTTCCTTGGTGTTAGTCATGATCTCTCTCCTTTCATTCATAATTTTATTAATTTGGGTCCTTTCTCTTTTGTTTTGGATAAGTCTGGCCAGGGGTTTATCAATCTTATTAATTCTTTCAAAGAACCAACTTTTAGTTTCGTTGATCTGATCTACTGTGTTTCTTGTTTCTAATTCATTGATCTCTGCTCTAATCTTAATTATTTCTCTTCCAATGCGTGGCTTAGGCATCATTTGTTGCTTTTTCTCTAGTTCTTTAAGGTGTAGAGTTAGTTGGTGAATTAGGGATTTTTCTATTTTTTTGAGTGAGGCTTGGATGGCTATGTATTTCCCCCTTAGGACTGCCTTTGCAGTATCCCATAGGTTTTGGACTGATGTGTTTTCGTTCTCATTGGTTTCCAGGAATTGTTTAAGTTCTTTGATTTCCTGGTTGACCCAAACATTCTTGAGCAGAGTGATCTTTAGCTTCCAAGTGTTTGAATTTCTGCCAAATTTTTTCTTGTGATTGAGTTCCAGTTTTAAAGCATTGTGGTCTGAGAATATGCAGGGAATAATCTCAATCTTTTGGTATCGATTGAGACCTGATTTGTGACCCAGTATGTGGTCTATTCTGGAGAAAGTTCCATGTGCACTTGAGAAGAATGAATATTCTGTTTTTTTAGGGTGGAATGTTCTGTATATATCTATGAGGTCCATATGGTCCAGTGTGTCATTCAAAGCTCTTGTTTCTTTGTTGATTTTCTGCTTAGATGATCTGTCCCTTGCTGAGAGTGGAGTATTGAGGTCTCCTACAATTAACGTCTTGTTATCAATATGACTCCTTATTTTGGTTAACAGTTGGCTTATGTAGATGGCTGCTCCCATGTTGGAGGCATAGATATTTACAATTGTTAGATCTTCTTGTTGGATAGACCCTTTAAGAATGATATAGTGTCCTTCTGTGTCTCTAACAACAGACTTTAGTTAAAATCTAATTTGTCTGATATAAGAATTGCTACCCCAGCTTTCTTTTGAGGTCCGCTGGCATGGAATATGGATCTCCATCCCTTCACTTTCAGTCTGGATGTATCTTTAGGTTCAAAATGAGTCTCTTGTAGACAGCATATGGATGGGTCCTGTCTTTTTATCCAATCCGCAACTCTGTGCTGTTTTATGGGAGCATTTAGGCCATTCACATTGAGAGTGATTATTGAAAGATATGAATTAATTGTCATCATGTTGCCTGTGAAGACGTTGTTTTTATAGACTGTTTCTGTAAATTTCTGTTCTATATCACTCTTGGGGTCTTTCTCCTTTTATAGGACCCCCTTTAATATTTTTTTCAGGGCTGGCTTAATGGTCACATATTCTTTCAGTTTCTGCCCATCTTGGAAGCTCTGCCTCTCTCCATCCATTCTAAATGACAGCCTTGCTGGATAAAGTATTCTTGGCTGCATGTTGTTCTCATTTAGTACCCTGAATATGTCTTGCCAGGCCTTTCTGGCTTGCCAGGTCTCTATGGATAAGTCTGATGTTATTCTGATGTTCCTCCCTCTGTACATAAGGAATCTATTCCTCTTAACTGCCCTTAAGATGGTTTCCTTGGTTCTAAGATTTGCGAGTTTTACTATTACATGCTGGGGTGTTGGCCTGTTTTCCTTGATCTTGGGAGGGGCCCTCTCTGCCTCTAGGACACGAATGTTTGTTTCATTCCCCAGATTAGGTAAGTTCTCAGCTATGATTTGCTCAAATATATCTTCTAGTCCCCCCTCTCTCTCCACCCCTCAGGGATTCCAATAATTCTGACATTGAAATGTTTCATGGTGTCACTTATTTCTCTGATTCTATTTTCATGGATTCTGAGTTGTTTTTCCCTCGCCTCCTCTTTACCCTTTTTTCCTATTAATTGGTCTTCTAGGTCACTAATTCATTCTTCTGCCACACTTACTCTAGTTGTTAGATTATCTAGATTAGGTTGGATCTCATTGATAGCATTTTTAAGTCTGTCAATTCAGCTTTCATTTTTGCCCTTAGAGACTCTATGTTGCCATTAATTGATTTCTCCATTCTAGCTATTGTCTTCACAATTGCTAGCCTGAGTTCCAACTCCAACATCTTGGTTATATCTGAATCCATTTGTAAAACTGTGGCATAAGTCAGAGTCTTTGAGTCTTTCCTATTTTGGGGGTTCCTCCTCCTAGTCATTCTGTTGAGGGGTTGTTGAGGGAATGTATAGAGTCCAAATTATTGACCACAACCCAAGCAAGATGCACCTGTTTTCTAGGGACCTTAGGGCTGCTAGTCTCTTTTTCTCCCAGCCTGTCTTCTGGGGGAGGGGCCTACAGTGCTGTTACTCAGGCAACCCTGTTTGGGCAGAGTTGCCCTGCTCCCTGTGGTGGGGAATGGGGTTAGTGAAAACCAGTTTTTTGGGGGCTTTTGTTCTCTGGCGACTTGCCCTGGCAGCTTTCTGCATCTCTTCCAAGAGTCAGAGCAGAAGAGATCATTTCCAACCCTCTGCCTCAGAGCAGAGAGATCACAGTCTGTTCTTCAGTGAGCTCTCCAGGCCACTCTATCTCCATTTCTGTCTGTGCTGCTAAAAACTTCAGGATCCTGGGTGTGCACCCCTCAGTAATGCTCCCAGTCCTCGCCTCCAGGTCAGGGCATGTCTCTGTCCTTTGTGCTTCTAAAACCACCAGCTGCCCCCAGTTCCCATGTGCGACTCTGCCGCTTTGGGTTTCCATCCAGGGGCTGCCCTCAAGTCCTTTCCCCGCCACTACCAGTCTGTGAGTCTGTGGCCCGCCCCGGTGCGTGAGGCTGTCACTCACCAGCGGTGTAGGATCCCCACGGCCAGGCTCTGTCCCGCTGCTGTTTATCCTCCGATATCTGCCTGTGGAATCACGGCTCCCTGCTTTGTACCTCCAAACCAACTGCCTGTGATATTCTGTTTGTAGAGAACCAGATCTATTTTCTTATATCTCAGGCTGATTTTGTGGGTGCTCAGAGTGGTCTGGTAGATATCCAGCTCAATTCTGGGGACCAGTTGGAATAGGGTCCCCTACTCCTCTGGCATCTTTTTCTCTTCTAAATTTAGTTTTTATTTTAGTATTAAATTATTAAATTTCACAACTTAGTGATCATGGGTAGATCGTGTATGCTTTTATATCCTCATCTTAATATTTTCTCTTTCTTCATGGGGTATCTGTTATACAGTGTTTGTAATAATTAGACATTCATGAAAATTTCCTGATAAACCTTAGAGGGTTATGCAAATATGGTTAGCATTATGGATAATAATCTGCAGGAAATAGTATCGCATATTCTATTGTATAAAGGTTTTTTTCTCAGTATGTCAATAAACAAGTTAAATGCAAAAAAAAAAAAACCTTGACGTAGACCACTAGATGGTGCTGTCATCACAAATAAATGAAATATATACATATTTAAAAAATAATTTGCAGAGGCACCTGGGTGGCTCAGTCATTAAGCAACTGCCTTTGCCTCAGGTCATGATCCCAGGATCCTGGGATTGAACCCCCATCAGGCTCCCTGCTCCGCGGGAGGCCTGCTTCTCCCTCTCCCACTTCCCCTGCTTGTGTTTCTTCTCTCGCTGTCTCTCTCTGTCAAATAAATAAATAAAATCTTAAAAAAATAAAAAAATAAAAAATAATTTGCAGATTGTAAGAAAAAAACTCCACCAACTACTATAGAACTGTATAAAGTAAAAAAGATAAGCTAAATTTCTAAGAACTATTCCCCAAAGGTAGTCACTGATGATATAGAGATTTTTCTTTTCAGTTATTTTAGCTATATATCTGTATATTACTATATATCTGTACATGATTTTTTCTATATATTATTTTTTTCTATATATTCCTTTATTAAAAAAATCCCATCTGTACATTGTTATTTTGAAATTTACTTTTTTTAACCTAATAATACATAATGGAATTCTTTCCATGTCAGTACATATCATTAATTTCATTCTTCAATAAAATTTGTTGAGTGAATTGTTTTAAATGGTGAAAACATTATAAGATGTTATAATTTTTTATACTTTATTTGTATAATTATAATAATTTTTAATGTTACTTTTTTGTTATAATTGATCTTACCTCTAGTAATAGCTATTTATATTGCTTCTGGATTTTTGCTTATACACACAACCGTCCTTGTACATTCATCCTGGTGTTGTAGGTGTGAAGTCTATGTTGACATCATTTCTCTCAGAAATTTAAAGGCATGATCTTCTATGAATTAAAGCTCCTAGCACTGCTGTTGAGTGGTTAAATATGATATTTTTAATCTTGATTCCTTTTAAACCCTTTGAATCTAATCTGTTCTCTCTCTCTACCCATGCTCTCTGTTTCTCTTTCTCTGCTTTAGGGATCATTTCTTTTGAACATCCTTGGTAATGTCCCTAGGTGCCCTTCTTGTTTCCAAACACTGTTCTGGGCCTTCGCTGAGCTCTTTTGGTCTGGAAACATGTGTCCTTCCATTCCAGGAAATGTTCTTGCATTAGTTCTTTGATAATTTTCTCCTCCCTATTTTCTTTGTTTTCTCTCTGAAGAACTCCTATCATTCAATGATCTATCTCCTGGAGATTCTCTACTTTCAAAAAATATGTTTTCTCTTTTGTTTTTTACTTTTGTCTTTGTTCTACTCCTGCTTTGTGCTCTCGACTTTATTTTCCCACTCTTCCATTGATTTGTTATTTCTGCTGTCATGTCTCGGTTTAAAAATAATTTTTAATTCTATATGCTACTTTATAAATGACATTGAGAATGAGAAGGTGAATCAAGTTGTGGCACTAAAGTGAGGTTCAGCTAATGTTTTTATCATTTTTGTACATGATGAGACCAGGTGTGACATAATGGCGAGAACATTGATTTAGGAGTCAAGAGGTTTATGTTCTTATGCCAGGTATGCAATAATCAATGGTGTCAATACATCTCTGGGTTTTTTCCCTTATTTATTCATTAACTTATTCAGCAAGGATTTAGTATGTTCAGCTACTACTATGAGTCAGGCACCATGTTATAAAAAGAGAGGATTGGACCAGATGATCTCAGCGGTATTTTCTTCATTCTGAAATTCTAAGGCTAAACCCCTTGGATTCTACCTCTTAGATATCTCAGTTGGTTCCTTTCTTTCTTTTCCTCCTCCTACCTTCTTCTACCACCTTCTACTACCTTACCATCTATTGAATGAACTTCTGCAAGAGTTTCTTAGCTGGTTTTCCCTATGTCATAGCAAGAAAGACTAGGGAAGAAGGAGAGAGAAGTCCAGGATAAGGCAGGATTCAGGGAGCCTGTGGGCTTATGGGGTTCGCTGGATTCACCCTATATTGCTGCTGTCATATTTTTCATTTAATAAAGCTTTCCCTTTTTTTAGTAGGGTCACCAGTGTTTCTGGTTTGCCTGTGACTGAGAGGTTTCCTGGGATAAGGGAATTTCAGTGCTAAAACTGAGGTATTCCTGGACGAACCAGGAAGGCTGGTCATCCTGCCTCTGGACACTCTTTTGGTAGCAGCTCCCCCGCGCCCCCCCACGCCCCCGCCCAGCTAGTTGCACTATTGTTTTTTTTCCTCTGAGAATGTCAATTATAGATTTTTAAAAGGCCTTTGTTTTTCACAGTATCATGTGTTGTCTCTACTTTCTTTGAACTTTTTTGGTTTACTTATTTTAGTCTCTCTTTAATGGAGGAGACTTTCCACAAATGTCTTGTGATTTGTAATTGGCTGATCATATTTAAGAGTGTTGACTGGAGGGCGCCTGGGTGGCTCAGTTGGTTAAGCAACTGCCTTCGGCTCAGGTCATGATCCTGTTGTCCCGGGATCGAGTCCCACATCAGGCTTTCCGCTCAGCAAAGGAGACTGCTTCTCCCTCTGACCCTCCCCAGTCTCATGTATTCTCTCTCTCTCAAATAAATAAATAAATCTTTAAAAAAAAGTACCTAAAAGAAACTTTAAAAAAATTATATATGTAAAAAAAAAGAGTCTTGACTGGAAGCTCTAGGAGAGTGGCAGAGTTCATCAGTTATTGGGTTTTACTGCAGGAGGATTGGGGAAGGACCTGGTATATTACTGTGAGATTACCAAATGTCAGTCTAGAGCTCTTTTTTCTTGGGCTGGCTAGTTGTTCTCAGACAGAAACCCTCCGTGGTCTGCTGGGCAGCCATCATCATGGGGGGAGCAGGGAGCTAGCGGAGAAAACGGACTGGAATGGCAATGCTCCATTTTTTGCTTTGCTCCATTAGTCCTTGATGTCTTTGGGGCTAGATACTCTATGGTTCACACTTTTCAAGAATGTCAGCCTCTAGTCTTCTACTGTTGCTGGGGAGAGGTCCTTTCCTCACTGTGTTGGAAGAGGAACAGTTTCTGGGAGTGAAACTACTCTTTTTTTATGATTTTCAATTAATTCTCCAAGTTTCAGCTTCAAATACCCTCAAGTCTTCTTGTCTCATTCCAAAGACTTTACAGTGGCCTCTAAGGTCTCCATCCCCCCACACCAAACTAACCCCCGACATGCCAGGCACGGTCCCAATTCAAGACATTTACATTTGATATACCGTTTTCCCCCAGATATCCAGATGGTGGGCTTCCTCAACTCCTTCAGTCTTTGCTCAGATGAAAGCCTCAGCAAGAGCTTTCCAGAGCACTATATTTTAAAATGTACTCCCACCTCTAGTACTGCCTACCTCTGTTCTGATTTTTTTTCACAGTCCTTATTCCCATATGGCATAAATATAATATATAATTAAATATAATATCATAATGTAGTATATTATAATTATATATTATTTTATTATAATATATATTATCCTCATATTATATATTCCCATATTTTTATAAGCTCCCTATTAGAAGATTAGCTCCATGATGATAGGCATTTTTGCCTCTTATTTCATACTATATTCCCAATGAACAGGAGAGCTTGGCAAATAGAATGATCTGCCCTGCATTTTCACTTTTAGGAATATCTGGTGCCTCAACTCTTGTGTCATTCTGGGGCAAAGCAAACAGGCATGATTCTTAACTGCCCCCACTGCACCTGCCCCTTCCCATAGGCACTTAATTTGCAAATGTTTCGGTTTTACCATAATTACTACTTTCCTGTCTGCTTTCTAGATTTTATAATTTGTGATCTCTTTGGTCCACTGTTGTCTTGTTTCATGCTCTCTTTGTACTTACAGAGCTATGCCTTAAGAAAAAATCCTTTACTGGGCGCCTGGGTGACTCAGTTGGTTAAGCAACTACCTTTGGCTCAGGTCATGATCCTGGAGTCCTGGGATCGAGTCCCGCATCGGGCTCCCTGCTCAGCGGGGAGTCTGCTTCTCCCTCTGACCCTCCCCCCTCTCGTGCTCTATCTCATTCTCTCTCTCAAAAAAATAAAATCTTAAAAAAAAAAATCCTCTACTATAATTTCAGTTGGGGTTTGGGAAAGGATGGAGAAAGACACATGAGTTCAACTCATAAAATTTAAGTCCTAAAGCATCTCTTTGCATATTTTGGCTATTTGTATTTACTGGTTTGTGAAGTGCTTGCTTGTGTATTTTGCTCAAGTTTCTTTAATGCTGCTCTTCTTTTGCTGTTTGATTGTGACCACCTTTGAAAATTAAGGAAATGAGATTTCTGTCATTTGTGCTGCAAAGATTTCCCTCAGAAACATTGGACTTCTTGTGACTGTGTGCTTGCTGTTTCATGAGATTTTATCGGTCTTTTCCTATATATCAATTGTTTTCATTCTTTGCTTCCATTTCTGAATTCTTTAGTATTTTTTTATTGATCTGCTTGTGTGTTGTTAGTTTTGTTCATAGCTTTGTATTTTGTAATAATCTCAGACTTACATAAAGTGTGTAAGAATAGCACAAGGAATTCCTCGAATGTTTACATTTTGCCACATTTGCTTTATCTTTCTATTATTGTTATTGTTGTTTTCTGAACCACTTGGAAGTAAATTGTAGACATAAGGATAATTATTCCTAAATACTTTACTGTGTATTTCCTAAATCTCAAATCCTCAGTATGATTATCCAAAGCAGGAAATTATCATCAATTCAATGCATCCATCTTAACTAAAAACCTTATTTAGATTTTGCAATTTTCCTAATAATTTACTTTATAGCAAAAGGAAAAAAAAAAGGAAAAAGAAATCCCTTGCCTAGGATCAGATACAGGATTGTGCTCTGCATTTAGTTGTCATGAGTCCTTAGTCCATAATCTGGAGAGTGTCTTAGCACTTTTTGTGTGTTTTATGACCTTGGCATTTTGAAGAGTACATTTTCTCCATTGAGGTTTGTCTGATATTTCCTCATGATTAGATACAGCTTATGCTTTTTGGGTAGGAACACGGGAGTAATGTTGAGACTTCACAGCGATGTTAACATTGATCATTTGGTTAAGGTAGTGTCTGATGGTTTTTTCCACTGTAAGGAGACTTTGAGACTATATAAATAGTCTCTGTTTTATTATGGTAGGTAGTGTAAAGACAGCCACCATCAATTCTTTCTATACCACAAGTGCATGTTGCTCCTCACGTCAAGAGGTGAAATCTAATTTTCCTCTGTCGAATCTGGGCTGCCCTCAGCGATCCACTTGACTAATAGAATGAGGTAGAAAGGATGTTCTGGTGCTTCTAAGGTAAATCATAAGGAGCTTGGCAACCTCCACATGAATCTCTCGAAAAGTCTTGGTCTTTGGACACTCCCTCTCAGAACTCAACCATGTGCTGTGAGAGGGCCAGGCTATCTGGAGATGTCATATGCAGGTGCTCTGGGTGACAGTACTAGCTGAACTCCCTGCTGAGAGTCAACATCGACAGACAGCCATTTTTCAGTAAGTCATTTCAGAGATTTGGCCCATATGATAACTCCGACCCCAGAAGCCATCTGACTGCACCCGTATAAGTGACCCCAAGTAAGACCCAAACATCCAGGCCCTGTCTAGCCACAGGACTATGAGAGGTAATAATAAATTTTTGTCCTATGCATCTAAATATAGGTCCATCTGTCACACAATACTAGATACGTGAAACAAAATTATCTGGAATTGAGGGGCACCTGGCTGGCTCAGTCAGGAGAGCAGGTGATTCTTGATCTCAGGTTCGTGAGTTCAAGCCCCACGTTGGGTGTAGAGATTACTTAAATAAAATAAAACTTTAGGGCACCTGGGTGGCTCAGTTGGTTAAGCAACTGCCTTTGGCTCAGGTCATGATCCTGGAGTCCCGGGATCGAGTCCCGCATTGGGCTCCCTGCTCAGCAGGGAGTCTGCTTCTCCCTCTGACCCTCCCCCTCTCATGTGCTCTTTCTCTCTCATTCTCTCTCTCAAATAAATAAATAAAATCTTAAAAAAAATAAAACTTTAAAATATTGCCTGGAATTGAGATTCTGTTGTAACCAAGACCTAAAACTTGTGGCATTAGCTTTGAGACTAGGCAACAGGTAAATATGGGAAGGCCTTGAAGAAACGGTTAGCAAAACCTGAAGGACAGTGAGGAAGTTATTGTTAGAAACTGGAGGAGTGAGAACTCTCACTATGTAGTCTTAGAAAGTTTGGCAAAAATGTGGCCTGCAGAAATGTGGGAAGTAGAAATGAACTAAGAGATTTGGCCAGGGAGACTTTCCATGTACAATGTTGAAAGTGCCATCTTGTTTCTTTTAGCAACATACACTAAAGTAATGGATGTAGAGAGATGAGCTAGAAAAAGATACTCTTAAGTTTTGGACAGTTTCCCAGAAAGTAAAATTTTCTTAAGATTGGGTAAAGATCAAAGCTAGAAAATTGCTAGTGACTCTGCTGACAGGATAAAAATAGAATTAAAGTTGTAGCTGTATCACCCATCATTGAGCCATCAGAAAGATTTAAGTGTGGGCCTTGTAGACTCTGTCAGGTGGACATTAAGAATTCTAAGAATTTTAAGGGCATTTTCCCATAGCACCCTGACTCTCAGGCAGGTAGAGAAGGTATGTTTTAAAGAGATTTTGTATAAAAGAGTGAAGTCCAATAAGATTAGTAGGGAATATGTTAAGTTTTCAAGAAGCAGTTAGAAGCACAGTCTGCTTGGATCAAAAGGACAAAGTAGTTCAAAATGAAAAAGTCCTGAAGAGTCTCCAGACTTCTTCAGGCAGGAAAGAGTTTGAGAAAGCTATTCAACTATAAAACATAATTTCTTATAGAAAAGGAAAGTCAAACATGAAAAAGTGCTCAACATTACTTGGCATCAGGGAAATCCAAATCAAAACCTCAGTGAGATAGCACCTCACACCAGTCAGAATGGCTAAAATTAACAAGTCAGGAAACGACAGATGTCGGCGGGGATGTGGAGAAAGGGGAACCCTCCTACACTGTTGGTGGGAATGCAAGCTGGTGCAGCCACTCTGGAAAACAGTATGGAAGTTACTCAAAAAGTTGAAAATAGAGCTACCCTATGAACCAACAATTGCACTACTGGGTATTTACCCCAAAGATATAGATGTAGTGAACCGAAGGGGCACCTGCACCCCAATGTTTACAGCAGTAATGTCCACAATAGCCAAACTATGGAAAGAGCCTAGATGTCCATCAACAGATGAATGGATAAAGAAAATGTGGTATATATACAATGGAATATTCTGCAGCCATCAAAAAATGAAATCTTGCCATTTACAACAACATGGATGGAACTAGAGGGTATTATGCCAAGCGAAATAAGTCAGCCAGAGAAAGACAATTATCATATGATCTCGCTGATATGTGGAATTTGAGAAACAATTCAGAGGATCATAGGTAAAGGGAGGGAAAAATGAAACAAGATGAAACCAGAGAGGGAGACAAGCCATAGAGACTCTTAATCTCAGGAAACAAACTGAGGGTTACTGGAGTGGTGGGGGGTGGGAGGGATGGGGTGGCTGGCTGATGGACGTTGGGGAGGGTATGTGTCATGGGGAGCACTGTGAATTGTGTAAGACTGACGAATCACAGACCTGTACCCCTGAAACAAATAATACATTATATGTTAATAAAAATAAAAAAAATATATAAAACAATTGTTTTTCAACTGTAAAAAAACAAAAAACAAAACAAAACAAAAAGGAAAGGAAGGTCGACTCAAAATGAAGAGCTAAGAGTCCAGAAGATAGAATCAAGACTCATGGAGAACCACTCCCGGGGAGATTAGCTCCTAATCAAAGAACCAGTGGCATGGGCCTTCCAGGATTTCAGAATTCTGTGGACCAGGGACTGCTACGTGCCTCCTGACTAGTTCCTTCACCTCCATCCTATTTTTGAAGAGAATATTTGTTGTGGTCATTCTATTCCTGTATCACCATTGCATGTAGGGTTTGTGCTTCTGTGTATGGGAGGGGAAAATAACAATCTCTTGAGTTCACAGGTCTTCAGACTGAGAAGAAGCATACTTGAAGAGTTATATCCAGGGAACTACATCATCTCTATCTGACTGTGATTTAAATGAGGAGATCCTGGATTTTGAGCTGATGCTATAATAAAATAAGAGGGTAGAAGATCTTAAGAGTTGTGGTGAGTCCATTTTACCTATGAGAAAGGTATAAATTGTGGTGACCAGAGGGTGAACCATGATAACTAGTATTGAGAGATGTCCACTGTCAATTACTTTCCTGTCGGTGTGCATATGCTGCACCTCTATTAAGAGGTGGGGTCATGTTTGTTTCTTCTTGAATCTGGGATGGATCTAGTGACCTGCTTGACCCAGAGAATGCAGCAGAAGAGATGTTCTGGGACTTCTGAAACTATGTCAGAAGATGTCTTAAGGTATCTTCCCAGATTCCTTTTCTTTCTTTTTTAAAAAATATTTTATTTATTTATTTGACAGAGAGAGATACCAAGAGCAGGAACACGAGCAGGGGGAGTGAGAGAGGGAGAAGCAGGCTTCCCGCTGAGCAGGCAACCTGATACAGGGCTCAATCCCAGGACCCTGGGACCATGACCTGAGCCAAAGGCAGACGCTTAACGACTGAGGCACCCAGGTGCCCCTCTTCTCAGATTTCTTAAAACACTTATTTGGGGATGCTCCCTCTCAGAACCTTGTGATCATCTATTAAAAACCCAAGCCACATGGAGAGGTGTTTTGCAGGTGCTCCGGCTTACATCCTCAGCTAATAGCCAGCATCAACTGCCAACCATGTGAGTGGACCATCTTGGACATGTATCCCAGATGAATCTTCAAATGATTCTAGTTCCAACCACTACTAGGCTCTAGTTATATGAAAAATCCCAAATAAGAAGCATATGAAAAATCCCAAATAAGTTGAGCCCAGTCAAGTCACAAAACCATTAAAAATAATTTTTTCAAGTCACTAAGTTTTATGGTTTTTTGTTGTGTAGCAAACTGGAACACTCATTATGTTTTTACTCATCAGTTTTAGCATACCTGTTTATTTTTGAGCCAGTACCAAACTGGTCACCACTGTAGAATTATAATACATTTTAGGGCCAGTTTCCTGTTACAGAACACATATACCAATGGGTTTGGTGTACAGGCTCTGGAGTCAGACTCAGATTCTATCTCCACTACTTCTAAATGTATCCTTGAATGGTATTCAACTGCTATGTTTTTTACTTTCTTTATTTACAAAGTAGTATAATAAAAATACTTATTTCATATGGTTGCTTAGCGGGATTCATGAAATAATGTAAGTGTCTGCCTTCGGCTCAGGTCATGATCCCAGGGTCCTGGGATTGAGCCCCGCATTGGGCTCCCTGCTTGGCGGGAAGCCTGCTTCTCCCTCTCCCATTCCTCCTGCTTGTGTTCCTGCTCTCGCTATCTCTCTCTCTCTTTGTCAAATAAATAAATAAAACCTAAAAAAAAAAAGAATTCCTAGCAATTTTCAGGGCTCAATAAATATTAGTTATGATTATTACTCTTCCTTTTCAGATTTTTCAGAACTTCATAAAGACATTTAATCTCATTAGAGGTTCATTAAAACATTGCCTCTATGAAGTTAATTGATATGTTTTTCCATCTTTACTATATTGTTCAAATGTCTTTGGAGTGTTTTAAAGTTTGAAATTATTTAGACTGAATATATTAAATAAATGTTAGTTTAGATCTACAATTTGTTAGAGAAAACCCATGGGTCTGGCTGTGTTTTGTATGGAAAATCTTCCATTTTAGACTTGTTAATTGATTTGTGTCCCCTGTGTTATATAATACTCCCAGAGGAGGACTAGGAGAGCAACCAGTTATCAAATATATTAATGGTTCTTCAGTAAAATTTATGAGTATTTACACTAAGAGGAACATAAAATGACTAAAAGTAGTCTCACGTCAATATAGGTCATGTTTTATTACCAAATGAATCAAGTCAGGTCATGTTTCAGTGCCAAATGAGTTATGGAAAAACATGGAATTTTCAGAGTAGTGAATAATGGATTTTAGACCCACACATTTTCTTTGTGTCCATTCTGGGAATATAGACTTGGAGGCTATTGGCCCATAATCAGTAGTTGGAGTGAAGTGAGTGAACTTGCCCAGGAAGACATGCCAAGGGACTAGGAAACATCAACATGATGTTCTTGCTAGGTTTCTTAGAACATTCTTTTATTTTTTATTTTTTTTAGAACATTCATTTTTAATTGTATGTTTGTATGTTTTTATTTCTTTGGTTTCATTTTTTTTATTCCTCATGAGATTTTTTTAATTCCAAAATAAGAGCAAACTAGTGACTAAAGTCAACTGCTAAAGTTCTCTTTTGCAGAACAACATAAATGCTGCCCAGCCTAGACAACCTAGTAGTTTACAGGGCCAATAATTTAGGCAGAGTATCACAAACCTGAAAAAATTAATTTAAAATATGACCCCAAACCTCTTGGAAAAAAACATAGAGAACCTGGTGAAAATGCCAATTTGGTGATTTTTTTTAGTAAGACCAGTTGTTAACAAAATACAGGATAATATATCACTGTAGAGGACAAAAGCACCCAGGAATATTCTTCCTCAAATACCTACATTTCAAGTTATAGAGTCACAAATTTGTGAATACTTATTGGCTATTATTAAAAGGATGGCCAGAGCTTTATGCTTGTCTGTTATCTTATGGTTTTGAGGAGAAGTTGGCAAGTATCATCTACGTAGGTGGGTGTGAATGATCAAGGGAAAATGACAGGTCAGAGAGGTAGAAATGTGATCTCTGTTTTTAGTAAATCCATGGAGCTGGAAAAACATGTGATACTTAGTTAGCAACAACAATAAGAGTTGTGATCCTTAAAGTTTTCAACCCAGAATTTAATAAAAACTGTGCCTTCTCCCCCCATAAGATGTATTGATGCCTGTCCACCCAATTTTGCACACCATTTTAGATGATTTACATATTAATTAACTCATCCAGGGACCCTGGATGCCTGCTTTAAATAAAATCTGATTCTTATCCAAGCTGAGATACAAATACTTGCCCTCTCTGCTCCAACCTTAGGATAGTAAAAAGGAAAAGACATAAAAGAAATTAAAAAATGGCTCTAGCATTTAATGATAATATTTATTATGACTTAATTTAGAATATTAGGATATCCTGATTATTTTTAGCTATTGGAAAGGGATTAAGAAAAAGTTTCTTTTTTATTTTATTTTATTTTATTATTTATTTATTTGACAGAGAGAGACACAGTGAGAGAGGGAACACAAGCAGGGGGAGTGGGAGAGGGAGAAGCAGGCTTCCCACGGAGCAGGGAGCCCGATGCGGGGCTGGATCCCAGGACCCTGGGATCATGACCTGAGCTGAAGGCAGACGCTTAACGACTGAGCCACCCCTGTGCCCTGAGAGAGTTTCTTTTTAAATTATAATTTGTAATAAGTTAGAGAGTTAATATAACATTATAGGCCATTTAAGAGTATGGAGAATTACTTAATAGGATTTACTGTGCACACTTTAATGCATTTCCTTTTAGTTTTTTTCCTCAGTTCAAAGAGTAAAAATTTTAAAATATATGAAAGTAGAGAGAATACCATAACAAATCCCCAATGTCCATCACCTAGTGTGGCAGATATTATTTTTAAAAGATGCCTGAAATATTTTTACCTCACATGCTATTCTTCCAATGTGACCTTGCCACTCTGCCATTAAAAGGTGGAGGGGGAGACGAACCATGAGAGACTAGGGACACGGAGAAACAAACTGAGGGTTCTAGAGGGGAGGGGGGGTGGGTTAGCCTGGTGATGGGTATTAAAGAGGGCACGTACTGCATGGAGCACTGGGTGTTATACACAAACAATGAATCATGGAACACTACATCAAAAACTAATGGTGTAATGTATGGTGATTAACATAATCAATAAAAAAGAAGGAAAAAAAGGTGGAGTCTATAATCCTTCCATTTGTCTAGAGTAGGCTGAAGTGATGCTGAGTACTGTCTAGATAGTAACAGTGAACATAAGCCTCCTGCTGGTTTCTATTGGGACACTTGCCCAGGGCCTCAGCTACCATGTAAGAAGTCTGTTTTCTCTGAGACGATCAAGTGCAGAAATCACCTGAGGAGGAGAGAAAGCGAAGAGATGGGGGAAGAAGATGAAGGAGGGACCCCCGTGAAGACTCCCAGCTCTCCCAGCCCCCATCTGCTCCAGTGAAGAAGGAAGCCAGGTGCAGCCACCATCTGATGCAGCTGCAGGAGAGACCCTGAAGGAGATGGCCCAGCTGATCCCAGTCAACTACCAAATCTGTCAGCAAAATAATGATTGTTATTGTTTTGAGACCCTGTTTCCTGACAGTGTACTAAAAAGCAATAGTTAACTAGAACACCTAGGTATAAAATTATTAACAGATTTCCATATTTGTTCATCTAATTTTTTTCTTTGCAGGAGAATTTTATTATTTTCTTATTTTTAAAAAAGATTTTATTCATTTATTTGACAGAGAGAGAGAGAGAGAGAGCACAAACAGGAGAGTGGCAGGCAGAGGGAGAGGGAGAAGCAGGCTCTCCACTGAGTTAGGAGCCAGTCGAGGGGCTCCATCCTAGGCTGGGATCATGACCTGAGCCGAAGGCAGACATTCACCCCTGAGCCACCCAGGCACCCCTGCAAGAGAATTTTAAAGCAAATCTCAGACCATGATATTTCACCCCTAGTTCATTTTCTATTCCTAAAAATTAAGGACCTTTTTTCCCCACATAATGTAAAATATATTTACATACTATAATAACCAGCCCATATTCAAAATTCTTTTATTGTTCCTAAAATACTTTTGCACTTATTTTGTTTAAATCAGATCGCAAACAAGATCCACACATTACATATGATTATTATACCTTATATCCCTTTTCTTATTGAATAACCCCAATTTTTAAAAAAAAAGTCATTGACTTGTAGAAAATACCGTATTTATATTTTAAAATACTTTAAAATATAGCCTATACAGATTTGTGTCAAGCACTCTGTAACATAACATTTTTCATATTGCTATAATTTCATAACTATATCTCTTAATGGCTACTATATATACCACTGAATTACTATACTTTGGTTTGCTCACTCATTCCCCTAAAGTTGGACATCATTAAATTTTAAAAAATAATTTATTAGATAAAAATCGTACCACTTGGGGCACCTGGGTGGCTCAGTCGTTTGGGCGTCTGCCTTCACCTCAGGTCATGGGATGGAATCCTGCATCAAGCTCCCTGCTCAGTGGGGAATCTGCTCGTCCCTCTGTCTCTGCCTCTCCCCACCCCTGCCCCCCACCCCTGCTCTCTCTCTTTTTTTTTTAAAGATTTATTTATTTATTTTGAGAGAGTGAGAATGAGAGAGAGAGAGAGAGTACATGAGAGGGGGGAGGGTTAGAGGGAGAAGCAGGCCCCTCACTGAGCAGGGAGCCCAATGCGGGACTCAATCCCGGGACTCCAGGATCATGACCTGAGCCGAAGGCAGTCGCTTAACCGACTGAGCCACCCAGGCGCCCCCCACCCCTGCTCTCTTGCATGTGCGCTCATTTGCTCTCTCTCTCTCCCAAATAAATAAATCTTTAAAAAAATAGTACCAAGTATTGATACATGTTACACAGAAGAACCTTGAAAATATTGCTAAATGAAGGAAGCTAGTCACAAAAAATATATATATTGTATTTTATGAAATGTCCATAGTAGGCAAGTCTATAGAGACAGAAATTAGGTTGTTGCCCAGGGCTGGGTGGTTTGGTTAGAAATATGGGGTTTCTTTTTGGGGTGATGAAAACATTCTAAAATTGATTGTGATGATGGTTGTACAACTTTGTGAGGATATACTAAAAGCATTGAATTATACACTTTATTTTTTTTTAAGTTTATTTTTCTTAAGCAATCTCTACACCCAATGTGGGGCTCAAACTCATGACCCTGAGATCAAGAGTTGCATTCTCTGACTGAGCCAGCCAGGAGCCCTGAATTATACACTTTAAATAGTGAATTATATGGTATGTGAATTATGTCTCATCAAACTGTTATATAAGAAAGGTGGTATTGCCTTCTTGAGTGTTTTTGAATTTTGTTCTTTATTAATAAGGTTGAAAGTGTTTCCTTCTGCTTGGTTCCTCCTAGCTTTATTTCCTCTTTAAAAAGTGAACTAACAATAGATTTCAAAAGATTTTTTGTTTAAAAATTATTAAAATAATCTTTTATTGTAAGCAATGCAAAGGATAAAAATATAAAAGCACACATTTTAACAGAAAAAATGTGCTATTGAAAAATGGAACACTTATTTTAATCCTTGGGAAAACTGAGCAAATTACTACAATGTAATATTGAGGCTGTTTTGCATGAATATAGATTAAAAAGGCAATATCTAATTGCCAGACAAGAGAAATTACAACCAAATCCAAAGTACCTTAATTTAGAGTTGGTCTTTATGACTGCCATATCCACTCAAATTTCTTCTTTCAGTAGAATAAAATATTTTATTTATTTATTTTTTAATTAATTAATTTTTTAAAAGATTTTATTTACTTGACAGAGAGAGAGAGCACATAAGCAGGGGAAGCAGGAGAGGGAGAGGGAGAAGCAGACTTCCCGCCGGGCAGGGAGCCCGATTCAGGGCTCGATCTCAGGACCCTGGGATCATGACCTGAGCTGAAGGCAGACGCCCAACCAACTGAGCCACCCAGACACCTCAGCAGAATAAATACTTTAATGCTATTTTGCTATTATACTTCAGGTTAATTTTCTCCTTTGAAATGTAACAGGTTAAAAAAAAAGAAATGTAAGAGGTAGCTTCTAAAAAGGGGTCCATTATATATTTAACAAGTCTAGAACTTTCTAAATATACATGTTTGGAAATATTATTTGGAATAAAAACAATGAGGACCAGAAACCAGAGGAAGGAAGCTTAACGTCAGAGCTCTGGTGGTTGCCTTAAGGAACTTAAAATTATTTCTTTCACCTACTTTGCAGGCTTATCAAGTGGTGTCATGTGAGGACTCTGAGGGTGACATTTATCCAATAATCAGATATTTAAGTGCTTTTTGGGGGTACTGCTTGAGAATACGTAACAACTCAATCTCCTGCTTTATAAACCCAACCCCTGCAGTGACAACAAATCTTAAGCAAATCCCTTCGAGGGTATTTTCAACTTCATTTAATTTAAAGGAATCAGGAAAAGTAAAGAATGGATATTTGTCTAATATGGGAATTAGACATTTCAGTAGGCATTCTAGGAAAATCAGCCTTTAACAACATGCTATTCATTTTAGAGTTATAATTCCAAGAGATACCTGCCATTCTCTGCCTGCCACTTCCTCTCCAGCCACGTTCAGAATGGATGCTCCGGCAGGCAGAAGTCTAAGATTTCCCACCCACTGGTGTCTAGGGACTGCATAGTCCCTGGGACTGTGAGTATGATGGACTTCACCTCCAGGAGTAAATTATGTTACAGGGCTCTCTTGGCCTTAAAATAGGGAGATTATGTGGGTCAGCCTAATCATGAGTCTGTGAAAAGCAGTTTTCTCCAGCTGGTTACAGAAAGGAATTTAGAAATTCTAAGTGTGAGAAGAATTTGATACACTGTGGCTGGCTTAAAGATTGCGGGAACCATGTGGCACAGAATTCAGAGACACATCTAGGAGCTGAGAGTGGCCCCTGGTTGAGAGGCAGCAAGGAAATGGGGACTCAGTCTTACAACTACAAGGAACTGAATTCTGTTCACAGCGAGAATGAGTTCGGAAGTGGATCTTCTCCCAGGGCTCCATAAGAGAACTCAGTCCAGCTAATACCTCGATTTCAGCTTTGTGATTCCTTGAGTAGAGAATCCAGTTCATGCCATGCTGAACTTCTGACCTATCAGTGTGAGTTAATAAATTGTTTTTTTTTCCTGTTTTTTTTTAAATTCACTTTTCAAAAATTTTAAAATACAAAAGAATTCAAACATATTGGGAGATTCAGAAGATTATATCACTCAGATTTTTTGTGCCATATTTGCATGAGATCTTTTTTCAAAGTTGTTTCCTTTTTAAAAAAAACTGTGGTAAAAACACATAATATAAAATTTACCCTCTTAACCATTTTTTTTTTTTTTTAAGAAGGCTCCACACTACCCGGGGCTAAACTCACCATCCTGAGATCAAGACCTGAACTGAGACCAAGAATCAAACACTTAACTGACTGAGTCACCCAGGCACCCCACCTCTAAAAATCATTTAAAAAAAATGTTTTATTTATTTTAGAGAGAAAGTGTGTGAGTTGGGGGGGGGGGGCAGAGAGAGAGGGAGAGAGAGAATCTCAAGCAGACTGTGAGCTGAGAGCCAAGTCTGACACAGGGCTCGATCCCACCACCCCAAGATCATGACCTGAGCTGAAATCAAGAGTTGACCACTTAACCAACTAAGCCACCCAGGCACCCCCTTCCTAACCATTTTTAAGCATCCAGTTCAGTAGTGTTAAGTGTATGACACTGTTGTTGTGAAACAGATCTCTGGAACTTTTACATCTTGCAATTTGGAAGCTCTATACCCATGAAACAGCTCTAACACCTCCCCCACTGCACCTCCCAGCCCCTTGTACCCACCATTTTAGTTTCTGTTTCTGTAAATTTTACTACTTTAGATACCTCGTAGAAGTGGAATCACAGTAGGTGACTGGCTTATTTCACTTGGCATTATGCCCCCAAGATTTATCCATGTTGTAGCATGTGATAATTGCTGTTGTTTTAAGCCACTAACTTTCTGGTAATTTTTATTCAATGATAGAAAACTAATACAAATGCTCATCCATTTTTGCTTTATTAAATGTGTCTGTCTCTGATACAAAGAAAAATGTTCCAGCAGTTTGATTTGTAGGCCACCTCACATGTGTCACCATGGGAGGCGGGCCTGAGCCAAGAGAGTGATAGCGTCTCAGATGAGAGAGAACCAGGCTGCCACTGCAGGACCTCAGACCCATGGTGAGAGCGCCTGCAGAGCTTCGAACTTTGCAGTCAAATGCTCTACCCCTGAGCTATACCCCCAGAGCTTCAAACTTTGAAAAGCTGATTTTAGACATCTTGTGGGCAGTCCTGCCCTCATTAGTGACTTAAATGTTTATACATTGAACAGATCCGTGTTTTCAGATTTGGGGCATAAGACCTAATTCAACATCAGGGATGACTTAGCAATTGGTTTTCTATCCTGGAAGTACAAGTATATTTTTCTGGACACACTTGCAGTGATTCTGGGTTTTTCCTTTAGATGTCATCAAGAGTGTATTTAACATTTTAAAAATGCTTAAAATTTGTGATTAGGTATTGTATCCTAAAAAATCTTCGAAAACGGAAAAAGAAATCTATGTGAAAGTGATTTTTTTTTTTGACCAAAGCAGTTACATCAACCTAAAGTGTTGCTGTTTTGTCAGGTCATCTCCAATGGTTTAACTTCACATGAACAGATTTCTAAAAATTTACTTTGATAGATATCCACTCATATTGGATGACAAAGAGGCTCTTGTTTACTCATGAATGTCAATGTTTAAGAGGAATGAATTTTTAGGCAAATATTGTATTCTATATACTTAATGTTGCTCTTATTATTGGAAGAGAAACAGATGTTAATATATTCTAAATATTCTTTGTTGTAATATTTCATTTGATCATTGAAAAATATTCCACTCTTTTGACTTTTATTTACTCTAATGAAAATCCACTGACTCTCTTTTATTAATTGCATAAAAAATTTCACCTGGATAATAACTAGTTTGTGGAAATTTGGGATTTGGACTCTGGTAGAAGCTGCTAGGCCATCCATTTATTCTCTCTTTCTTCCTTAGTAACAGACCACTGCTTCTTAATTGCACACATGTCACAGAATAAAAGACATTTCCTGCCACCCCGGCAGCGAGGTGTGACTGTATGTCCAGGTTATGGCCAATACAACAAGAGTGGTGTACTGCTTGGGATTTACGAGAAGATGTCTGAAAGGATACAGACCGAGTTGGGAGGTGTCCTTTCGCTTTCTCTTTCCCTTTCCTCCTTCTTACAACTGCTCAGGGGATGTGACACTGGGGTTGCAAACTTCTAGGAGTCATCTTGGACCTGAAGTCATAAATTTGGATGGTGGAACAGCAAGACGGGAACCTGTCCCCTCCTTTACACCACAGATCTGCTATAACAGCCGTGAACTAGTCATTGCTAGATTTCTCTTACTTGAGAGAGAAACAAACTTTTATCTTTTTAAAAAGACTAATATTTTGGTTTATTAGAGGAACCTGTACCTAATCTTAGTTATCATAGAATAGAATCTAGGCTTTAGCCTGAGAAAAACATTCTACCTTCCTCCTTCTTCACCTGGTGAACTTCTACTCGGCCTTCACATCTGAGCTTAGGTGTCATCTTCACTGAGAAGCTGCCCCTGCTTTCCTCAGTCTGGGTCGTGTTCCAAGGGACGTTTTACACATCAGTTAACACAACACATCAGTGGTTTACTATAGCTTTTTAGATGATGAAATTTTTTGAGGATGAAGCTAGTACACATATATTTATATATTTACTTTATAATGCTTATTTTTTGTTAATCTTTGTTTTTTCAGTTTTATTGATATATAATTGACATATCCAAATCTTTTTTTTTAAAGTAAACTTTATGCGCAGCTTGGGACTCAAACTCATGACTCTGAGATCAAGAGTCACATGTTCAACCAACTGAACACGCCAGGTGCCCCTAGAATGTTTAAATATTAATAGGGCTCAAAGATTTATTGAAGTCCGGTTTTATTATTTGCTATTTGCATGAATTTGAGTAATATTTTCTCTGACACTAATTTTCCCCTTGGAGAATGGAGAAGTTAATAACTAGTTGATACAAGAACTGAATAACAACAACAAAGCCCATTGTTTTGCATTTAGGGGGTATATAATAACTATTAATTCCTATCATCTTCTCTTAAAAGTAGCAAAATGGTGATCCATATGTATGTATTTATAACACTTAAATAAAACTCAAATCAAAATATAAATTCAGGGGCGCCTGGATGGCTCAGTCATTAAGTGTCTGCCTTTGGCTCAGGTCATGATCCCAGGGTCCTGGGATCGAGCCCCGCATTGGGCTCCCTGCTCAGCGGGAAGCCTGCTTCTCCCTCTCCCTCTGCCCCTGCTCGTGTTCCCTCTCTCTCTGTTTCTCTCTCTGTCAAATAAATAAAATCTTAAAAAATATGTATATATAAATTCAAAACCCTCTGTTTCCTAACCAAAAATTTCTGATGCCATCACGAATACAAAGAAAACTCGAGAAATACTATAGTAAAAATCAACCTCTGACTGCATTTTTGGCTTAGAGGATCATGGTCAATGATTACCACATATGAGAACCCCTTAAACATAAAATAAAGAGAAGCAGAATTCATTCACTTAAAATTAGGGCTGAGAATATCCTCCTCTTATAATGCCTATTACATCACCTATTACATCATCTATCTGCGAGGTGCAGTGACAGAACATCCTCACGAGAGGGCACCATTGTAACTCCTATCACCTGGAGACAGCATACTTTATTTGCAATGTTTGTTGTGGTTTCTAACTTTTAGTAACTTGAACAAACTTCCAGCCTCCAAGGGGCAGGCTTTTCAGAAAATGTATCAAGTCATTAGATATAAAGTCAGCATTAAGGGGTAACAAAGGGAAGTCAAAAAGTTAGGTCTCTGAAAGGATAGTTCAATATGAAAACGCTTTTCTTTCCCATATATCTATTTTTATCAAACACCAATGCAAAGTCTCTGTTTTTGCCAGTGAGTTCAACTATTAATGTAGTATTAATAAATCAGAAGAAAGCTGATGAAAGGTTGGTTTGACCCAGAGGCAGAGCCAACATAGGCTATTTTGGGTTGTTATCACCAGAAAACAGAACTACAAGTAAAATTTGTAAAATGTCATATATGGCTTTATCGAACATTTCTACTTATTAATTTCCCCAGTTGAAAGAAGTAGGCTTTCCAGCTATTATTTAACCTCATTTTATAGAAAGATTTAGATAGGTTAATTAACATGTTCAAAGACTGACAGCAAGTTTGTGGCAAAATGAGCACCTGAGCCCGAGAGCACAGTAAAGTTCCTGCTTTTTTTTTTTTTTTTAATAAATAAAGCTATTCTATGCTTCAGCCTCACATAAGAAGTTCTTCATTGTTCACCCTAAGGAGGTTTTAGAATTCCGTAAACAGTTTTGTGCCACATTTCTTGGAAATTCACAAGGCCTGTAATTGCTAACATAAGCATGACCTAATGTTAGCTCACAAGGGGTGCTTTTCCACTTAACCCATCAAGTGACAGTCTTATCTGCATATATATCAGTAATATCATCAGAAAAGAATATCAATACATATAATTTTACTATAAATCATTTACTTACCACCAATTTAACAAGGATGTAAAAATAACTTGCTATGGCATCAAAGATAAAGATGAAGGAAGAATGGAATTTGATCCCCAGATCGGCACAGCCCTATGAGAGAGAACTGTCTGCTGCTGAGTTCTGGGTAATGAATCTCTAAGGTAAATATCACGATAGTAACTCAAAAGAGCTTTTGAAACTCTGTTAGAGGTCACAGTGTCAAATGCCCTTAGGTGCTAGATAGATAACACCATGATATGGGACAGGTGTAAAAAAATGTTTTTCCATGAAATACTCAATCCTCTTTCTAGCTTTCACTTTCCGGCTTTCAGTAGAGATGGTAGTGTGTGAAAGATTTCATTTTTCCCTTAGCTTGACTCTAAGAAGGACAGACACACAAACATCAAGACAACGCTACCTGAACTCTTGGCATGGGGGAGGCAGCCTGGAAGGAGGGTTCTGTGGTGACCTGATCATGTCCATCCAGGGGGGAAGCTCCTTCTTAGCCCTCACACTTTGCTACTTGAGGGAATGGATGTGAGTTTAACTTTACTACATTTTCAACGTTTCTGAAGAAAAGCTGAAAATCTGGATTTTTAGGTGCAGTCTCCTCATGTTTATAAGTTACCAGCTCACACAAAAATTAGCCAGTTGTGCTGGCTAAACAAGTTTGTGGGCAGGATTTGGCCTGTGGGCCATTGATTTGCAACCACTTGATTGTGCCTTAATTTCTAGGTGAGTGTTCTCTCCTAAATTCCTGACCTGAGTAATCCATGAACTACTCGAATTCTCTACTGAGATGGGCACAGTTCTCATATGTTCAACATATAATACAAAACCACTCCATGGTCTTCTCTGTAAAACCCACTGCCCTACTGCTATTGCATCTAATCAACAGCACTACCAACCACTCTGGTCCTTCAGCTCCAAACTGGCAGCTGATCTAGACCTCTCTTCCATGCCACCCACACCTGATTAGTAACCACATGTTATTATTAGTTCTGCCTCCTCAAACTCTGTCCAATCAGTCCTCATTGCTCCGTACTGGCCACCACCATCTGTGGTATTATCTCTCATCTGTACGGGGGCAACAGTGTCCAAGCATTTTTCCAGCATTCCATCTCGCCTTTTCTCTCTCTTCCACCGGTACGATCTTTTCAATGGAAATCGATCAGGTAACTTTCTAGCTTAAACACTTTAATGACTTATGGCTGATATTAGGGTGGAGTTGAAAGTTTACCCTGGTGATAAGGCCGCCACAATCTGGCGGCCACTCAATCATTCACTTGGCAAATGTTTATTGAGCACCTGGCGGACACATTTGAAGCTTCAATACACAGCAATGAATGAAAACAGGCCAACGTCTCTGCCTTCCGGGTCACTTACTGAGTGTGACTCTGAAAGCGTGGTTTATTGTGCGTGGACATTTATCAACCGATTTTCTATCATTTATTTCACTTATACTTAAGACCCGTCATGGCCCAGGTAGAATTCTGGGTACTCAGGAAACCAAGGCTAATAAGGCACAGCTTCTGTGGTCTTTGCCCTGGTGCAATCGTTTATACCCATATCTCCATGACCGACATTCCCATCATCATCAGTGGGCTAGTCTTCTAGCACTTTTTTTTTCTAAGTCTTTAGAAGTGTTGGAAAATGTTAAGTGTGAGTGAAGTCTCTGGGGATTTATTTAGATTTTGGAAATATCATCCCCTACTGTCACTATGGAGATACTGTTCAGATTTATAAAATGACCTTGATTCCCCAAAGGACATTGTTTGAATAAATGGATGAATAAAAGATTGAATCCGTGAGTGCCACCTGGTAGGGCAGCTCAGAGCATCATGCCTATAGAGCCACATTTTTTTCTGTTTATTCTTATTGTCTTCAATGTTTAATTTTTTTTAAAATTTATTTTATTATGTTATATTAATCACCATACATTACATCATTAGTTTTTGATGTGGTGTTCCATGATTCATTGTTTGCGTATAACACCCAGTGCTCCATGCAGAACGTGCCCTCTTTAATACCCATCACCAGGCTAACCCATCCCCCACACCCCTCCCCTCTAGAACCCTGAGTTTGTTTCTCAGAGTCCATCGTCTCTCATGGTTCGTCTCCCCCTCCGATTTCCCCCCTTCATTTTTCCCTTCCTACTATCTTCTTTTTTTTTTTTTTTTAACATATAATGTATGATTTGTTTCAGAGGTACAGGACTGTGATTCAACAGTCTTACACAATTCACAGCGCTCACCATAGCACATACCCTGCCCAATGTCTATCACCCAGCCACCCCATCCCTCCTACCCCCCACCACTCCAGCAACCCTCAGTTTGTTTCCTGAGATTAAGAATTCCTCATATCAGTGAGGTCATATGATACATGTCTTTCTCTGATTGACTTATTTCACTTCAGGATATCCTCTAGTTCCATCCATGTCGCTGTAAATGGCAAGATTTCATTTTTTTTTGATGAGCCACTTTTTTTTTAAGGTTTTATTTATTCATTTGAGAGAGAGACAGAGAGCGCACAAGCAGGGGGAGAGGCAGAGGGAGAGGCAGACTTGGTCTTAAGGAAGGAGGCAGATGAGTAAGGCATACAGATTGCTAGGTGAATGTGGAGAGGGGAAGAAAGGCAATTGCATCCAACTGAAGAGCCTAGAACACGGGTATCTGACCTGGTGCTTACCAGATGTATAAAATTTCAACAGGCGGGAAAAAAGATAGTTCCAATTGGATGGCCTATTCAGAGCAGGTCTGAGCTGTGTGAAGCTACGTCCTGTGTCCAGGAGATAGCACTGTCTGTGGGGCTCCTGCAGGGGTGGGGAGGGTGTGGGAGGGGACAGGCAGTAAGGGGATCCAGGCCAGGCTGGGGTGGGATCACCTTACAGAGTGTGGAGAAGGTCATAACAAGAAGTGAGAATAGGAGGGGCACCTGGGTGGCTCAATTGTTAAACAGCTGACTCCGGACCTCAGGGTCACGAGTTCAAGCCCCATGTTGGGCCCCGTACTGGGTGTGGAACCTACTTAAAAAGAAAAAAAGAAGAAGTTGAAAACAGGAGGTACATTTGGGCTTTCAAGCACATCAAAGTAATTATTGCATCTTTGCAAGACCAGAGCTGCCCATAGCCCTCCTGGCCTGCAGTTTTTCTTTTTGCGTTACAGTGTAGTGCCAAGTTGGAATCCAGACAGCATAAACAGAAATATCCCTCTTGACAGAAGCTGCTGACCTGAATCACGGGACAATTCCCACGCATGATCCGTGTGGAGTGTCCTGTTGGTCCTGGCCGATTGGAGGACTCAGCAGAGAAAGGAGCAGCAAAAAGTTAATTTGCTCTGTGAGGGTTTTAGGAGCACAGGCTTTGGCAGGTTTTAAGAACAAAATTTACAGCTTTAATAAAACTGATAAAGTCTTTCTCACTTTTATACATTGAAATATGATTTGATATTTACTGGAGATAAAGGGGATGTAGCGAGTTTCCCCAGGGCTCCTGCTGGAGACGGAAATGACATCATCTATAATGAATCCAAGGACTCATCTTTGGATTAGGATCTAGGTGAGTAGGAGGAGATGAGGAGTAGGTCGAGGGTTCAAGCATGAAGTGAACAAATATGAAATAGAGTTTAACCCAGATGGCCTTAAGCGTTTCTGAGGTACTGTTGTGCATCTGAAAACCTAGAAGAAAGCAAGAGAAGGGCTTAGAGGGGCCTTAGCTGGCCCACCTCCATAACTCACAGGCTGCGTGGACTCCTGTGATGCCTGACCCCGATTCTAATAGGGCTGCATGTTCTTTTACTTAAAACAGGATATAAGACAATGTGCAATTTCATCTTCCTTATTTATCTCTCCCAGATCCAGTGAGAAGCAAATTTGCACATAATGACAGATCGCAGGCATCTAGCCCCAAATGGAGTGTCTGGTTGTGATCCATCATCATGACATATCAGCTTTAGCAAACATGGCTGCTCACAGGGGGACACAATCTGTGAGTGAAATTGGAGGGAGCAGGATTTTAAGAGCCATACATCAATAAGAGAAGGGCTGGGGGAGGGTGCTGATGGGATTCATCCTCCGATAGTGGGCAGCTTCACCCCAACCTCAATCAAAAGTCTTTTACCTTGTATTTTTTTTTTCTTTTCAAATGAATATCCAAAGATAGTATATCTTTGTCACTTGGGGATTATATGGAGACTCTTAAATCAGATGAAATCTAGGTTAGTGGTTGTTTTGTCAGGATGGTCAAATCCTCCTTGAAAGATAAATCAGAGAAGGGGAACAGAGAGGCTTTAATTTGATTAGTTGGCTATAAAATCAAATGGGGTATTTTGTTTGCTTGTTTGTTTTTTGGTGTTGCTTTGAGCTTTTTTTTTTATCAGGGTTTGGATAAAATTTGGAGAGGACACATAAAAATTGTTGTCATGTACTTCAGTTATATTTTCAGATAATCAAGGTAGAACCATCACAAAATCTTGCTATTTTTTTAAAAGATTTATTTATTTATTTTGAGAGAGTGAGAATGAGAGAGAGAGAGAGAGCACATGAGAGGAGGGAGGGCCGGAGGGAGAAGCAGGTTCCTCGCTGAGCAGGGAGCCTGATGCAGGACTCCAGGATCATGACCTGAGCCGAAGGCAGTCGCTTAACCAACTGAGCCACCCAGGCGCCCCAACATCTTGCTATTTAAAAGAACATGAAGGGATTCAAAATTTAGGTCATCTGTAAAGTGTTTATTCGAATAGCTTAAAAATGAAGATATACACATTAAAGAATTAAGGCTGAAGGCTAAAAATTAGAAAGAAAACGGACACATCAAAGATACGAGTGAGTAGAAAGTAATTGGAGAAAGCACTTAGAATAAGATATTTGCTCTAGCTGGGATCCTAACCGCCAGGCTAGATGAGTGTACAGATATGCAATGACTCAGGTCTCTAACACTCAATATCCCAATCTAGGTTCACCACCTGAGTCTTTAGCTTGAGCTGCTCAGATAATCACTAAACCCTCTCGGATAACTTGCCATAGAGTTAGGGAAGAGTTCAAGTCCAAGTTGAATCCAGTACTAGTGAAATCCCCACCCCACCCCCACACCCCAAGTTAAAAGCTACTGGGAGATGATCTAGTTAGAATACTCATCAGTTCATGAAGGAACACTGTGCCATCCAGTGCGGGGGATGGTCATTACAGTTCTTCAAGACACATCCTGCTGATTGATTAGTTGTTTTCTTTCTGATATCTCCAGGAAGCAGTTAAATACAACCTCTCGTTTTGCTGAAGTAAAAAATGAGGCAAAGATGGTGTAAGACATTGATTTCATGCCGTAAATGAAGACCACATTAACATGAGAGCTGTAACTTTTTCTGACTTTAGGCAAATAAATAACACCCCCAAAAGGGTCATTCTGTTAGAATAGAACCCCATTTGAACAACTTCAGTTAAAAGAAAAGGATACTAGCTAGGTCTCTTGCAACTCTAAAAGCAGGCATTCTGCGTGGCCTTTGGAGGGCTATCATGACCTGGAGTGCTGTAGAGACTCAGGAGGGCCCCTCTGTGCATCTGTTTTCCTCTTCTTTTGTTTCTGCAGATCACTTTTCTCTATATCCCAGCCCAAATGATAGTTTCAAGTATATTAACGAGAGCAAATGCAAGGACTGGGTTAAAGACATTCATAAGAAAATCCAGGAAGGTGAGAGAGGATTCTGGGGGTCAATGGGTGAGAGCAACCATAGTGGAAGATGTGAGTGTAAATTCATAAGAAGAACTGAAAACAGCACAACTAAACAAAACAACAAATATTACAAAATCCAGAGATGGGTAAGGGAAGGTGATTGCTTGCTGAATTTTGACACTAAAATGTATGCAAATTCCTTTTTATTGTTTAATGCCTTAGGGGTCTGTCTACTTTCACTGGAAGATTTTAAGAGGGACACTGTGTCCCCAGGGCAAAACCAGGCTTCATCTATGGCGAAGATGCAGAGTGATTGATCTCTGGATGAATGTGTTCATAATTCTGTGATGCAAGCATTTGCAGAGAGGCTGTGTGGGGTCTGCATAAGAATGCAAGTAAACAAAAGAGACATCTACAGACAGTTGACCTTTCTTTCTTATCAATCTCTTTTTTTCTTTCTTCTTTTGTTTGACTCACTTTTATTACGAGGAGCAAAAAGTGAGCAGATTAGAATTATATTTCCTTTCATAATTCATAAACATGAATGGACATGGCTAAATAGTTGGGAAATTTTCAATTTTAACAGGGTATCCTGTGTTGAACACAAGAATCTTTAAGAATCTTCTATTTCTTTCTTTTTTTTTGGAGGGGAATGGGGGCAGAGGGCAAGGGAGAGAGAGAATCTTAAACAGGTTCCATGCCCAGTGTGGAGTGTGGAGCCTGACACTGAGATCATGACCTGAGCCAAATCAAGAATTGGACGCTTAATCGACTGAGCCACCCAGGTGCCCCATGAATCTTCCATTTAGCTATATTATTATTTAATTTCAACTGGTCCTTTCACCCAGAAGACACTGTTGAATGATCCATATTGTGTTGTGTGTGATAGTGCAAGTTAGCACAGACCAGGCATGCTAACAGCCTCCAGCCCTGTTCTAAGAGCCTTGTCTGTGTGACCTCATGTAATCTATACCCACATCCAGTCACATAGACATTGTTAGTTTCCTGTTCTTTTGGTGAAGAAACTGAGGCACAAAGAAATTAAACAACTAGCCCTGGGTCACACAGGTAGGGAGTGGGATGCGAACCTCAGCAAGCAGACTCCAAAGCCTTTTCCTTCACTCAGCTATCTTTCCAAAGACTACAAATATAAATATCTACACCAAACAGCACTTTATGACACCCACTGGAGGAGTGGTTTTTCAGAAGTAGAGAAGGCATGGTTGACTTTCTGGTGTTTGACCTGGCCTCAAAAAAGATTGAAGGATGGAGAATTAATGAATGTTGAACTTAACTGTTGGACAACAGGGGTCCACTAGAGCATTAGAGATTTTGCAGCAAAGAAGGAAAACTATCATGGTGTTGCTTTAGGGGAGACAATTTGGCAGCCCCGTGAGAGATGGTTTTATTGGGGAGAATTGGGCCACGGGAGCTAGGGTGTTAGGACCAAGATGAAAGACTTTAGGACAAAGCTTGCGATTGTGTAGGTATACAGGACTTGGACTTCGAACAATATAATTTCAGGAGACATGGAGAAGATAAAAAAGATAAATCGTAATGCTTTTCCTTTTTCTCAGCTTTCTTTCCTGACCACAAGTACACTTAATTTTTCTGTTTTGTTTCCCTGTGAGAATTTCCCAGGGCAGCAAAACAGTCATGTTTGCCTTTGATATTTGAGTGCTAATCAGATGTTCTATGGTTGTGTTCTGCTGTTTGTGACTTGAAAGGTGACCATATGGGACAAACGAAAGCATGATCCTCAGTCTATGCTCTTGTTTATGGGAGATCCAGTATGGTAGCTTCAATGGCTTCTGTGATGTTTGAAGCCCTCTGGATATTTAAACACAAGCAAAGCCTTTTGAAGGCCTGGATAATGTTGATTAGGTTCCAGATAAATGACAGGGAATGATGCAGTCTCCTATGGAATTACATAACAGGGTGAGATGAATCTTAAGCTCTTTACTTTTCTGCCCTTAAATTAGAGGGTTGCCCTTTTGAAGAAAGTTCTGATGCCTTCATATCCTTCAGGGCTTTACATTTAGACTGGTGGTTGCTTGGAGTTTTTGCTGGTAGTCCTTACCAGGACTTGTTGTAGTATGTGGTTCTGTGTGTTTCTTTGTTTTGTTTTATTTATTGTTTTTATAGAATACAGACCATCTCTTTTAAAAATGAATCATCCCCAAAACATACTAAGTGAATGAAGTCAGACATAAAAGGCCAAATATTGAGTGATTCCACTTGTCTATGTTACTCAGTATAGTCAAATTCAGAGAGACAGAAAGAACAGTGGTCACCAGGGGCTGGAGTGGGTGAGGGGGAATGGGATTGTTTAAATGGGTACAGAGTTTCAGATTGGGATGATGGAAAAGTTTTTTTTTTTTTTAAGATTTATTTATTTATTTGAGAGAGAGAGAGAGAGAGCGTGAGAGAGGGGCAGAAGGAGAGGGAGAGAGCGAATCTCAAGCAGACTCCCCACTGAGCCAGGAGCCAGATGCAGGGCTCGATCCCACAACCCTGAGATAAAGACCTGAGCCGAAATCAAGAGTTGGACCCTTAACCGACTAAACCACCCAGGGGCCCCAGATGACAGAGCCGTTCTCAAAATGGCTAGTGGTGATGATTACACAACAATGTAAATGCAGTTAATGTCACTGAAATGTACTCTTAAAAATGGTTAAGATGACAAACTTTATGTTACATATACTTCATCATGACAGAAAAGAGTCGTGCCACTTACCGTACCTCCAACTTGCAAGGACTGATACGTTGGTAGCTATGTTTCAGGGATCTCCTAATTATTCTATGTTACTTGAAATTCCTTTTTTGAAATGGGCAATCTATGAGCATTTATTAAAGATGGGTCAGACCCTATCATTCACTTCGATCCAGGTAAATAATTGGTCCTCTTTGCTTAGTAGCATTTCACAAATCATATTCTCCTGAAACTTAGATGCACAAGGTGTTAATAAATATCATTGAAAATAATTGAAGGAATTATAAAGCTTGAGAAATTGTGAGTTAAAATTACTAAGAATCTTTCTATCAGACTTCTCAGAAATTTTAGTGTACTAATGTGCATAAAGACTATTCAAGAGGGGAGCATAATATGCCTATTTCCCCCAAGTTTCTGACCACAGTCCTGTCTAATAACAGAAAATCTCTTAGGGCTACAATTCCTCGGATAACAGTTTGGGGAATAAGGGCTTGCAGAATAAAATCCAACAATTTTGTATGTTTTCCAGCATCTTCTATGATGATTTCAACCAAAATTCCAACTTCCTACATTTCCCCCCTCTCGCATAGTACATAGCCGTGTTACACTTCTTGATGAGGGTAATTTGCACTCTTGGCACACCATGCACTTACTCAGACGCAGTCTAATATGCACTCCTCTCATGTTTATCCTCCTGAGACACTTGATTTTGTTCACTTTGAAGTTTTTCCTGGTCTTTTAAATGTAAAGGGATTGCCTTCATCTGTAATCACTATAGCAAATGTCTTATTTTTTTTTGAAGCATTCGTGAATACATTAGCTAATTACATGCTCAATTATGGCATTTTACCTTTATTATTGCTAATTGTTCTCAAGTCTCTCTTATCTACTAAATGTTAAGTTTCATGAGTGCAAGATTATGAATGAGGCTATGTCTTATTCATCTTTGTGTTTTCCACAGCCTGTTGTTATTCATGTCAAATAGGTTTTCAATATGTATATATTTGAAAAATTGGATTAATTGCTAAGCAGTACCTATGATGTATAGAGCTCTGGACCAGGTTTAATTGGTAGGATTAAAAAATATTAGTCACAGTTTCTGTTTGCTAGGAGATAGGAAACCAACATGTGCAGAACTGAAATAATTTTAGGAAAATTATAAAGTGAAATCCCTGGTGCAAATGATGGATAGAAATAGAATATATGAGTGGGGAAGCAGTGGACAGCTAAAGACTCATGTACGTTGGCTGGGTTGAGGGATAGCGCTTGAGCTGAGTTTGTTTTATTTATTTATTTTTAAGATTTTATTTATTTATTTGACAGAGAGAGAGAGAGAGTACACAACAGCAGGCAGAGGGAGAGACAGGCTCCCCGCTGAGCAAGGAGCCCGATGTGGAGCTCGATCCCAGGACCCTGGGATCATGAGCTAAGCTGAAGGCAGATGCTCAACCGACTGAACCACCCAGGCGTCCCTTGAGCTGAATTTTAAAGGAGCTGATGGTCATGGCTTAGTGAAGAAGAGCAGAAATGCTGTTTTCTGTTGCTGTCATCCTATTTTATATTTCATCATCTTTATCAGCATCACCAAAATCACCATTCTTATCACTATTTTGTTATCAAAGAGCTGTCCATGGATTGTGCTCTTTGTTGACCTTTTTGCACCCACCTAGTATAACTGGGGCTTTTCTGGCTCGGTAAGATGATATCTGTAGAAGTACTATACTTAGCATCTCATTGATGAAGTTACTTTTTCCTTTGATCCTGAGGATGGTGCATAAAGGACAAAGGGAAATGATAGAGGTGTTTTAGTACTCTACCATGTCATAGTATATCAACCACATGTTGTAAACTATTGTTCTATGTATCATGACCTGAAGCTTAATGCCATGTTGCCACCATATTCTGGTGGCAAAAGGACTCATAGGCTTTTTCTGCTTTGGTATTATTTACTTAAATAATTATTTTTTTAAAAAGATTTTACTTATTTTTATTTTAGAAAGAGAGAGAGAGCAGGCTAGTGGGGGGAGGGGTAGAGAAAGAGGGAGAGAGAGAGAGAATCTGAAGTAGACTCCACTCTGAGTGTGGATCCTGACTACACAGGGCTCGATCTCATGACCCTGAGATCATGACCTGAGCTGAAATCAAGAGTCAGATGCTTAACTAACTGACCGAGCCACTTAGGTGCCCCTATTTAAATAATTCTGATTTTTAAGACTCCATGAAAGTTTTCACAAGTCTTGCTTTATGGAAACCTACTGAAGGGGATATTGCCTAAATGACTGCTGGCCCTTATCATTACTTGGCAATGACTTGGCCATCACAGGTACCATGGACATCCCTGCCATTGCTGACAAATGGGAAGGGGCAGGTCGTGATGATCAGTTGTGCCACAGGCTGTCAATGGCAGGGACAGACTGATTTTGGCAGCTCTAGTGATGAAAATTCAAATGGAAAAAAATTATTGAAAAATTTAAAGTGCCTAGTTGGTTGAATTGTGTCACAGAAATAATGGGAACATTTAGATCAGGTAGAAGTGGTTCCCAGAGACATAGCTGCATTTAGAGGATTGGCCATCTCGTTCTACAAACGTCCCACAGCCTACCTTCTCCAAATTTGGCATGTGGTTCACTTACTAAGTGAAAGGGCAGGTGTGTCTGCTTTTGTGAGCATTCAGCATAAGAGAGAAGGCCAGCGCTCCTTAAGATTACAAACCACTAACATTTCCTTTCATTGGGATACTTCTTTCGAATGAGATAGTAAGTTATTACATTGAACCAAATAGTGAATGGGAAGGTGCATTAGAAGCCATAATCTCCAGCAGCAATAAAGAAGGATATTTTATGCATTATGACATGCTTCCAGCACTCCATTATATATGCAAATGCTCTCATTTTCATTATTTGAGGCAATTTCTGGCATTGGAATTTAGGACCTACTTGCATTTGGTTTATAAAACAGATTTCCCTATTATCATTTGATAGAGATGTGAGAGATGGAAGAAACATTGGCAAAAATGTTAAGCATGAACAAGGGGCAGTTGTGGTGGGTGGGTGTGGTTACAGGAGTGGAAAGAGGGAGGGACATGATAGTAAGGCCTGCCCTGAGAATAAACATCATTCCATTGCTAGAATTTCCACTACCACAGGAGCAAACGTCAATGCCTCATTTCAGAGGAGCAGCTCTGGAGTACACTGATGTGCAAAATCATAGAGGAGAGAAAAGGACACTGTAAGGAAGTGCCTATAAACCAAAATGATCATCATTAAGTGAATCTGGCACTTTCGTTTTGTTGTCCATGTAAATAATGTTAGAAATAACTCTAACTTCATGGGCTCAGTTGGTTAAGCGGCCAACTCTTGATTTCATCTGAGGTCGTGATCTCAGGGTCCTGGGTGTGGTGTGGTGTGGAGCCTGCTTGCGATTCTCTCTCTCCTTCTGCTCCTCCCTGCCCCCACCCTGCACTCTTTCTCAAAAAAAAAAAAAAAGAAAAATAACTCTAACTTCAGACACTTACATTTCAGTCTATTCTCCATACTTAGGAACTGAGATTATATCTTGAGATATTATTTGTTGAGCTTTTCTTTCCGCCAACTTATTTCCCCTTAGTTAATCAGAGACTTCCTTATTGCTCCAAGAAGTAGGAATATTATAAAAGGAATAAAAAGAACTAGAAAGAGTCAGTGTTCAGGGCGCCTGGGTGGCTCAGTCGGCTAAGCGTCTGCCTTCAGCTCAGGTCATGATCCCAGGGTGCTGGGATGGAGCCTCACATTGGGCTCCTTGCTCAACAGGGAGCCTTCTTCTCTCTCTGCCTGCAGCTCCCCCTGCTTATGCAGTCTCTCTTTCTCTTTCTCTCTCTGACAAATAAATAAAATCTTAAAAAAAAAGAGTCAGTGTTCAGTTTCCTTGACTTTCAAAAGGAAAAGCCTAAAGCATGTGAGGAACAATTTACACCCTGGAAGCAGAATGAATGAGGAAGTAGAAAAGTAGATGTTATGCTTGAGTAAGGGTCGTCTCTACCCTTCCCCCTGGCGGGGAGCTGGAGGAATGACACACAGTTACTTCTGGAGATTTTGAATAAAGACTTGGCCAATGCTGGAAACCAAACCAACGCCCTGAAGACTATTGACCGCTGAGGAAGTCTTGCATGCTGCCTGGATGAAGGAGCTGTGACAGTGGCCTTTCTTGTCCCTGAGGGTCCTTTTAATATTAGCTGTCTACATATTACTCTCTTGTCAATTTGCAGAAGGATTTCAGGCTGTGCCCAAACTGCCCCATGTGGATAGATACCATCGTACCCCCACCCCTTTAAATAACCCCTCACAAATTCCCAAGGTGAGTTATATGCCTAAAGGAATACAGCCGGTAAGTCTATTGCTAGGATTCACCCCAAACACACAGGATTCAAACTCAGACCATCTCATCCAAGGCATGGAGCTTTTAACCACCATGAATTACAGAGAGATCCAAGGAACTGAGTCATAAGAACTGTCATCAATGGAGGACAGGTTTTTCTCTGAACTGGGAAGTGAGTTGCTTAGAAGGACACTTTTCACTAGTCATAATCTTGTGAAAAACAAACAAACAAAATCTGTATTTAGAATGGCTGTTTTTATAGATGTTGATGGTCATAAGCTCATGTCTTATTCATACTCTAACTCAAATGATCAACATTTTTACCTTCTATCTTTTGTTTTTCTCTGAGGTTCAGCTTTTTTCACTTGTAAAATTAAAATAAAACACCTACTGTATGGGATTACAAGGATTAAATTGGATAATATGTCAAATGCCAAAGCACTTAGCACAGTGTCTGACACATACAAGACCTAGAAAATTTTAGTTATCTTCCCAGAAAAAACGAAAAAATGTTTCTAAGGCTATTTTCATGTATTAATCACATAAAAAGGTCAGGCGCCAAAATAAAATATATATCATTTCTATTTAATGGCTATACCTCTTAATTTCCCTTGGAGATTTACCCAAAGGCACTTTTTTTCTGATATCATGATGCTGTTGAGATTTGAGAAGGGATTTCAGTGATTTCACAGATGGGAATGCAATAGGCAGGAGGGAAGCCCATCTTCATGATTTTTCATAAATTTCATTCCAGATAATTTACAGCATGTGCATTGCATCCTGCCCTAAACATGCCCTAAGTCTCTGTCCCCAGGACTGCCAGAGCCACCAATCAGCATGAAGCCCAATGCCCGTCTTTGAGGAGACTGTGTTTTGAGTTAGAGACCCACTCCCAAACTCACAAATCTGATTCCATGATTCCATTAAGATTGATGTGCCTTTATACAATCTTCCTTCTCAAGGACTCATGGCATTATCATTAGATAATTTTATCCTCATTTCTTTCTTTCTTTGGTTTGCAGAATTGAGAAGACTAAGAGGAGAGAAACCAGTATTTGAGGTTATACAGGGAATTTAACAAAATGCTTTCTCTAATTGGAGCAGGACTCTAATCAGAGTTCATATAGGAGGAAGTTTGATGCTACACACTGGGGCATCTCTGGTGAAGAAGAAGACCATTGTATGTACTTCTATTTTTTTCCTACTTTATTAGGATAATCACTTTTTATTACCCGCTGCCTAATTCAATGTTTCTAAAATTTAAGGCCCACATCAATCTATTTAACACAATAGCAACATTAATTAGAACACATTTCTTATTTAGTCTTGATGTTTTCTTCACAATTGTTGTATTATGGATAATGTAGTAGGGATACTTTTGTTTTACTACCAAGACCTATAGTCCCATCATTTTTGTTGTTATTGGTGCAGATAATAAACTGCTATTAAATTCCAATATTCTAAAAGATTGCTAAAATGACGGAGCATCTGTTAGTTTAAGCTTTTTCTCTCTAGAGCAGCAATTTGAATTTTTGTAAGCTAAATTTTGCTTGGTTATTTGTGTTTGTTGAGGCAGGAGTATTTAAATCTTGATACAACTTTTTTTTTCCCTTCGTATGAAGGAATTCCCAAAGAGTTTATATTCTCTTTCTATCTCCCATCTGCCCTGCCTCAGGCCTCTAAAATGATTCTGGTAAGGAAAACTAGAATCTTCTTTACTTCATCGGAATGAGAAGAGACAAGCCTTCTGGGGGAAGAGAAGGGCTTGGCATTGATAATATTTTTCCAGTGTTTGGGCTTAAGCCCTTCCTAAAATAAATAATTCAAACTGTTAGGGATATTTCAATGCATATCAGTCCAAGGTCCAGAAAGGTGTGTGTGGTTGCTGCACTGCCAACAGCTAATTGAAGACTTGCTTATCATGAATGTATTCATGTAGGAAATAACTTGATCTGTTCAAATCTTACAGACATATAAGACAGCTTTGAGCAAATGCACAGCTTTGAGTAAAATTTCAGACTCCCTTTGATAAGATTGTGGGGACAGATGTGAAATATTTTTATAAAAGTAGAAACATTGTAAAGACTTCAGGTATATCGCCAATGTGTTTCTGGACTTTTCTGTCAATAGCATCGCTAGAATTAATTGCTTATTTAAAGCTACACTGCTATCCCCTCAATTCACCTGCACACATGTTAAAATCACCTGTCTTGGCAGGAACAAGCAATTATTTCAAGATTGTTTGCTATACCAGTGTTTAGTATAACTACTCTATCGGTTAGAATATTTCCTTAGTCTTTGAATTTTGAGGAAGCCATACATTGTATTTTATTTTATCCAGAATGTCTGAAAAATGAAACATGGCATCTTCATAGTTTCTTGTTACCTCTTGAAGTTTATAAAATGGAAGAATTCATAATGCCTTGGATGAAATGTGCAGCTATTGGTTTTCACTGAGGAGTTTGTAAGTACTGGTTTCACCCTCCAGTTTATTAGGCGATCTATTTTGTCTCATATAGAGGAAAGGAGAGTGGATTCAGGCATTGGAAGAGGAATAAAAGAAATTGTGATTTTTTCACTTCTCAAATGTTGAATGTTTTGTATAGATTTTCAATGGTCTGCACACTCTAAGTGTTTCTCTGTCAGTTATATATCTTTTACACTCTTATAACATAGGCTGCAGCTCTCCTCATGTAGATGCAAGACCCAATGAGTGAAAATGCTAACCAGCCCAGGGCCAGGGGCTGAGAGGTGGGAATCAATTTCAGTCTTCAGGTTTTCTCGTATTGAACTTTACTAGATGGACAGTGCTGACCCTTGCTCCTATTAATTCACTGAACTTATGTTATTCAATAAAAGATTACTTAAGGAAATTTTTATTTGACAATTTGAGGATGTTATACGGCTGTCAAAAGCAAATTATATAATTTTTCCTTCTCTAACATTTATGCTTTCTTGCAGTTTTTAAGTTTTATCTGTCAACACACATTTCACTATGTTTCTTTCGTGGGCAGGAAGCTCCTAGGATTTCCTTTACAGGGAACAAAAGGATGCATGAAACATGGTTCTTTGTCACATGAGGTTTTAGGGGGAGCTAAGGCAGTCACTCCAGAACATTAAACAGTCCCCAAGGCACTGTTTGGTGAACTACCATGGAAGTGACATAGAGAATTCATGTTACCAGTGACCCTTCAGAGGGAGGACGGTCAGTGGGCTGGAGTTACTGGCATGTGGCACTTGTCCTAGGCTTTAGAAGGAGCTGCGGTGTAGGGTAAAAAATAAATACTAAAATGGGGCACAGCAGACCTTAGTTCTCACTTTAGACTGGACCTGAAGGAGTCATAGAACCCCCCTCCCCCATTGTCTCAGTTTCCTCATCTGTAGAGTGAAAAGCTTGGTTATAGTTTTAGTGTCTCTCTAGACCTAAATGTAATTATTTGGGTGAGAAGGACTCCCCTGGGTAAGGCAGCCCCTGCAGTGGCTGCCAGTGAGCCCTGCCTCCTGCCATTTATGGCAACATTGAAGGCATACCACTTCAATGATTAGATCATGAAACATTGGGACTTTTCTCGTGCTAGCAGACTCTCTCCATCGCTTTTTTGGCCTGTGTGTTCTTTGATAAAGCAAGTCACTACGTTGGAGAAGCCCCTAAGCAAGAAATGGAGGGCCACCTCCAGAAGAGAACAAGAGAGAAATTGAGGTCCTCAGACCAACAGCCAACGAAGAACTGAATGCGGCCAACAACCACTGAGTGACCATGGAAGCAGATCATTCCCCGGTTGAGCCCACAGATGAGATGGCAGACCCGGAGCCAGCACCTTAACTGCAGCTTTGTGAGATACCATGAAGCCCTGGACTCAGCTGGCCATCTCCAGATTCCTGACCTACAGCAACCGTGATGTAATAAACGTGTGTTGTTTTAACAGGCTATGTTTTAGTATAATTTGATACTCAGCAATAGAAAATGAATACACTCGGGCGCCTGGGTGGCTCAGTTGGTTAAGTGACTGCCTTCAGCTCGGGTCATGGTCCTGGAGTCCCGGGATTGAGTCCCACATCGGACTCCCTGCTCAGCAGGGAGTCTGCTTCTCCCTCTGACCCTACCCCCTCTTGGGCTCTCCCTCTCTCACTCTCTCAAATAAATAAATAAAATCTTAAAAAAAAGAAAATGAATACACTCATTTAATTAAAAATATTGTTCAGTATCACAAATACTGTTTACTTATTATGGAACTTTTATTACAATGCAAATAATGTAGCTAATTTTTATTATAATGTAGATGAACAAAGGGGGGTATCTATAATGCTTCCTACTTTGAAATAATCCCTGTTAAACCTTGATAAACTTGTTAATCTTTGTTAAACCTGTTGGACCTCTCTCAGTGTGCACATGGGGTATGGTTTTGTTTCTCCATGCATTTGATGTATCTGGTTTTTTAGGCCTTTTTTTCTTTTTTTCCTCTTTTTCTCTCCCTCCCTTCCTCCTTCCCTCCCTCCCTTCCTTCCTCTGACACTGGCTGAAAAAGAACTTTTATTACTTTTATGTATGGAAAACCCAACAGCTGTACACTTAGCCCAGTTTGGTGGCCAGTTCTTTAGCCTTTGCCTTTTCCAGCTTGGCAAGGCAAGACATCGACTTTGGACCCAGGATGCTGCCTCACCAGTGACAGTGGATCTCATCATATCTGTCATTGTCACTGGTCCTGATAGTTTCCATCTGCTTAGCCAGAGCTCCTTTGTCTTACAAGTTCACCTGTGCAAGGGGGACAGAGATGCAGGTCTTCCTGTGGACCCCAGCCTGGTCTTCCCCTAGATAATGCAGTAGGGAACCCCCATCTTACAACACAGGGCAGACAGGGAGACAGCCAGCTCAATGGGATCCACATCATGTGAAATCACTACCAGCTGAGCCTTCTTGTTTTCCACGAAGTTAGTGACAGTATTAACCCCAGCTTGAAGAACAAGTGCCCTTTTAGTGGGGACATCCCCTTTGCTGACAACTTTCTTCTCAATTCAGGCCAAAAATTCCACTTCTTCTCTTGCTTTGTCTCTGGTCTGTATTTGTAGACTAGCTTAAGCAGTTGAGTAGCTGTTTGGCAGTCCAAGGCCTGGGCAAACTGGTTAATTGCAGGAGGAACTTTCAGACTTTCAGAGAGAAGAGTCCTTTGTGGCTGCAACCAGATGAAGAGGGGACATTTGACAAAGTGAGAGAAGTCCCTTTTGGGCTGCATGTCCTATCCAGTGCCACAGTTTTGGGGCCTTTCCTCAAACTGGGGACTGACCACCATTCTGTCCTCTTGCTTCTTCATGACCACAGGGGCCAGGGCCACTTTCTTCCCCTTCACCTTCTTCTCTTGGGGCACCTTGGATAGCTATAGGAGGGAGAAAGGAAGGGGAATTATCTCTTTCAGGAATTTCCTTTTTTTTTTAAGATTTTATTTATTTATTTGACAGAGAGAGACACAGCAAGAGAGGGAACACAAGCAGGGGGAGTGGGAGAGGGAGAAGCAGGCTTCCCGCCGAGGAAGGAGCCTGACATGGGACTCGATCCCAGGACCCTGGGATCAGGACCTGAGCCGAAGGCAGACGCTTAACAACCGAGCCACCCAGGCGCCCCTCTTTCAGGAATTTCTTAAAATTCTTGTTTCATTGGTGATACTTTTATAAAATATATGGAATTTCATAAAATAAAATTATTTATGTCATTGCTTTGGGTTTCAGGTTGGTTGGAAGACAGATCTTTGTGCTAGGTCATTCATTCTCGCTGTTATTTTCTTTTCCTAAATTGCTTTTCCCTTGGGTTCACTGGTAATTCTTGTGTCCACTTTTCTACAGCTCTTTTAGGTCTTCCTTCTCAGTTGAGGCCAGGCATGGTGTTCTAGTCACCATTATTTGCTCTTTTTTTGTTCGCTTCTTAAATACGAACATTTTATTTTTAGAACTTTCCTGTTCTAGATCTGTGCATTCTCAGGGTTTATCTATCCTGTAAATATGGTTTAAGCCAGAATTTCCTGAAGTTTGGCATATGAACCACTGCTGGAATGGAATGATTTTGGGGGCTCATGCTCATACAGTTAACTAATCCTGAATCATGTTGTGAACTTCATGTCCATTTAATGCTTTAATCAAGTTAGGTACAAAAGTTGAATGCTGTTCTAATATGGGCTAACTACACTTGGTAATAGAGGAATACAGTTCTTTATTTTATTTTTTTAAAGATTTATTTATTTGAGAGAGAGAGAGAGTGTGAGTGTTTGAGTGGGGGGAGGCGCTGAGGTGAAGAGAGAATCTTCAAGCAAACTCCCCAGTGAGTGCAGAGCCCCATATGGGATGATCTCATGACTCATGAGATTATGACCTGAGTCAAACCTAAGAGTTGAATGCTGGACTGACTGACTGCACTCCTAGAGGAATGCAGTTCTTAAGAGCAGAACTTTTGACAAACAAGGATAGAACCTTAACACTGTATTTATCTTTGTAGTTAGCTTTTACTCACGGCAAGTGATACTGATTTTCTGGTGATGGTAGTTGTATACATTCGTCCCTTAATTTATTAAAGTAAAAAAAGGGAATTTATTTAAAGAAAAACTTTAAGTAAATAATATATGTACATAATATGTGATACACAGTGGGAGCAGAACTATGAAGGTAGTGACTGTGGTATGAGAATGACTGGAATTTGAGAAATGGTACACTAGAGATCTAGAAAACCACTAATGCATCTTCATCCTCAATTGATTTATTTAATGGTTTTCAATGAACTGAGCATGAGGTCTAAAAGGCACAGTATGGATGTGGATAATAAAAAAGAGTAACAGATGTTATTAGATGTAAGAGCATTGACTTGGAAATGATCTCACCTGTATTCTCCTAATTGCCTCAGGTTCTGTGCTGAAGAAATCTGTGGATGGCCCAAAGCAGTGATTTTCAAACTTCGGGTTGGGCATCAAATTCACGTGGAATGTTTCTTAAAATATAGATTGTTCCCTTGCACCTTCAGAATTTCTGATTTACTAAGGCCTAGGAATTTGCATTTCTGAGTTGCTAGATCTGGAGACTCTGCTTGGCCTAAGCTAAGCCTTGGACAAATTACTTAAAACATCTTTGGGGATCAATTTTCCAAGGAAAATTTTGGCTAAATAACATAGACTTACAGGGTTTTAGAGTTTATGTACTTATATTAAGGTGTATTAGAAAATCACAGTGCATCAAACCTGTGATTTTCCTGCTCAATAGGGGGCTTAATGTGAGTCAATAAAAATTTACTGAATAAAAAATAATATGGGTTTTTCTTAGATTGTGGTGGGGAACATGAATAAGGGAATTGGGAAATGCTGATTCTTAAAGCCTTATCTCTTGACTGGATCTCCATTTTATTATTTTTTAATTTTTTAATTTTATTTTTAAAATTTCGTTTATTTATTTAATTTTTAAGATTTAAGTTCAATTAACTAACATATAATGTACTATTTGTTTCAGGGGTACAGGTTTGTGATTCATCAATCTTACACAATTCACAGTGCTCACCATAGCACATACCCTCCCCAATGTCCATCACCCAACTACCCCATCTTTCCCACTCCCTCTCCTCCAGCAACCCTCAGTTTGTTTCCTGAGATTAGGTCTCTTATAGTTTGTCTCCCTCTCTGGTTTCGTCTTGTTTCATTTTTCCCTCCCTTCCCCCATGATCCTCTGTCTTGTTTCTCAAATTCCTCATATCAGTGAGATCATATGATAATTGTCTTTCTCTGACTGACTTATTTCACTTAGCATAATACCCTCTAGTTCCGTCCACATTGTTGCAAAAGGCAAGATTTCATTTTTTGATGGCTGCATAATATTCTATCTATCTATCTATCTATCTATCTATCTATCTATCTATCTATCTATCTATACCACATCTTCTTTATCCATTCATCTGTTGATGGACATCTAGGCTTTTCCCATAGTTTGGCTATTGTGGACATTGCTGCTATAAACATGGGGGTGCAGATGCCACTTTGGATCCCTACATTTGCAGCTTTGGGGTAAATACCCAGGATCTCCATTTTGAACTTAAGTTGCAAATAACCAATAATTTATTGATTCCTGTCCATGGTTTCAGTTCAGGCCTTCAACAACTCTTTCCTTGATGTAGTAAGTGCTTCCCTAATTGTTTTTCCTTTTAGTCCATCCATTCTTCACACTGTTTCCAGGGGCATCTCCCTAAAACACAAACTGGAGCATGTTACTCCTCTGCCCCAAACTCATCAGTGGCTTCCTAGTGGCTTGAAAAAAGTTCAGATTCCTTAGCATCTTACCCAGGCCATGCATTCAGTCTTCTACCATCACCCTCCACTCTTCTCCCATATCTACCTAAGATTTGCTTTTACTAAACTTCTATACATATTGGATACCTCTCCTCTTGCTAAGCCTCCGTGCCTTTGCACATGCTAGTTCTCTGTCATACGTGCCTTTCCCCCATTTTCCATCTGATTGATTCCTGCTTAGTTATCAAGGCTCAGCTGAACCCATCCCCCATGGTAAGAAACTGCACATGTCTATCATAATATTGATCATGCTATTTTTTTTAAAGCCTATAGTGTATGATTAGAAATTTTTCAAATATGACAAAAGTGTAAAGAAAGTCCTCCTTCCCAGCTTTCCCCAGCCTCACTCTTCTCCCTCGAGGTAACACTATTAATAGTTTAGTGTGTTTTCTAGATCTTTTTATCTGCATTTACAAACATACATATAAATAATGAAATCTAAGAATATAGTTCAGCAGCTTGCTTTTTTTTAAATTTCAGATCTCATGGGCATCTGTGCACATCAGGGTTTGAAAATCTACCACTTTTTTTTTTTGGCAATTGCCTTTTATTTAAGGAGAGATCAAGGAAAGAGACTGACTTTCATGTCTCCAGGGTTTTTTAGAAATGTTAGAAAATCTTCATTTAATGCAGCAACTTGTCTTATTTTTATCCTTATTTTATGTCCTTGAATAAAAAAATATCTACAGTGCTTTCCAGGAGAAATTTCAAGCAAAACTTAGTAACTGACATTTCTTATATTATTTATCTATGTATTCATTTATTTATATCATCATTCTTATGCCGTCTGAATGTTTTTTTGTCCCTATGACCCTCTGCCATATTTCTAGGACCCATTCTTTAATTTTTTATACTTGAATGAAACATTTGAGTGTTTTAAAATATTACTGAATTTGATTTTCACTGTGACTCTGGGAGCTAAGTAAGGCAGAATTGTTTCTTTTTAACCAGACGGGAGTTGAGCCTTGGAGAAAGTTGCCTGACCACAGTCTGAGCATTCTGTGCCTCAACATCAACTGTGTCTATTCCTCTGATGATCTTTTGCTTGCTCAGGACTCACCATTGTGATATCCCAGCAGATATGCTCTGTATCTACACCCTTTGATAAATGAAATTTAGAATGAATTTACACTAAAATACTCTAAAGTATTCACACTAAAACAGTGACTTATTGTGGTACCCTTCTCAGAGTCATTATTATAGGAGTTGATGAATTACTCTAAATGAATGAGAATCACAGTAGGAACTATTGGAGAAAATAGTTTTAATTGGAATAGACTTTTTGGTGTACCCCAAACAATTTTATATGAAAGATCCTTTGAAACCACATCTCTGAGTGAAGTCATGCCTAGTGCTTATGTCTTAGGAGAACACAGCTAGCTCTTAGCATACTTTTTTTTTTTTTTTCATATTCTCCTTTATTTTTTCACATTTTTTCTCTCTGATCCATTTCAGTCAATTCTCAAAGTAATCCTGAAAGGAAAGTCAGACTTGCCTAGTTTCTTTGAAAACTTTTCTTCAGAATAGCTGACAAAGTTTTTGAACTGTTGGTATTCATTTTTCATAATAACCCTTCATGAAAATGACCAAAATATTTTCAGAAAGTGGACCACTGGGGGACCTCTTTACTGTGCAATTGCCACCTGACTCTTGAGATCTCAATTTAATTCTGTGAACTGAGATTTTTATTGCTACAGGGTGATTGGGAAAATTAATAGCAATTTCCTCAAAGCCCTTTGAGGTCCTTAGGGGCCATTTATTGTTTCAATAAGATATTCTCCTCCTAGAGTGTACCTATTATTGTTTATGAAACAATGAGGGCCCAATGAGGAATAAGGCTTGCCCCTTGCAAAGAGTTTGCCTTTCTTCCTTATATCTGCATGAAAACATGATTTTCTTTTTCAAGAAGGATATTAGCACTGAAATCTTAATCTTTATTCAGAAAGATAACTTTTTTCCTTAAATAAAGAACTAGGCTTCTTCTTTATCAGCTTGATTTTTTTTTTTTTTTATCCCTGTGGTGCTTTTAAATATACATAGAAAGATGGTCAGAGACTCTGGGAAGACAGAACAGTGTCCTGATGGGAATGAAGGAAGGTCAATAACATCTGTCCTCTGAATAGGGAAAGGGAGCTGCAGGTAGCACAAACAAGGGTCTGGGCAAACTAATTAATAGATGAGAGGACATCAGGAAATAGCTTCTCTGGTTTGCTGTAAATGAGATTTAATGAACTTTAGAAAACTTTAGAAAAATCTGGGAATTATCTAGAAATAGATCTTCTGGTTTCCCCTATTGTCTCAGTTTGTGAACCAACACTTTTTAAATTTTTGCTTTATAATGATTATATTAGTAGTAATAGTAGAGATGATCATGTAAAGAGTATCCCCAATGAGCTCTGTGCTGAGCATGCTATACAGATTGATTCTATTCAATCCTTCACATAGTCTTTGGGGTAGGTGCTGAGATCCTCATGTTACAGAGGAAGACCCTGAGTCTCAGCACTAACATCCTACTCAAGAATGAAGAGCTAGTAAGTGCAGGAATATGAGCCAAACACGCCCCCTCAAGTATGCTTGTTGACTTTTCCAAACTGTGGGCTGAGCTTCGATGTTCTTCATGTGAGAAAAGCACAATGGAAAACTGAAGTTGCAAATGAGGAGTGCCCCTGGGGACTGAATACTCTTCGCAGCATTTACAGTACTACTGATAAAGTAAATATTCCTGGGGCAATAGTTGTGATATTTTACTGTACTCTTTGTGTTAGCTATCATTTAGTCAACCACATTTAATGGACGTCCACTTTGTGAAACTGACTTAAATATTGTGTGCACTTCCTAGGGAAATATAGGATTCCTGACTGATCTCTAGGAAGCGGTGTTGAGATGGTGATCCTGGGGAGATGGGGTGGGGGAGAAGGGATGTAAGAAGATGGGATGAATGATTAGTGCTCTTCACGTTTTATGTTGTTGATGATTAGAACATTCTAAAAAAATTTTTTTTCCTGACTTTTAATTTAGTATCCTCTTTCGGCTTTAACATATACCCTCACTGATTTTTATCAAATTAATTAACTACATTCTCCACAACTTCATATTTATAAATTAATCTTCTGAAATGTTGTACCAATTTGTACTTTGATCAAGAAAATGCACCTAAAGAGGTTGTCTCTAAGGATTTTTCTTTAAACCTGGAAAATTTCAAATATGATGCAAATTAAGTAACAATACAACTAACAAACAAATTAGATTTGTGATTGGAGAAGACTAAAACGGTCTTGGTCTTTCTTCTTGTTTTGAATTGAGACAGCTAACAGAACACAGCAGTTGAGGCTGTTCTTGGTAAGATGATGCTGGCCTTTCTTTATGACTTTTTTGTCTTTATAAAGTTAAAAAAAGATATTCTATGTTCCAGTAATATTACATATTATTAAATATTACATATTTGCTTTAGAAAATAGAACATTGGTTGGCATTGCATAAAACAAAGCAACATGTGGCACTTGCTTAGTTAATTTCACTACCTTAACCACTTTAACTGAGGAACCTTGCAATCTGAATTACCCTGTGTGACTTCCCAATCATCTTCCCCTGCACACCCTCCCCGGTTCCTACTTCCATTAGCTTCCTCTCTTCCCTGTTTGTTTGCCCCGGATGGAAAGAACCCTGAACCGAAAGTGAGGAGCCATGAGCTGTGCTTCCAGTGCCATACACTAACAGTGTGATCTTAGGAGAGGCGCTCTAGGACTGCGGTGGATTGCAAAGATGGCCACAGATTTATCAACTTTTACATTCTCACTCCTTGCATATATTCTCCCACACTGGCTCTGGGCTGGACCGTGTGACTTGCTTTGACCCGTGGACTTGAGCGAACGCTACGTGCACAGAGACTTGTAAAGTGCTTGCCCACTGGGCTTGCCCTTTCGCTGCTCTTGGAACTCTGTGACTGCCACCTGAAGAAGCCTGGGTTAGCCTGCAGAATGATGAAACACGTGTGGCCCCGTCTTCCTGTCCTCGTGGCCGGACACTGAGCGAGGCCCTCCTAGGTCAGCCAGTTGCTGGCTGAATCACTAGTGAGCCCAGCTAAAATTAGCTGAGCTAACCCAGAGCAGAGGAACCTGCCTTAGCTGATTCGCAGAATTGGAGCTCCCTAAATGGTGTTTCGTTACGTTTGGGGCTGGGTTGTTCACGGCTAAAGAGAACGGATACAAAATCCAAATAAAAAACCCAAACAATAAATGACAACGTATTCCCTGCCTACCCCAGAACATTGTTGGAGATTATATGAGTTTAAAAAGTATATGATGGACAAAGCTTCTGAAAAGCAGTGCCCAGCAGTGTCTTGTGTTTGATCAGCAATTGGATGTTCAGTGAAGAAATGAATGGATAATAAGCTACATGATTATGAGGTGGCAGTTGCGGCAGCAATAGAATAGTCAAATATTCCAGATCCCCCAAGTAAGACATTTCATTTTTCTTTTTAATTTCAAATGTTACTATATCAGCTGGGTAGGGAGAATTGAAAAGAACACGAAACAGGACAGAGCAGCCATGGCCGTCTGAGGCACCTGGGCCCCGGTCACAGGGCAGCAGATTGTACCCATCAGGCTTTTCTCACTGTGGTCAGGAAGATACTGCCAATCGCTAGCTTTCCCATTGGCATTAAACTCTTCCCAGTTATTTGACTTTTACCTTTTTTGTTATAGCCTATCTCGATCCTGTCTGAATATCATTTGCATGGCAGTAGTTACAGTCTCCATAAAGAAAAAATTTTGAGAGCCAAGTTTAGAGATATAGAGAAAGATTTCTAGTCTGTGGAGATGCAAGGACTATAAGGTCAGTAAATCAGAATTTTTCTAATGGGAGCAAATATTTTCTGAGCTAAAGATAATTAACCCAAAAGGGTCTATAAGGAATAAGTTTGTGTGCTTTGATTCATATTTTCTAGTGGAAATGAAAATGATTTCATTTTCTAGTGGAAAATATTTTTTTCAATCTGGTTATACTGTAAAATAAATCCCATTTAGAGAAAAGTGCACAAAACCTAAAGGTACTGTTTATTGAAAAATTATAAAGCGAATACCCGTGTAACTACCTCCCAGGACAGAGATGGAGCCTTGCCTGCACACCAGAAGTTCCTTGCTATTCACATTCTTCCCCTCACACTCTGTCCTTCACAAACCCTAACCTGAACCTGAACTCGAACCCCAACCCAAACCTTAACCTTGTTAGGTTGACCACAATCCTTAATGATGGTCAAGTCCTTATTTAGCTTTATAGTTTTACCACCTCTGCAGAGTTAACCAGCTACGTGTGTATCTTTAAACACTACAGTTTTGTTTTGCTTGTTTTGAATTTTACATAAATGAAGTCATTCTGTATATATTCTTTTGCATCTTGCTTCTTTTGCTTAATGCTATTACTTGCTTTGTGTAGCTGTAGTTTATTCAATTTCATTGACAGGTACTTCTCCATGCATGAATACATGAGACAATTTACCGTTTATGGATGAATCAGTAGCTTCCAACTTTTGGATCATATAAGCAACATGGCTGTGACCATCTTTACATGTCTCCTCTTGCACACGCACACAAGTTTCTCAAGAGAGTGGCCTTTTTGGGTCATAAGATAAACATATCTTCAAATTTAGTAGCAGAAGCCAAACTATTTTCTAAAGTGGCATAGCCATTTTGCCAGCCACAAGTGGTATGAGTGTTCTCAATGTTCCATGTCCTTGTCAGTACTTGATATCATCAGACTTTTAATTTATTCTTATTTTTTAAAAAGATTTTTTTATTTACTTGAGAGAGAGAAAGAAAGAGAGAGTACGAGCATGTGGGGCAGAGGGAGAGGAAGAAAGAATCTCATGCAGACTCTGCACTGAGCCTGGAACCCAACGTGGGGCTCTAGCTCACGACCCTGAGATCATGATCTGAGCCAAAACAAAGAGTCAGCTGCCCAACTGATTGAGCCACCCAGGCGCCCCCAGACTTTTTAATTTTTGCCAATCTGGTGGGTGTGTAGAATTTCCTTATGATTTAAATTTGCATCTTCTCATTAATTATGAGGCTGAGTGTTCTTTCGTACATTTTTTAGCCATTCAGTTTCTTTTTTACGAGGTGTTTGTTCAAGCCTTCTGTCCTTTGTTTCCTACTCTTTGTGCCTTTTCTAATGTTTTGTAGTTTGTTTTTTTTTTTACATGTTTTGGATATGAACCTTTGTCCCATTTTACATGTTACGATAGCTTTTTCCATTCTTGGATTTTTAAAAATCTATTAATGTGTATCTTTTGATGAATTACAAAGTTCTTAATTTTAAAATACTGAAATAGATCCAATTTCTCCTCTTTTGATTGCTTTTTATGTCTTATTTCAGAAAACCTTTTCTACCTGAAGACACAAAGAAATCTCCTATCAGCTCCTGAAAGCTTTACAGCTTTATCTTTCACCATAATTGTGTTACAGGTACTGATTCTTTATCTGTGTATGAGCTGAAGTTGTAACTTCATTATTTTCCACAGGGATACATACTTCTTCCAGAACCATCAATTGAAAGGAACATTTTTTCTCCACTGCCCTGCCATGCCTAATTCTTAGTTATAAATCAAGTGCTCAGGTATGCGTGGGTCCATTTCTGGACTCCTTATTCTGCTTCACTGGGTTACTTGTCTTTTCCTACACTAATGCCACATCTTCTTAATTATCATGACTTTATAATAAGTCTCAATATTTGGTAGAGCAAGTCTTTACACTTGGTTCATCCTCAAGAAAGTGTTAGCTATTCTCTCAGGGAAGCCAGAAAGATGAACTTGGAATCTACTGGAATCATTCAAGCAAAAGATGATGAGAGCCTGCTTTAGGATCATGGAAATAGCAATGGAGTGGAGGGGCTATTTTTAGACACTCCAGGAGGTAGTTGGAAAGAATGCCAAACCATTGCTTCTAAATGATGTAAGGAAATAGGCTTTGGTGGAGAAAGATTATATGAATATATCAAAGAGAAAATAGTGAACAGATAGCAACTTCTTCAAAACAGGTTACCCATAGCCTATGTGGAAAATTTTACAACAGTAAAGTTTCAGAAAGTAAAAAAAAAAAAAAAAAATATAAAAAATTGTAAAGATTTTGAAAGAACAAGACACCTACAGTTAATACGAAACTGGTGATTGATGATAAATATATTAACAGGAATTATGCATGGTTCCCTTTGTTTAATATTATTTTTCTGTTTTTGACATTCCTAGCAATAAGTTTTTCAATTTCTACATCTGGTGCCTTTCAGGTAACTTGATTTGAGTTCGTAACATCATAAGTCTTGCTGAAAATGCATTCAGTGCATTTTCCATTTGATAGTATCTTCCAGGCTTTGACTCAGCCTGTGTTTTCTAACAAACTCTCTTATCGTTTTTTTCTCCTATACTGAATTTTTTTGATATGTTCTTTAACAAGTTCAAGAAAAGCAGATCAAACAATAGCTAGACTAGTGTGGTTGGGCTTCGTATTTGGTCCCACTGCTGTTAAGAGATTAATTAATAAGATACATATTAGTTTGTGACTGCCAGTTGATTACTAGAGAGTTTTCATTTGCTTTGAAATGTAGGAATATTTAATGTAGTAATTACACAGATATTTCACACCCAAAGTCACACCTTCTATTTCTATTCCTTGGCCTTCTGAGTTTTGTGCTTTTGAAAGAAATGGGCCCTCTGGAGCATGACAAATTTGATTTAAAGGTATTTGCAACAGGATTTTTTTTTCTGTCAAAAGCTAATGCAACTGTAGGTTCTCTCAGTTTGGAACTCATGGGCTTGGGAATTGCTAATGTAAATTCTAATCTTAGACCTGTTGGCATGGCAAATATGGAGAAAACCTAGATAATTACTCAAGAGGAATAGATTAAGGCTGCAGGACCTATAATCAAGACATTCTTGAATTTAATGAATTATAACCTGATTTTCAAAAGCAACAGTGGCATTTGCAAATGAGAAAAGAAAAAAATGATAGGATGTAGGAACAAATGCAACTCAGAACTCAGATTTACCAAACTTTGTGTGTGTGTGTGTATGTGTGTGTGTGAGAGATATTGGTGCGGGTGAAGAAGGTTGTTTTAATTTTTCAGCTATGAACTTTCCAGAATGAAAGATCAAATCTCTGAAACAATGAAGGCAGGATGCCCAGAGAAGAAAGAAGTAGACCCTGAGTGCTCCCTAAGAATGTATGGCATGTTAATAAACACGTTTACAGATCCAGCAATTCCACTTCTGGATATGTATCTGAAGAAAATAAAAACACTAATGTGAAAAAAATATCTCTACCTTTATGTTCATTACAGCATTATTTATAATATTTAAGGTATAGAAACAACCTAAGTGTCCATCGATGGATGAATGGATAAAGAAAATGGGGTATATATGTATGGTGGAATATTATTCAACCATAAAAAGAAGGAAATTTTTCCATTTGCAACAACATGGATCTTGACAGCATTCCCCTAAATGAAATAAATCAGAGAAAGACAAATACCATATGATTTCACTTATATGTGAAATCTAAAACAAATTCTCAACTCCCCCAAGAAAAACAAACCCCCCAAACCAAAAACTCTGAGCTCACAGATACAGAGAACAGATTGGTGATTGCCAGAGGTGGGAGGTGAGGGATGGGCAAAATGGGTGAGCTTCCAGTCATAAAATAAGTCATGGGGGTATAATATATAGCATGGTGACCGTAGTTAATACATTGTAGTGCATATTTGAAGGTTGCTAAGAGAGTAGATCTTAAAAGTTCTTATCACAAGAAAAAGTGTTTGTAACTATGTAAGGAAATGGATGTTAACTGGACTTACCTTGATCATTTCACAATATATACAAATATCAAATTGTTATGTTGTATACTTGAAAATAACACAATGTTATAAGTCTCATATATCTCAGTAACAAAAATAAACATGTTTATATAGTATGAAGTGCGTCCTCTGGATTTGGGATTTAGCTCAAGTCACAAAACTTGGACTCAAAACTCAATCATATTTTTGGATGTGTCATTTCATTTGTGTCTTGCCTTTCATAGAACATCGTTTGCTATGTACTTATAATTCATTCTTTACTGTTTACTCAGCAGTGAATTGAAGGAAATTCTTTAGTTATCTAAGATCTGGCTTTGAATCTATTGCAGACCCCTACTGTTCTATGCAAGTTATTCTAGCTGTTCACTTTTCAGCATTCACAAAATGGGTGTTTCCAAGGAGCAAGTCAATTACATATTCCCATGAGGAAAATGGTATTAGGAGTGGAGCTTAATATACCAAACTACATCAAGGTGTCTGTAGCAGTCTGGGTCTAATCGGGAGATAGAAACCATATAGGAGGTTAAACAGAGGAAATTTGATATAAGAATTTTGAACTCTAATAAGAGAGTAAGTATAACTATAAGTAACTTTATATAGTACCGAAGGGCTGAGGGAGAATGCCTAAGGAAAGACACATTTGGAAGGAGTTCAGACTTGGATAAAATGTGCTTTGGCTACCTAATAGCAGAGAAGTTGGCTGACATGGAGTTGTAGGCAAACATTAGGCAGCGTTCTGGAGTGCATGCAAGTGGGGAGCAGGTGATCAGCAACATGTCATGTGGGCATGCACTGGGGGTCTGGAAGTCAGCAGGGGCAGAAGGCTTTCTTTTTTTTTTAAGATTTTATTTATTCATTTGAGAAAGAGATACAGAGAGAGAGACAGAGAGAGCATGAGCAGGGAGAGAGGCAGTGGGAGAGGGAGAAGCAGGTTCCCTGCTGAGCTGGGAGCCCGATGTGGGGCTTGATCCCAGGACCCTGGGATCATGACCTGAGCCGAAGGCAGGCAGACACTTAACCATCTGAGCCACCCAGGCGCCCCAAGCGGCAGAAGGCTTTCAGTGTGAGGAATGCACTGGGGATGGAGGTGGGTGGGTGAAGATTTTCAAGAGAGCTGAGGACGGGTCATCCCCAAGCCAAGCTACAAGGTTGTGAGGGATCACGTTCTGGTCGTGTGGCATGGGCAGGCTCCATCTGGACATGGCGGACACCGACTTGCCTCCCTTACCCCCCTACCTATGCTGAGAATTTCTGGAAGTCTCTTCCTCTTGCAGTGTCCTTTCATCACCTTCTGTTGGGGGAGCTTACTATATACTCACCCTAAAGGCAAAATGGTTAAAGGAATTCGTGGGTGGTTTATCATAAAGCATTACATTCAGGGATGTGTTTGGATTTGTGAGGCAATAAACTGATAAACAACACAGCGTCCAAGAGCACTAAAGAAGGTCAATACCAGCATTTCAAAAAACATTGGTGGTTCTTTTCCATCTGTGGAAGGAGATCCCTTAAGAGAATGCTGGCAAACCACCTTTTTTCTCTTGCTGACAAAAGACTCAAAAACTTTGATATCTTTTCGATGTGTTACAGCATATTAATTTGTGCATTTATATAAAGTGGGGCAATTTCTTATCTGTATTTTTAAAAATTAAATGCAAACCTTAGAGTCATATTCAAATAAGCATGTCCAAATAACCACAAGTAATAAAACATACAGCCTCTGGAAAACAATAAAGGTGGATGCAACTCATAAACCCAGGGAACACTTCTCATGTCCCTTTTCCCTCTACGGCATGATTCTCTTTCATCTTGTGTTATATTGGAGCCTCTCGTCTGCGACCCTCCACCCCCACAGAATAAAGTCTCTTTTTCTCTGAACCCCACGACTTACTCTCTTATCTCCCGCCCTCCTCTTTCTCCCTCAACTTTGTCTCTCTTTCACTCTTTTCTACTTAACTTTTTCTTTTCTCCTTAGGCTTTCCTCTCTGGGTTCTGAGCTTCAATTGCCCTCTGCCCATTTGCTAATTCAGCCTTGCCAGACAGAGACCTTGAACTAGTTTGTCAGAGAAGCTCCTCACAAGGCAGAAGTGGAAGGAGCAGCAGGAGGGGTGTCTCATTCTCTTCACCGAGGTGGGTGGGGAGGGTGGGAACCTTAACCGATTATAAATCCTGTCCCCTTCACACTTTCTCCTCATCAATCTTTGTTGACTCCTGCAAAGAGATATTCAATATTCAATATTTAAATGTTCTTCTACAAGTTCTTTGAATTTACAACCTGAGGCCACCCTATTCTTTCTCTTTACTGGGCTGTACATCATTTCTCTTGATTCCTTGGAAAGGACAGCCAGGTGAAGTGTGAGCACGCATACACCCCTGCATGCGCGCGCGCACACACACACACACGCAAGCACTCACATTCACACATCATTCTCCCTTCTAGAAAACCTTGAACATCCATATTAGCATTTAAATTCTTTGCCCTCTAGTATCTTTGCTCCTTAAAACTTGCAAAGAAAATGTATTCTCTTAGTAACCATATTCCCAGTTCCACGTTCTTTTGAGGCCTTCTTCTGCATAGGTGAGCACCAGCAGGAATGCCGGGAGTGGCCCCTGGGTGGGCACTGAGATGCAGTTTGTGTGCAACCCTACCACAATGGAAGCACATGAGGACACAGGACTCCTTGCAGAAACTTTGGGCGAGTTTTACTTACTTGCAAACTAAGAAAATAAATTTGCTAGGGTTTAAGTACATCTTAGTTCATTATGCTTTTAAAGGTATATAGGATTTTACTGTTTGAATGGCAATCAGCCAGGACTTACTTTCTAAAGGTGGTAGTCATTATTTACAAAACACCTCAGCTTCCTTTCTCTTCTGGAGACCTAGTAAGATTGTGCTGCCTATGGATCAGGTGACTGGAATTTCCAAGCCAGAGCATTTCATTGCCACCACATGACTCTGCAGAGCTGTCTTTCTTCTTTGGCGTGGTGACTGTTCCACATTCAAGGTGGTGGCTGCTCCATCAGCCAGGCCCTAGTGTGGGAAGATGAAAAGCAGAAAACTCAGCCATTCTGTGATGGACATGTCATGTAGGTGAGAAATAAGCCTCTGTTGTTCTAAGGCACTAAGATTTGGGGGTTGTTTGTTACTTCACATAACTTTATGCTGTTTATGTAATTTAGCTCATCTTGACCAATTCCTTAAACACGAACATTTCTCCTTGCCCTACTGGCAATATTTTATTGTCTTGGATAAGTATCTTGACTAACTATAGAACGTTGGAACTATTGTGCAAACTTCTCCATTTTGCGATGTTTCTGTCATTGTTTTTTGGAAGAAACATTTATGAAATTAATAAAAATAAAATTATTTTTATAGCAAGGGTCCCCATATATAGGCTATGACTTTAAGGTATTAAAATTATTGGAGAGAGTTTTCACTAATGTAGATCTTTTCTAATTTTCTATATTAACTTCTAGGTGATTTCCTTCATTTGCTCTCATTCACTTATTCATTCATGTATTCATTTATTTATGTTTTTGTTCAACAAACTATATTGAATGCCAGTCACTGAGCTAGGCTAGAGATATCAGTATGAGTAAGACATAGTCCTTATCACTATTTTTAAAAATTTTTTTATTGTTATGTTAATCACCATACATTACATCATTAGTTCTTGATGTAGTGTTCCATGATTCATTGTTTTTGCATAACACCCAGTGCTTCACGCAGAATGTGCCCTCCTTAATACCCATCACCAGGCTAACCCATCCCCCCATGCCCCTCCCCTCTAGAACCCTCAGTTTGTTTTTCAGTCCATCGTCTCTCATGGTTCGTCTCCCCCTCCGACTTACTCTCCTTCATTCTTCCCCTCCTGCTATCTTCTTCTTTTTCTTTTTTCTTAACATATCTTGCATTATTTGTTTCAGAAGTACAGATCTGTGATTCAACAGTCTTGTACAATTCAGTGCTCACCATAGCACATACCCTACCCAATGTCTACCACCCAGCCACCCCATCTCTCCCACACCCCCACCACTCAGCAACACTCAGTTTGTTTCCTGAGATTAAGAATTCCTCATATCAGTGAGATCATATGATACATGTCTTTCTCTGATTGACTTATTTCACTCAGCATAACACCCTCCAGTTCCATCCACGTCATTGCAAATGACAAGATCTCATTCCTTTTGATGGGTGCATAATATTCCATTGTGTATATATACCACTTCTTCTTTATCCATTCAGCTGTCAATGGACATCTTGGCTCTTTCCACAGTTTGGCTATTGTGGACATTGCTGCTATAAACATTGGGGTGCACGTACCCCTTCGGATCCCTACATTTGTATCTTTGTGGTAAATACCCAGTAGTGCAATTGCTGGATCGTAGGGTAGCTCTATTTTCAACTGTTTGAGGAACATCCATACTGTTTTCCAGAGTGGCTACACCAGCTGGCATTCCCACCAACAGTGTAGGAGGGTTCCCCTTTCTCCACATCCCCGCCAACATCTGTCGTTTCCTGACTTGTTGATTTTAGCCATTCTGACTGGTGTGAGGTGGTATCTCATGGAGGTTTTGATTTGGATTTCCCTGATGCTGCGTGATGTTGAACACTTTTTCATGTGTCTGTTGGCCATTTGGATGTCTTCTTTGGAAAAATGTCTGTTCATGTCTTCTGCCCATTTCTTGATTGGATTACTTGTTCTTTGGGTGTTGAGTTTAATAAGTTCTTTATAGATTTTGGATACTAGCCCCTTTATCTGATATGTCATTTGCAAATATCTTCTCCCATTTGGTCGGTTGTCTTTTGGTTTTGTGGACTGTTTCTTTTGCTGTGTAAAAGCTTTTTATCTTGATGAAATCCCAATAGTTCATTTTTGCCCTTGCTTCCCTTGCTTTTGGCGATGTTTCTAGGAAGAAGTTGCTGTGGCTGAGGTCAAAGAGGTTGCTGCCTGTTTTCTCCTTTAGGATTTTGATGGACTCCTGTCTCACGTTTAGGTCTTTCAACCATTTTGAGTCTATTTTCGTGTGTGGTGTAAGGAAATGGTCCAGTTTCATTCTTCTGCATGTGGCTGTCCAATTTTCCCAACACCATTGGTGAAGAGACTGCCTTTATTCCATTGGACATTCTTTCCTGCTTTGTCAAAGATGAGTTGACCCTAGAGTTGAGGGTCCATTTCTGGGCTCTCGATTCTGTTCCATTGATCTATGTGTCTGTTTTTGTGCCAGTACCATACTGTCTTGATGATGACAGCTTTGTAAGAGAGCTGGAAGTCCGGAATTGTGATGCCGCCAGCTTTGCTTTTCTTTTTCAATATTCCTCTGGCTATTCGGGGTCTCTTCTGGTTCCATACAAATTTTAGGATTACTTGTTCCATTTCTTTGAAAAAAGTGGATGGTATTTTGATGGGGATTGCTTTGAATGTGTAGATTGCTCTAGGTAGCATTGACATCTTCACAGTGTTTGTTCTTCCAATCCATGAGCATGGAAAGTTTCTCCATTTCTTTGTGTCTTCTTCAATTTCTTTCATGAGTATTTTATAGTTTTCTGAGTACAGATCCTTTGCCTCTTTCGTTAAATTTATTCCTAGGTATCTTATAGTTTTGGGTGCAATTGTAAATGGGATCGACTCCTTAATTTGTCTCTCTTCTGTCTTGTTGGTGTATAGGAATGCCACTGATTTCTGTGCATTGATTTTATATCCTGCTACTTGACTGAATTCCTGTATGAGTTCTAGCAGTTTTGGGGTGGAGTCTTTTGGGTTTTCCACATACAGTATCATATCATCTGCAAAGAGTGAGAGTTTGCTGATTTGGATGCCTTTGATTTCTTTTTGTTGTCTGATTGCTGTGGCTAGGACTTCTAACACTGTGTTGAATAGCAGTGGTGATAGTGGACATCCTTGCCGCGTTCCTGACCGTAGGGGAAAAGCTCTCAGCTTTTCCCCATTGAGAATGATATTTGCTGTAGGTTTTTCATAGATGGCTTTTATGATATTGAGGTATGTACCCTCTATCCCTATACGCTGAAGAGTTTTGATCAAGACAGGATGCTGTACTTTGTCAAATGCTTTTTCTGCATCTATTGAGAGGATCATATGATTCTTGTTCTTTCTTTTGTTAATGTATTGTATCACGTTGATTGATTTGCGGATGTTGAACCAGCCTTGCAGCCCAGGGATAAATCCCACTTGGTCGTGGTGAATAATCCTTTTAATGTACTGTTGGATCCTATTGGCTAGTATTTTGGTGAGAATTTTTGCATCCATGTTCATCAAGGATATTGGTCTGTAATTCTCCTTTTTGATGGGGTCTTTGTCTGGTTTGGGATCAAGGTAATGGTGGCCTCATAAAATAAGTTTGGAAGTTTTCCTTCCATTTCTATTTTTTGGAACACTTTCAGGAGAATAGGTATTAATTCTTCTTCAAATGTCTGATAGAATTCCCCTGGGAAGCCATCTGGCCCTGGGCTTTTGTTTGTTGGGAGACTTTTGATGACTGCTTCAATTTCCTTAGTGGTTATAGGTCTGTTCAGGTTTTCTATTTCTTCCTGGTTCAATTTTGGTAGTTGATACATCTCTAGGAATGCACCCATTTCTTCCAGGTTATCTAATTTGCTGGCATAGAGTTGCTCATAATATGTTCTTATAATTGTTTGTATTTCTTTGGTGTTGGTTGTGATCTCTCCTCTTTCATTCATCATTTTGTTGATTTGGGTCATTTCTCATTTCTTTTTGATAAGTCTGGCCAGGGGTTTATCAATCTTGTTAATTCTTTCAAAGAACCAGCTCCTAGTTTCGTTGATCTGTTCTACTGCTCTTTTGGTTTCTATTTCATTGATTTCTGCTCTGATCTTTATTATTTCTCTTCTCCTGCTGGGTTTAGGCTTTATTTGCTGTTCTTTCTCCAGCTGCTTTAGGTGTAGGGTTAGGTTGGGTATTTGAGACCTTTCTTGTTTCTTGAGAAAGGCTTGTATTGCTATATACTTTCCTCTCAGGACTGCCTTTGCTGTATCCCAAAGATTTTGACCAGTTGTGTTTTCATTTTCATTGGTTTCCATGAATTTTTTTAATTCTTCTTGAATTTCCTGGTTGACCCATTCATTCCTTAGTAGGATGCTCTTTAGCCTGAATGTATTTGAGTTCTTTCCAACTTTCCTCTTGTGATTGAGTTCTAGTTTCAAAGCATTGTGGTCTGAAAATATGCAGGGAATGATCCCAATCTTTTGGTACCGGTTGAGACCTGATTTGTGACCTAGGATGTGATCAATTCTGGAGAATGTTCCATGGGCACTAGAGAAGAATGTGTATTCCATTGCTTTGGGATGGAATGTTCTGAATATGTCTGTGAAGTCCATTTGGTCCAGTGTGTCATTTAAAGTCTTTATTTCCTTGTTGATCTTTTGCTTAGATAATCTGTCCATTTCAGTCAGGGGGGTGTTAAAATCCCCCACTATTATTGTATTTTTGTCAATGTGTTTCTTCGCTTTTGTTATTAATTGCCTTATAGAATTGGCTGCTCCCATGTTCGGGGCATAGATATTTACAATTGTTAGATCTTCTTGTTGGATAGACCCTTTAGGTAGGATATAGTGTCCTTCCTCATCTCTTATTATAGTCTTTGTTTTAAAATCTAATATGTCTGATATAAGGATTGCCACCCCAGCTTTCTTTTGGTGTCCATTAGCATGGTAAATGGTTTTCCACCCCCTCACTTTCAGTCTGGGGTTGTCTTTGGGTCTAAAATGAGTCTCTTACAGACAGCATATTGATGGTTTTTTTTTTTTAATCCAAGCTGATGGCCTGTGTCTTTTGATTGGGGCATTTAGCCCATTTACATTCAGGGTAACTGTTGAAAGTATGAATTTAGTGCCATTGTATTGCCTGTAAGGTGACTGTTACTGTATATTGTCTGTGTTCCTTTCTGATCTATGCTGCTTTTAGTCTCTCTCTTTACTTAGAGGACCCGTTTCAATATTTCTTGTAGGGCTGGTTTTGTGTTTGCAAATTCCTTTAGTTTTTGTTTGTCCTGGAAGCTTTTTATCTCTCCTTCAATTTTCAATGAGAGCCTAGCTGGATATAGTATTCTTGGCTGCATATTTTTCTCGTTTAGTGCTCTGAAGATATCATGCCAGTCCTTTCTGGCCTGCCAGGTCTCTGTGGATAGGTCTGTTGCCAATCTAATGTTTCTACCATCGTAGGGTACATATCTCTTCTCCCGAGCTGCTTGCAGGATTTTCTCTTTGTCTCTGAGACTCGTAAGTTTTACTGTTAGATGTCAGGGTGTTGACCTATTTTTATTGATTTTGAGAGGGGTTCTCTGTGCCTCCTGGATTTTGATGCCTGTTTCCTTCCTCACATTAGGGAAGTTCTCTGCTATTATTTGCTCCAATATACCTTCTGCCCCTCTCTCTCTTTCTTCTTCTGGGATCCCAATTATTCTAATGTTGTTTCATCTTATCGTATCGCTTATCTCTCGAATTCTGCCCTCGTGATCCTGTAGCTGTTTCTCTCTCTTTTTCTCAGCCTCTTTATTTTACATCATTTGGTCTTCTATATCGCTGATTCTCTCTTCTGCCTCATTTATTCTAGCAGTTAGTGCCCCCATTTTTGATTGCACCTCATTAATAGCCTTTTTGATTTCGACTTGGTTAGATTTTAGTTCTTTTATTTCTCCAGAAACTGTTTCTCTAGTAACTTCCACGCTTTTTTCAAGCCCAGCTAGTATCTTTAAAGTCATGATTCTGAACTCTAGGTCCGACATCGTACTAATGTCCATATTGAGTACGTCCCTGGCTGACGGTACTCTCTCTTGTTCTTTTTGCTGAGGTGATTTTTTCTTGTCTTGTCATTTTGTCCAGAGGAGAATAGATGAATGAGAGAACAAAATGCTAACAGGTTAACAGCGTCCCCAGCAAATATACTGTATACAAATCAGAAAAGACCTGAAACCAGGGGAAAAGAAAGGGAAAGAAAGAAAAAAGAAAGAGAAAAGAAGGAAAGAAAAAAAAACCAAAAAGAAAAAGATTAAAAACAAAAACAGAACAATACAAAAAAACCCAAATATGATCAAATATGATCAGGCTAGTGCATAGATCAGTGCCACAGACTAGATTTTGGGCGTATTTTGGTCTGTTAGAGAAAAGTGCCTCCTAAAATTTTAAAGGAAGAAAGACATATATATGTACAAAATAAGGGTTGATACAATGAAGGGATGGAAGATGACTGTAAAGATGAAAATTATAAAAGATTTTATAAAAGGAATTGATACGATAAGAAGTTGTTTGAAAAAAGAAAGAAGAAGATTTAAAAGAAAAAAAGGGAGAGAATGTGATCAGGCAGGAGACTAGAACAAAGCCATACACTAGTGATTTAGGGTATATTTTGATCTGTTAGAAGAAACTGTATCTCAAAATTTTAAAGAGAGAACAACTTATATATATATATATATGCCAAAAACAAGGGTAACTAGTATGAAGGGATAAAATATGACTCTAAAAATGAAAAATAAAAAATGTTTTTTTAAAAAAGGGATTGATAAAATGTTGGTTGAAAAAGGTAAAAAGAAATTAAAAAAAACAGTTAAAATATTAACTTTGAAAAACTAATGAATTATGTTAAAAAAAAGCCATGAATTCTCTGTGCAGTATTGCCCTAGCGCTGGAGTTCTCCCGTTCTCCTTGATCGGTAAACTTGGTCTTGGCTTGCTGGTTATTCGTGCTGATCTTCTGGGGGAGGGGCCTGTTGCTGTGGTTCCCAAATGCGTTTGCCGGAGGCGGAATTGCCCCGCCCTTGTCAGTCCTGGCTAAGCAAGCTGCTCGGGTTTGCTCTCAGGAGCTTTTGTTCCCTGCAAGCTTTCCGTATGGCTTTGGAGGACGACAGTGAAAATGGCTGCCTCCCAATCTCCGCCCCAGAGGAGGCAAGAACTCGGGGCTCCGCTCCTCAGTGCGCGCCCAGAGAAAAGCACCCAGTCACTCCTGTGTCCCCGGTCTCTGGCCGCACTCTGTGCTCACCCGGCCTGTGACTGATCGTTTCTATCTCTGGCACCTGACCCCGTGTGGAGTCTCCAAACCCAGCAGATCCCTGCGGTGCGCTCCCGCGCCGCTCCTCTCGGGGGAGGAAGGGGAGTCTCCCCAGATCTGCCACTTGTTGGGTCCCTGCTGGAGGAGCAGTGACCCGACTGGGCCGCGGATCACAGTTTATGGCCATCCCGAGCTGAGAGCCCGCGCCTCGGCTCCGTCTCTGCAGCCGGCTTCCCCGCTCCGATACCTGGGAGCTCTGCTGCTCTCAGGCATCCCCGGTCTTTCTGTGACGCCAAGGGTCCTGAGACCACACTGTCCCGCAAGGGTTCCACCTCCCGCTTAGCCACTGGAGCGACGTCCCTCAGCGGAGCCGACTTCTAAAAGTTCCGATTTTGTGCTCCGGGGCTCTAGCACTTACCAGAAGCGGGAGACGGTGGCCCCCCTCTCCTGCCGTCTATCCTCCCGAATATCGCCTCAGATTCACTTCTCCGCACGTCCTACCTTCCAGAAAGTGGTCGCTTTTCTGTTCAGAGAGTTGTTGCTACTCTCCTCTTCAATCTCCTGTTGAGTTCGTAGGTGTTCAGAATGGTTTGATCCCTATTCAGCTGAATTCCTGAGACCAGACGAAATCCAGGTCTCCTACTCCTCTGCCATCTTGCTCCGCCCCCATCACTATTTTTATATTAAATTACTAACCCATTTCTTTTTTAAAGATTTTATTTATTTATTTGACAGAGAGAGACACAGTGAGAGAGGGAACACAAGCAGGGGGAGTGGGAGAGGGAGAAGCAGGCTTCCCGCTGAGCAGGGAGCCCTATGTGGGGCCCGATCCCAGGACCCCGGGATTATGACCTGAGCTTAACAACTGAGCCACCCAGGTGCCCCACTAACCCATTTTTAAAAAAGATTTTATGTATTTATTTTATTTATTAGAGAGAGTGACAGAGACAGTGAGAGAGATCACAAGCGGGGAGGAGAGGGAGAAGCAGGCTCCCGCTGATCAGGAAGCCTCATGTGGGGCTCAATCCCAGGACCCTGGGATCATGACCTGAGCTGGAGGCAGACGCTTAACCAACTGAGCCGGAGGCAGACGCCTAACCAACTGAGCCACCCAGGTGCCCCGTAACCAATTTCTTCTTCTTTTTTAAACCCATTTCTTGTGTAGATAAACTAGGGATAGTTAAAAGTAAAACAGAAGGTCGTTTTATTTTATTTTGTTTTATTTTTAAAAGATTTTATTTACTTATTTGAGAGAGAAAGAGGACGAGCAGGGGGAGTAGCAGAGGGAAAGGGAGAAGCAGACTCCCCACTGAGTGGGAAGCCCAACATAGGGCTTGATCCCAGGACCCTGAGACCTGAGCCAAAGGCATCTGCTCAACTGATTGAGCCACCCCAGCACCCCAAAAAGAAGGTCATTTAAAAAAATTTGCATTTAAATGTATAAATATCTTGCACATAATGAACAGGTTTAAAGTTCTTTCAAACTATTAAGGAAATGTATATTAAATAGGCAAGGAGCTGCTTTTTTTTTTTTAAAGATTTTATTTATTTATTTGACAGAGAGAGATACAGTGAGAGAGGGGACACAAGCAGGGGGAGTGGGAGAGGGAGAAGCAGGCTCCCCGCTGAGCAGGGATCCCGATGTGGGGCTCGATCCCAGGACCCTGAGATCATGACCTGAGCCGAAGGCAGACGCTTAATGACTGAGCCACCCAGGCGCCCCAAGGAGCTTATTAGTTCCACCTACTTTTTAACTCTTTACAAATTTAAGATAACTAACTTAAAGTACACTCTATATTGATACTAGTTTTTATGTGTACTTGGTATAACTGAAATAACTGATCTAGAGATACATCAGAACCTTGGTAAATTGTGGAGGTGGATAATTTTTATTATAAATTTATTTCATTTGCATATGCCAAATGAGATGATGTTGCATATTTTCCCACACATAAGGGTGCTTTGAAAGTGAAGCAATGGTATCCTCCAGGGGTTGAAATTAATCATTTTAGGGGTACTTGGCTCTCATGGGAAATCTTGCTGGTTTTGGTGTATTTTGTCACTGGATAGCTTCCCACCATTGAGTGCTGAGTTTGGTTTAAAAAGCTGCACATGATATTTATCAGGATAAAAATGAATTACAGAAAAGCAACACAAAAAGAGTAGAGCCCTTCCAGGTTGAACCTTACTATGGAAGAATAGAGAGAAGAAAATGTATTAGAAAATGTTCACATGTAAGTGATGAATTTTCAAGATAAGAAATGAGGTGGCTGAGTCAAGGGCATGTGATAAGGAGTCTCTCTCAGAACATGCCTCCTAGGCTGATTTTTAGGTAAGTGCTTCTATGGAGGCTGACATCATATCTTTTATGGGACACACACACATGCACACACACACAGAGTTTATGTGTGTATTTTTCCATTTCAATGATAATCCTAAAGATTTCTGAAGTGTCACAGAATATAGTCTATAATGTATGTCATACCTCAATGTCATATTAATATTTGGGAAGAAAATATCATTCTATAATACTATGTTGAAACATTTATTATGTGAAATAAAAATTTATTACTCTTTTCCTATATTTGCCACTAGAGATGCTCTTGGTGTTTCCGGTGAAGTTTTAAAGGGCTTTTTATCTCACATTCCTGCCAGTACTTTATGTAGCAGTTTGTTAGCTCATAAGTTCAGGAACATCACAGGGTAGACTAGGTCCTCAGGGATGTAGCAATGAAATATAGTCTATTATATTGATATTAATCCTGTCCATTGACACTAGAATTATAAAAGCATTATATTACAGTAAATTTGGCTCATACCAATAAGTACAGGTGGGAAAGAGAGTATAAAGGTCATGCTGTTTCCTACTTATTTTTTTGTCTAATAAACCTATAAGAAGCAGTTTTGATCATGGAGATTGCAAAAGATGGGGAGAAGGACAGAGGGCCATGGTAGAGCATATGCGATATCACTTCTCTGATGGATGGCATTTTGTAGAAGCCAAGTGGAATTGTTAATATTTCAATATACATAATATTTACCATATATTAAAAATAAGATTTAAATATATTAGAGAAATTTGAAACTATCTGAAAGATTATGGACCTCTTTGAGAGCTATGGATACACATGGGTAATGATATCAACTGAGAGTCACGAATAAATGAAAGAATTTGATTTAACTTCTGCCTTCTTTTTAGAGAAAGCCGTTTGAACACACACACATACACACACAAGCACATTCATTAACCATCTGCTCCAAAATCAAGCAGCATAAACATAAGCTTTTAGCCAATATATCCAATAAATGCTAAAAAGCACATTTCAATCCTCTGTGGGTACCATTTAAAGGCGAGAAAGAACACCAGAAATGAAGAGAAGACACAGGGCTCTGTGGTATCTAATGAGCAATGTTCTCATTCCAGCTGGCTGGACTTGGAATTCAAGCATTACCTAGCACCAATGCAGATGGAAATTACGGCTTTCTTGGTGAACTTTGCTCATGGATCTTTAATATTATTCTTGAGCTGAGGGGTGCCTGGGTGGCTCAGTCGGTTAAGTGGGTGCCTTCCACTCAGGTCATGATCTTGGGGTCCTGGGCTCCCTGCTCAGTGGAGAGCCTGCTTCTCCCTCTCCCTCTGCCTGCTGCTCTGCCTACTTGTGCTCTCTCTTTATCTCTCTGTCAAATAAATAAATAAAATCTCTTAAAAAATATTATTCTTGAGCTGAGAGACTAGTTTGAAGAGAATAGCCTCAGTCAGCCATCACTTATCACTGAAGGGCTCTCTAGGATATCTGATTTTGATACAGTGATACTACATCACTGGACACTTGTTAAGCGTGGTTGACCTCAAGATGAAGACAGGAAAAAGTGGATGAGCTGAAGATCTCTCCTAACCCCCTTCCAGACCTGCACTTTCTCCAGTCTATGTGGACTATCCAGGAGAAAATTCTTGCATAAAAATTCAAATTCTTGCTGTGTCCATGTTCCAGCAATGTCACAGCCACTCTGGTGGGGAGGTGGAAGAGGAGGACTGGTCTATTTATACTATAGAAAAATGGAAGTTAATGATGGTGCACTTTCTTGCTTACTGAGTCATGTTGTCATATTAAAGCACTCTGCATTGCTTTAGAATTCTTTAAGATGCAAGGTCACCCCTAAATCAATGTTATCTGTGTACCTTATTAATCGTTTAACAGTCCAAAGATATTTACTGAGTGCCAAGTATGTGCCAGGCACTATGTTAGCTATTGGGATAAATGAATGAGCATTTTACCTCTGTGCTTTTCCTGTGCTGGAAAGCGTTCCATCTTTTTCCCAGTCCAAGGCCAAGCTCAAGCCTCCATCTGCCCTATGAAGTTTTATTCACTACTGCTTCTTAAAGCACTTTCTCTCCCACATCTTGGTATTTAATTATATCCTTTCTGAGCTTCCTCTGTGTCTCCTACTTCACCTAGCACAGTGAGTGTAGGCCATGTAAATAGCTCAATAACCACTACTGATTGATTACTTTTTTCTCTACAACATACTAGTAGTATAGACAAATAAGACAATAAAAAAGAAAGTGCTTTGGACACACACAGATGAAGAAAATGCAGTTACAAATCTGGTATCTGGTAAGAATATCAGGATCTATAATAGGAAAGAAAAAAAATAACTTGCCTGTCAAAGCAAAATAACAAAAAGGTTCTGCAAGCTGCTACAGTTTTGTAAGAAAGATAACGGATTTCTCTAACTTGGTTTGGAAATTCTATATTTGTACCTGAACTGTGTTTTAGTTTGGTTGCCGCCTCTATGTCAGAAAGTAGACAGTCTCTCTCAGCCTTACTCTCTGTTTTTGACTCTTTTACTAAATGACTACTGCATGCAAATATGTTTTTTGTGCCCAAAGCAATAAATAGATGTTTAAAAAAAAAAAGATACCCTTGCCAACAGAATTCTGTTTGACTGTCTATCACACAAATTAATTCCTCTGGAAACAGGCTATTTTCACATTGGCTTTAATGGCGCTCAGAGCAGGTAGTTGTGATTTTTTTTGGCTGGGTCTTATGCTCATGCACCCTCTAAGTATTTTGTTTTGTTATGGACCATTAAAGAGTGGGGATGATAATGCTCCATCATTAGGCAATCATGCAGAGGATAAATTTCTCTTTCAGACAAATGAAGTTAAAAGACTATTATTTTTTCCCCCACTTTCTTCCCCAACTAATAGATCATTTAAAAGCCATAAGGGTAGAGCACTTTAAAAATCTCCAAGAAACATTTTTTAACAGTGATAGTATATTCTTGCCCAATTTATAACCAAAAAAGAAAAGGAAAAGAAAAGAAAGACATAAGAATTCTTGGGGAAAATATTTCATGTTCATGATTTCTTCTTTGTTCTTCCCCAGGGTGTGGTTCTGCCACAGTGATCAACGGAACCTGTGCAGACTCTCCCATGTTAGAGAAGAATATTGCTGCTTCCTGATTGGGTATTACAATAATTACATCCGTAAAGATAAGCCAGACTACTTGAATCAGAATGCACAAGGTACTGCAATTGTCAGACTTGCCTATCTGTATTTAAACCAACTGAATAATAACGAATCAGCATCATTCAAAAGACTGAAACTAAGAAAGATGATTTGGCCATTTCAATATTTCCTATGAAGAAAGTCACTTTCAGGATAATACTTAACATTCATATTCAAGGATTTTGAACTTAGTGTGTTAAGAAAGGTTTAAAATAGTGTTTTCATAATGCCTTGCAAATGTAACATATTAGATGCCTCCCCTATTTCCTAACTAAGGAATATTCTCCTTGGTGAACATCTAACTTGTCAGGGAGCAGTTGTGAATAGTGATGTGGTGAAGAGTACATACACTGGGTCAAACAGCTGGAATTTGCCCCTTACACTCAATGTGGATCGGGAGAAATTGTTTAATCTCTGTAGTGGGCTGACTGGTGGCCCCCCAAAAGATACGTCCCTGCCTCAACACCTGGAATCTGTGAATGTGAGTTTATTTGGAAAAAGAGTCATACAGATGTACTTAAATTAAGCATCCTGAGATGAGATCATTCTGGATTATTTGGATGGTCCCTAAATCCAATGACAAGTGTCATTATAAGAGAAAAGCTGAGGGCTATTTGAGACAGACACACAGAGGAGAAAGTGATGTGAAAATGAAGGCAGGGTTGGAATTATGCATCCACAAGCCTAGAGCCCCCAGAAGCTGGGTGAGGCAAAGTAATGCCCACTGCTGGAGGCTCCAGAGGGAGTGTGGCCCTGCTGATACCCTGATTTTGGACTTCTGACCACCAGATCTGTGACGGAATAAATTCCTGTTGTTTTAAGCCATGCAGTTTGTAGTAATTTGTTACAGTGGCATTAGGGAACAACTTCCCCAAACTGGAGTATCTTTAACTACAAAACAGGGATAATCATAGTGATAACTAGGACCTCAAAGTGTTGCCGTGTGGACTCAGTGAGATTTGTAATGTAAGAGCTTTGCACAGCGTAAGGCATATAGTAAGTATTCAATGAATCTTAGAAAGTACTGTTGCTATTGTTCAATGAATTGTTTGATGAATCAATTTCATACTAACTAAATCTAATAATGACTAAAATGTACAAACTGTAATAATCTTAATTCTCCTTGTAGGAACTTGTTGGCCTGACATTTCTTTTGGAAACCGTTGCCTTTTTTTGTTAAAAAGAAAAGAAAAGAAACCATCGCCCCACTTCTGTCTGGAGTGTACAAATAAATAGTATCACTGTTCTCCATTGTAGCTGTCTATTAATTATTAGAGGCCCAGAATTAGGAAGAAAATATTAAGATTTTCTAACTCCCTTCTATAGATTTTGTGATAATCAGGCTCAATGGGAAAAATTTTCCTCCCATTTTTCCCTCATTTCTCTTCTTGGAGCAACAAGTTTTTATACCTGTTGGAATTTATTCATATATATATATATGAATTTTAATACACATTTATATATATAATTACATAATAGATAATAAATTATTTTTATAATATATAATTATATATTATATGATCTTTTATATATCTAATAACAAAATTTTATAAATGATATTATGTAATATAATTTTATATATGTCCCCTCCTCTCAGGGATGCCCTTCGCTAATGAGCTCTGTTTTAAAAGGGGGATATTCCCAGGCTATCACACAATACATTTGTTAACAATCACTGACTAGCAAGAGATCATTCATTATTCTTATATGTTCTTTTCATTTGAGTTCCTGGTCAGGATATAATAAATCTAATATCCCAATATTGAGAACTATGTAATCTCAGTGTTATATACCTGGTACCCACAATATTCAGCGGGATATCTGACCACTCTATAAATGTTCATTGAATGGACACATATGGGAAATCCTTGGTCTGGCACAAGAAAGCACTGTTTGTGTCTTTTACTGTTTTGTCTCTGGGATAAGCATAGACAGTTTCCCTTCTACTTTTTCTGCTTGTGGATCATGACAAATATCCATGTCTTCCTCAACAAAATGGGAGAATGTGTTAGCTACATTAAGACAATTAGTTCTCAGGCATAACTCTAAGAGAGGTGGATTATCTTTGGCTATCTCTTTATACATGTGTGGAAGAGAGCATTCCTTTTAAGGGTCCGCTGACTTGGGGACTCAGAATTGAATTATGCTGTCTTCTCATCTGGGGACTGAAGCATGAAAATCACATTTAGGAGGGTGTTTTGAAAAAGACAGGAGACCCAGTCTTGTCTGCAGGACAAGCTGAGCCTTTCTCTTGGTGCTGCCTAGGGCCATGGTTTCTTCCCTACTCTTCAAGCCTAGGCCAAGATGCAATAGAGAACATGGACAGTCATCTCTTCTGGATTTGGATATTTAAAAACAACACTCACATGGATGCAAAAGGATAGTCTACCTGGATGCAAGTCAAGAGAGATGCTACTAAATTGAGGAAAACCACATCTTTGTAAAGTAGAAAAGATTCTGTTTTGTGGAACATGAAGATCTATAGCCTTACCTGTAGAAATAGATAATCAATTAATAGAATTAATAGAAACACCCAAGATGTCCTTCAACAGATGAATAGTTTAAAAAATATGATAAATCCACACCATGGAATACCTACTCAGTGATAAAAGGAATAGATAAGTGATACAATCTGGATGAATCTCCAGGGGATTATGTTGAGTGACAAAAGCCAATTACTAACGCTACATACTATGTGATTCCATTTACATAACATCACTGAAATGACAAAATTATAGAAAGGGAGAACAATTTAGTAACTCCTGGGGGTAAGAAGAGGATGGGAGGTGAAAGGGAAGGTGTGCCTAAAAAAACGCAACAGGAGGGGTCCTTGGGGAAATGGAAATGTCTGTATCAGTGTCAAAATCCTGATTGTGATATTGTACTATAATTTTGCAAGATGTTGCCATTGGGGAAAACTGGGTAAAGGTCACATGGGTTCTCTTTATTATTTCTTACAATTGATATGAATCTAAATTATCTCAAACTAAAAAAGTTAATTATACAAATTAATAACAATGGCAGGATGGGAAGAAAATACCACCAAATGGAGTAAGTACTTCTTAGCTATAAGGCAAAGGGATAATTGGATTAAGCATTGCTTTACAGTTAAAACAATGTATTTGAGACAATGTAGAGTGGGAAACTCAGGCATCTGATAATATTGATTTTGGCAGGGACAGTGGCTTCATATACATAATTTTAACTGTAGCTAAAGCAAACAGAATGCTAGCATGAATAATATAGCACCATTATTGTGCCTTTTTCCTAAATCAGAGGTATTTTCAGCTGCTTAATACTCTGTCATTTCTCTTCAATTCATATACATAAAAAACACTAGTGGTTTTATTGTATGAGAGAAAACCTTAGTTTGAGGTATATTAATGATAGTACTAAGTCAAATTTAAGTAGAGGCGCCTGGGTGGCTCAATCGGTTAAGCTTCCAACTCTTGGTTTCCACCCGGGTCATGATCCAGGGTTGTGAGATTGAGCCTCACATCAGGCTTTGCACTCAGTGTGGAGTCTGCTTGAGATTCTTTCTCCTTTTCCCTCTGCTCCTCCCTCTGCTTGTTTTTTCTCTCTCTCTCTCAAATAAATAAAATCTTAAATGATGTAAAACTGGGGATCATTTCTAAGACACTACTATAAAACTGAAGAAAGTATAATTCTAGGGGCTCTTGGGTGGCTCCGTCCATTAAGCGTCTGCCTTTTGCCCAGGTCATGATCCCAGGGTCCTGGGACTGAGCCCCACATCAGGCTCTCTGATCAGCAGGGAGTCTGCTTCTCCCTCTCTCCGCTCCTGCTCTCTCTCTGTCTCTCTCAAACAAATAAATAAAATCTTAAAAAAGAAAATATAATTCTAGTATTATATTTATTCAAAAATCAAAGGGATGCAAAGCGATTTGAATTTGAACAAGGTTACTGCACAGTATAGGGATATTGTTGGTTGCTTACAGTTTGGGGTGCGGGGTGGGATCTGGCGGTACAAAATGAACTCAACTGACTTTTGGCACATATTATGTTTAAATTTTATTTTTCAGATAGTAAGTAATGTATTTAAACTTTAGTCACAATATCATATACAAACATAGAGACATCTAACCTTACAAAACTTTTACATCAGGAAGAGACTATTTACATTTACAAAATACTTTAATTTTCCTGAAACAAAAATTAAGAGACCTCATTTGATATGATTGCTTACAATATAGCCCATGCAATGTTGAAACATACCAGTGTCTGAACTCAGAAATAAATTTCCCTACGTTTCTGCAGCATCTTTACTCATTTTTGTTTTCTTCTAGTGTGTAATCAGTTAGCTTGTGGCTCTCTCTCTCTGGTGACAAATTTATATACCACATATATCCTAGTCAGCTGCATCAAAGCATCAAACCAAAATAGCAGGTCAAAATAGCAGGACATATTTATTGCCAGGCACTGTGCTCAGCATTCACATGGGATTATCTCATTTCATCCTCACAACCACCCTATCAAGAGGATACTACTATTATCCCCATTTTCCAGATAAAGAAATGGAGGGCAGTTTCAAGTTTGATAGCCTGCCCAAAGCCACACAGCCCCTTGGTCTAATAATTTGGGGGTGTGATTTAAGATGGCAATTTATTTTCTTTATAACTATTTCTTCCAAAAAAAAGGGGTTTATCTTTCTTGTTACCTGATGGTAATGTTGGGGTCCCAGGTCTGGACTAGAACTCAAATAGGTCCACTACACTCATCTTCACTTTAGACAGTACCCCTCCAAAAGTAAAAAGTGCTATGGAATATCAGTTACTAGAGATAGCGTGACTTAGCTATCTAAGAGCTCCATTTATGGTGACACTCACATAGAAGTCACATTTTTGGGGGGACTGGTCAACATTTTTTACTTAGTTTTATGAAGGGAATCTCTGAAGCCTTCTCAGAAAAACAAATCAGAAATCATGAATTATATTTCTACTGTCCTAAATGATTTGATTATGTGATGATGGAAAAGTTATTTGAATGGTTCAGCATTTCGGTTTTCAAAAAGCTATGGAAACAAAAACGACATGCCTGCAAACCGAATGTTTCTGACCACAGGTTGATACTCAGACTTCTTTCATGGGTCAGCTCCTTGTCAAAATCTTGCCATCTGCCTCGCCTTTTTTTTTTTTTTTTTTTTAGCATATAATGTATTATTTGTTTCAGAGGTAGAGGTCTGTGATTCAACAGTCTTGCACAATTCACAGCGCTCACCATAGCACATATGAGAGACTATGGACTCTGAGAAATAAACTGACGGTTCTAGAGGGGGGTGGGGTGGGGGGATGGGTTAGCCTGGTGATGGGTATTAAGGAGGGCACGTACTGCATGGAGCACTGGGTGTTATATGCAAACAATGAATCATGGAACACTACATCAAAAACTAATGATGTAATGTATGGTGATTAACATAATAATAAAAAAAATCTTGCCATCTGAAATGTGGACTTTTCTGTTAACACTTTTAAGCCTCTTTAGACTAATTTTCTCTTTCTCCTGTACAGATACATCACATTCCTGTGACTCAGTACTGTTCTGTGCTGTTTATAACACACTTCTGGCTTTTCCGCCTCCACAGCATTCTTTACACTGTTCCCTCTGCCCATTCCTCCCTTCCTCCCCTCCCCCTCTTCCCGATTCCTCTGCCCATTTTTTAGGACCCATTCTAAATGCTATATTTTCTTTCCCAAACATTTTCTGATCCTCTAAAATGGAATACAATATATCCTTTCTTTGAAATACAATAAATTGAGTACCACTAATAATTGTACCATGGGTTGTTTCTAATGTGCCAGTATTAAGAGTTTGTATGTATCCACCCATTTAATCCTCACACGAAGGCTGTGCTGTCTACTCTACTAATGCCCCCATTTTCCAGATGAAGACAGGGAGTTACCACCAGATGATGTGACTTCCCCATGCTTATAGAGTTGGCAAATTGCAGCTAAGGGATTAGAAACTCTGGCAATCAGACTCCAATTGCACTAATCACCTTCTACCTTATAATAGGATTACCCTTAAAGATTTCATATCTCCTTCTGGATCACAAACTTGTTGACAAATAAACCTCCCTAACCCATCTCTATGTCCCTCTGGAGCTTTATATAATAAGGACCTAACAAATATTTGTTGAATTAAATTGAATTTCTTTCAATGGCTATTGTCATAGATCTTTAGGAAGCAAAACAAATAAAAACTTTCAGGCATTTGCAATAGGTAAAAAAATATGTCTGGAAACACATAATTCATACTGTATAAAAAGAATTACTTCTGGGGCGCCTGGGTGTTTCAGTCAGTTAAGCATCTGCCTTCGGCTCAGGTCATGATCTCAGGGTATTGGGATCCAGCCACATGTCAGGCTCCTTGCTCAGCTTTCCCTCTCCCTCTGCCCCCTCCCCACGGCTTGTGTTCTTTCTCTGCCTCTCTGTCTCAAATAAATAAATAAAATAAAATAAAAATTACTTCTTCCTCACAATGCTCTCGTCTTTCCTGCCACTACCCCCACTCCCTATATAGGTACAAGTAAATGCCACCTTAATCGTTGGGAGAGTGTGATTGTACGTACTGAAGTGAAATGAAATATCAACATGAAAGATAATGCTTTCTATTCTTTCTTTGTTTTTCATTGTCTTCTTTTATAGCCGAGGCAATTATCTGGCTTTGGTCCTACCCAATTGCTTAGTATGATTGCCCTTATCAAACATAACTATATTTGGTACAGAAGAATATCAAATAGTTATTTCATATTCTTCTATAATAAACAGACCTGATCTTTGGCAGGTGTCCCCTCCCCCTTCCCCAATTTCAAACTCTCACTTAATAAGGGGCAGAGCTGTACTTAGCAGCCTTAAATTCCCTGCTGGTCTTTACCATCTGGCACATTTTCTTGAAGCTTGTGACATAGATTTTTGAATGTCAGAGCAGGAAATTTCTTGCTAGAGAGCCACGTTAGGTGTCAATCATCATTAAAATAAGGATCTCTAGCGACTTAAGTCAATTCCTACAAATGGAAGAACTCCTGCCAATCAGTGATGGTGTGGGTCGTTAGGATGGTGAGAGGCAGGATAGCTTCTGATGCTCGTGCACCCATGCAGGGGTTAGTCCCTGCCAGGTTCTCATCTTCCCTGTGACTTTTAACTTTGGGCCTGAACCATTTACAAAGTTTTATTAAACTCCTGTATTAGAGGACTACTTATGAATTCATAACTTTCTAATACCACTGCCATTATCAGAGAAATAGCTCAAATATGTAGCAAATCTAAAAGTCTATAATGGTGTTCTAATTCTGGCCATTTCCCACCCAAAACCTAGTCATATCAAGGAAATCATATCTCCCATTTTCAAGCCTACCAGAAGATGATTAAAAGATATACACTCTCTCAAGAGTGGCTGCAACCATACTCCTTACTTCTTACTGAGAATCTCCTATGTGCAAGATTTCCCACTCAATGACACAAGGGGCCACTAACCTGTATAATTTGTGCAGGGTCCCTGCTCCCCAGGGAATGGAATCTTGTTGAGGAGTTAAGATGTCTATAGAGAGATAACTATAATGCAGGTCAGCATGTGATAATTTTGTAGATTTGAAGTGACAGGGTAGTTGTTTTGGTTCACAAACTTTTTAATTTTTTTTTTAAATTTTTTTACTCCACTCCACTCTATGGCCCATCTAGATTCCTGATTGTCACTTTCCAGGAGAAAAGAAATGGGTAAAAAGAAAGGGGCCAGGAAAGAACTAAGTAAAATCTGTTAATACCAACATATGTGAATCACCTGTAATTAAATTTATGAGGATATGGTTCATGCTTTTACTTTTTATAAAGCAATGCTCTAAAAATTAAATAATAATTTTATCACGTTCCATCTGGCAATATATAACAAATTATTAAAATAGAATAAGTTCACAGACCACACTAATGACTTATCAGTGTACAAGCAAATTTTGAGGAAATTATAAAATCATCTATTTTAACAGTGGTGTAACATATGAATAAAAAAATAAGGTCTTCAATTTCCTTACACCACACACAAAAATAGACTCCAAATGGTTGAAAGACCTAAATGTGAGACAGGAGTCCATCAAAATCCTAAAGGAGAAAACAGTCAGCAACCTCTTCGACCTCAGCTGCAGCGACTTCTTCCTAGAAACATCGCCAAAGGCAAGGGAAGCCAGGGCAAAAATGAACTATTGGGATTTCATCAAGATAAAAAGCTTTTGCACAGCAAAAGAAACAGTTCACAAAACCAAAAGACAACCGACAGAATGGGAGAAGATATTTGCAAATGACATATCAGATAAAGGGCTAGTATCCAAAATCTATAAAGAACTTATCAAACTCAACACCCAAAGAACAAATAATCCAATCAAGAAATGGGCAGAAGACATGAACAGATGTTTTTCCAAAGAAGACATCCAAATGGCCAACAGACAAATGGCAACAGACACATGAAAAAGTGCTCAACATCGCTCGGCATCAGGGAAATCCAAATCAAAACCTCCATGAGATACTACCTCACACCCGTCAGAATGGCTAAAATTAACAAGTCAGGAAACGACAGATGTTGGCGGGGATGTGGAGAAAGGGGAACTCTCCTACACTGTTGGGAATGAAGCTGGTGCAACCACTCTGGAAAACAGTATGGAGGTTCCTCAAACAGTTGAAAATAGAGCTACCCTACGATCCAGCAATTGCACTACTGGGTATTTACCCCAAAGATACAAATGTAGGGATCCGAAGGGGTACGTGCACCCCAATGTTTATAGCAGCAATGTCCACAATAGCCAAACTGTGGAAAGAGCCAAGATGTCCATTGACAGATGAATGGATAAAGAAGAAGTGGTATATATACACAATGGAATATTATGCAGCCATCAAAAGGAATGAGATCTTGCCATTTGCAACGACGTGGATGGAACTGGAGGGTGTTATGCTGAGTGAAATAAGTCAATCAGAGAAAGACATGTATCATATGATCTCACTGATATGAGGAATTCTTAATCTCAGGAAACTGAGTGTTGCTGAGTGGTGGGGGTGTGGGAGGGATGGGGTGGCTGGGTGATAGACATTGGGTAGGGTATGTGCTATGGTGAGCACTGAATTGTACAAGACTGTTGAATCACAGATCTGTACTTCTGAAACAAATAATGCAAGATATGTTAAGAAAAAAAAAAGAAGAAGAAGATAGCAGGAGGGGAAGAATGAAGGGGAATAAGTCGGAGGGGGAGATGAACCATGAGAAACGATGGACTCTGAAAAACAAACTGAGGGTTCTAGAGCAGAGGGGGGGTGGGGGGATGGGTTAGCCTGGTGATGGGTATTAAAGAGGGCACATTCTGCATGGAGCACTGGGTGTTATGCACAATGAATCATGGAACACTACATCAAAAAGTAATGATGTAATGTATGGTGATTAACATAACAATAAAAAATTATTAAAAAAATATAAGGTCTTCAGTTCCAGTTGTAGACAATTGAAGACCCAAACTATTCATGCAAATATACACTACTACCCACTATAGACTTAACCAAATGATCTTCCAAAAACCAGGTTAAAATAATGATAACTGACATTTATGAAGAAGCCACTGTGTTCTAGCCCCTATTCTATGTGCCTGACATGCCCTTCCTTTAATTCTATGAGAAACTGCACAAGGAAACTGGGGAAGGCAGAGGTTGAGCAATGTGTCCAGTGCCACAGCTGTAGGTTGTCCGCTCCAGAACTCATACGTTAACCTCTGTTGCTAATGTCCAAGAATGGTAAAGAGTTCATAAAAGAAAAGTGAAAAATTGCACTAACTAGACATGAGCATATGAAAATACTCTGATGATGGGTCAACAACCAAGAAAATAATATGATGAAACTTCCTACTATTTTTGAGTGGGTATGTATGAATAGGCTTGGTGTGACATTTCAACTCTAGTAGAACATTGAACTCTCTGCAAAGTTTAGTGATGTATTGATCTTAATTTATCAATACCAAATTTTAGTACACTTATCAATTCATGAAGTCCCGGGGCACCTGGCTGGCTCAGATGGTTAAGCGTCCGCCTTTGGCTCAGATCATGATCCCAGGATGCTGGGATCGAGTCCCACATCAAGCTCCCTGCTTGGCATGGATCCTGCTTCTCCCTCTCCTTCTACTACTCTTCCTGCTTGTGCTCTCTCGCTCTCTCTGTCAAATTAATAAATAAAATCATTAAAAAAAATTCATGAAGTCCCTATCCATTAGTAGCAAGTGAAAATAAAAACATTCTTTTGAAGAAAGACCTAGAACTTTTGGTCCAGTGAGTGGTGCAGCAGAAGAGACTCTCATGGCCCAGCAGTAGCTATGGATATTCTTTTTTTTTTTTTTTAAAGATTTTATTTATTTATTTATTTATTTGAGACAGAGAGAATGAGAAAGAGAGAGAGCACATGAGAGGGGGGAGGGTCAGAAGGAGAAGCAGACTCTCTGCCAAGCAGGGAGCCCAATGCGGGACTCGATCCAGGGACTCCTGGATCATGACCTAAGCCGAAGGCAGTCGCTTAACCAACTGAGCCACCCAGGGGCCCGCTATGGATATTCTTATTTATTTTTTTAAAAATTCAATTTATTTAAAGTAAAAAAATAAAAATAAAAACAGTTCATCCATTTCTCCTATCCTTCACTTCGCACTTCGGGCAACTACCAATCTGTTCTCTGTATTTTCGAGCTTGGAGATATATATATATTTCTTTTTGATTCTACATATAAGGATAACATGGTATTTGTCTATTTCTGTCTGACTTATTTCACCTAACATAGTGCTCTTGAGGTCTATCCATATTGTCTCAAATGGCAGGACTTCATTCTTTTTATGACTGAGTAATATTCCATTATATGTTTTTATATATATATAATATATATATCATATATTCACAGTTTCATATATACAGAATCACATATCACTATTATACATATATCATATATACATTATTATGTATCACAATTTCTATATTGTGGCTATTGTAAATAATGCTTCAATAAACACAGGGGTGCATATATCTCTTTGAATTAGTGCTTTCATTTTCCTTGGATAAATACCTAGTAGTGGAATTGTTAGACCATATGGTATTTCTATTTTAATCTTTTGAGGGGACTCCATACTTATTTCCATAGCATCACCAACTCACATTCCCACCAACAGTGCACAAGTATTCCCTTTCTCCACAACCTTGCCAACACTTGTCATTTCTAGCCTTTTTGATAATAGCCATTCTAATGGGTATTAGATGTAAATATCACATTTACATTTACATTTCTGTGATATTTCTATTTCTGTGATGATTAATGATGTGGAGCATCTTTTCATGTAACTGTTGTTTATCTCTATGTCTTCTTTTTTTTCTTTTTTTTATTTTATTATGTCTTTTTTGGAAAAATGTCTATTCAGATTTTCTGCCCATTTTTTAATTGGATTATTTATTTTTTGCTATTGAGTTGTATGACTTCTTTATAACTTTTGTATATTAACCCTTTATCAGATATATGATTGGAAAATATTTTCTCCCATTCCACAGGTTGCCTTGTCATTTTCTTGATTATTTCTTTGCTGTGTAGAAGCTTTTTAGTTTGATGTAGTTCCACTTGTTTGTTTTTGCTTTTGTTGCTGTTGCTTTTAGCGTCAGATTTAAAAAATCATCACCAAGACCTATGTCAAGGAGATTACCATCTATGTTTTCTTCTAGGAGTTTTATGGTTTCAGGTTTTATGTTAAAGTCTTTAATCCATTTTGAGTATTTAATTTTTGTGTATGGTGTAAGATAGTGGTCTATTTTCATTCTTGTGCATGTTGTGGTCCAATTTCCCCAATAAAATTTATTGAAGAGGCCATCCTTTCCTGTGGTATATTCTTGGATACTTTGTTGTGAATTAATTGACCATACATGCGTGGGTTTATTTCTGGGTTCTCTATTCTGTGCCATTTATCTATGTATTTGTTTTTGCTCTAATACACTTTTTTAAATTGTTACAGCTTTGTAATACAGTTTGAAGTCAGGGAGTGTGATGCCTCCAGCTTTGTTCTTCTTTCTCAATAGATTTTTTAAAAAACTTATTCAGGGATTTTTATGGTTTCATACAAATTTTAGGGCCATTTTCTCTATTTCTGTGAAAAATAGCAAAAAAAAGAGAAAGAATTATGACAGAGATTGCATTGAATCTGTAGATTGTTTTGGGAAATATGGACATTTTAACAATATTTTTTCTTCCAATCCATGAACAGATATCTTTCTTTTTATCTATGTCTTCTTCAATTTCTTTCATTAATGCCTTGTAGTTTTCAATAGAGGTCTTTCACTTCCTTTGTTAAATTTATCATATTTATCTTTCATAATCTATTCTTTTTGATGCAACTGTAAATGGGATTATTTTCTTAATTTCTTTTTGATAGTTAATTATTAGTGTATTGAAATGTTACAGATTTTTTAAAAATTTTATTTATTTATTTGACAGAGAGAGACAGCAAGAGAGGGAACACAAGCAGGGGGTAGTCGGAGAGGGAGAAGCAGGCTCTTTGCTGAGCAGGGAGCCTGACCTGGGCTCGATCCCAGGATGCTGGGATCATGACCTGAGCCAAAGGCAGACGCTTAACGACTGAGCCACCCAGGTGCCTGAAATGTTACAGATTTTACATGTTGATTTTGTGTCCTGCAACTTCAGTGAATTCATTTATTTGTTCTAAGAGTTGTCTGATGGAGTATTTAGGGTTTTCTATATATAATATTATGCCATTTGCAAATAGTGGAAGTTTTAATTCTTCCTTTTTTACTTGGATGTCTTTTATTTCTTTTTCTTGCCTGATTGCTCTGGCTAGGCACTGTGGCTATTTTTGAAAATAATTTTCTAGTTCAGAAGAAAGGGAGTGCCTTTTACTTTGAGACAGAGTTGGATTCTAATAGAGATTATGCCATTTACAATGTGTACTACTTTGGGAAGTTACTATATTCTCTGAACTTCTATTCTTAGTTACTCATCTATAATATGGGAATAATATTTATCTTACATTACTTTTGTAAAAATTAAGTGAAACAGTACACAAAATGCTCCTATCAAAGTAGGAGATATAGCAGGGGCTTGAAAAATACTTGTTTTCTTTCCTGCTCAGACATTCTACAAGAAGAGTCTTTAATGATCCCTGGATAGTTACACGATCCTAGCATAATTCTTTTTTTCTTCCACATACTCATTCTGAGGCAGGCAAGCAGACTCAGAAGCCACCATGTTGGGTTAAGAGACCTTGCTTAGGCACTGCCATTAAAAATGCTGTGTAATAAGGGTGCCTGGGTGGCTCAGTTAGTTAAGCATCTAACTCTTGATCTCAGCACAGGTCTTGATCTCAGGGTTGTGAGCTCAAGCTTCATGTTGGGCTTCATGCTGGGTGTGGAGCCTACTTAAAAGAAGTACTGTGTAATCTAGGGCAAGTAGGACTGCCTCTCAGCTGCCTTCATTATTTGTAAAAAGAGTGTGGTGGCTGATCATCTATCAGCCCTGTTAGCTTCAACATTCCATGAAGGAGATACAATTTGGAAATATAGATCCCTTTCATTAATAGCAAAAAATAAAAAAAATCATGTGCTTGAAAACTGAATGTCAGCAATGATGCTAGGAAAAGACTTATTTAGATTTATGAAGTTTTTAGCATTTAAGATTTTCAAGACCCCAAGGTTATGGCCTTTAGATAAGAAGTGATTAGTTGTTCTGTTCAAATTCTGCTACAGAGATATAAAAAAGCATATTGGTAGCTAGGATTTTTTTCTGATGAAGCTGAGTGAACTAGTTTTGTTCCAGAGGAAGCAACCTACCCTGAACCCATCTCTCAGCTGATCTCATTTCTCCATTCATTGATTCTTTATTCGTTATACTTTCACCATGTGCCAGGCAATGAGCTAGGTACTGAGGAGCAAAATGCACATGACTCATGTTTATAATCCACCTAAAGAGAAGGACAACTAACCACTTAATAACAATAATAAATGATAGCATGTTATGCTAATAAAGCGCAAGGCACCTATTGTCATTATTATTAAGTATTTAATAGGTTAAAGAAAGCCTCTTGGAGGAACTTAAAAAATAAGTGGGAAATGATTGGGAGGTGTGGAAAAGACCAGAGTGTTTCTGTTCCAGTATGAATGATGACCCCAGATATTACATTAGAAATAGTAGGTTTGAGGGTTTGAAAGAAGTGAGGCAGAGAGTGCTAAGCAGTCATTATGGAAAAGTACATGGCTCCAGAACATTGTGTGGGGAAGGAGGAGGTGTTCTTGTCAGCTTTTGGAATGTGTCCTGCAGGAACCACTGAAAGAGGCAAAACAAGACCAGATATTAGCAGGATTCCTCAGGCTTCGAATTGCGGAGGATGCTTTGTAATGGGAGCAAAGTTAGAAGCAGAATGACAAGATAGAATGCTTTTGTGAGGAGCTGGTAGAAAGGATAGGATGGTGGCAGTGAAGAGAGAGAGAGAGACAGACCCAAAAAACAGACAGATGTCTGTTGTGAACAGCTGAGTATAAGTCATGAGAATGGAAGAGAGCACATAGAGAAGAAAAGGAGGGGGCATCTGGTGGCTCAGTTTGTTAAACATCTGACTCTTGATTTTAGCTCAGGTCACAATCTCAGTGTCCTGAGATCGAGCCCCGCATCGGGCTCGGTGCTCAGCATAGAGTCAGCTTGGGATTCTCTCTCTCCTTCACCCTTTGCCCCTCTTCCCACTTGTGCTCTCTCTCTCTCTCAATAAAATAATTTCAAAAAAAAGAAGAAGAAGAGGAGGAGGAGGATGTGCCTCCCCTTGGGCTGCTTGTCCCCTAGGTCTCCAGAGGGCTCACACCTCACCCCTCTCAGAACTTTGCTCAATTTCTCAGAAGGCTTTCTTTGAGCCCCCCTTTTAACATTGTTCTCCTTCATACCATTGCCTTCCTCCAGCTTCTATTTTCTTTTTCTCCATCACCCCTTTCTCTGACAGTCTATTGTTTCCTCATTCACTTATCCATCTCTCTGCCCTTACTAGGCTATAAGTTTCATGAGGTAGATTGCTTGAAAGGGCTGCAGGGGAGGTGGCACACTGGGCCAGAGCTAGTCGGTGGAGGCCAACGAGTGAAGGGGATTCCCCTGTAAATGTTGGAGCTGGAGGAGGTTGGAACCCCATGAGTGAATTTCCAGAGCACAGAGGAGTAGGTTGGGGTGGGAAGGAGATGGGAAGGATACGGTAAGATTTTTGTCTTTTTGATCAGGATTACTGTTCACTTCTCGACATTGTTTCTGCCCCTTTGATTGTATCATGGTAGGATTCTTGTGTTTTCTCTCCCCTAGATGGCCTCTGTCTCACCTCATCCATTTCCTAAGTGTTCTTCAAGGTGACTTTCATTTCCTCCTGTGAGAGTCTGTAATCTTTGTAAAATTCAGATTTTTTCTATCTCCTTAAACTCACCTCTATAACTTTTATTTGACTTTTAATGCCTTGCTTGGGTAAATGATTAAATTTCAGACATTTCAGAGGATGATCTAGGAAAATTTGGTTCTCTCAATGACAAAAAGGGGAGCCATTAGCTCTCTTTAGTTTTAACTTAGCTCCTTCCTTCTCCCTCCCTTCTTCCCTTCCCTCCTTGCTTCCTCTCTTCTTTCTTTCCTTACTCCAATTATAACATTTTGGTATAAAGACTACATTGTCTTTCTGATATTCTCCATGGGTGGTCTATTATTATTATTACTATGTTTTTTTTTTAGAGAAGGGGCAGAGAGAGAGAATCTTAAGTAGGTTCCATACCCAGAGCATGAGCCCAAGGCAGGGCTTGATCTCATGACACTGAGATCATGACCTGAGCCGAAATCAAGAGTCAGACGCTTAACTGACTGAGCCACTCAGGAGCCCCTGAGAGGTCTATTTATTTTAATTGGTACTTTTTCACTCAGCAAGCCAAAACTCTCCCATTAGTCCCTTTGCACATTATAAAGATCACAACAGCTACAAACTCTTAGGATCGATGGAGGGTTGGCAGTTTAATTTTTGAAACTAAAAGGTGTCTACCACTAAGGAATGGACTTAAACTCATGGCAAGGATTCTGGTTTGAGGGGGAAAGCAATGCTGAACTAAAGAAGGTAAATGGGGCCCTACTGTCAAAATGAACCGAATGTTACAGGGGCAGGATAATAATCTTCAATAACACTTCCTGGTTTAATTAAGCATAATAAATACAAATGAAATCTAGCTTTACTCTATCCTTATCTAATCATTATATGATATATTCTTATTTCTAGAGGGGTATTTAAGATACTTGCATTCATGTGCTGCAGATGGTGTCTAATGTTTCAGATCTTCATGGAACATATTTATTTAACATCTAATTGAGTAAGGCGCCATGCTGGGTGTAATGTCAAGAAAAAATATCTTATAAGGTTATAATGTAGGAGGAGAATTATAGAAGCATTTTCACATTTCTTTTTCTCATATAATCTTACCCTAGTTTTTAAATATACCTTAGGGTTTTAAAACATGTAACTTATTAATTGCTCTGGTGTAAATAATGGTAGAACTTAAGAAATTCAATTTTTAAAGAGTTCATTTTAACACATTTTGTACACTGTCGCCTTCAAGATATCATTAATACATTAGCATTAATACATTCACGAGTAACATAAATAAACAAATGTGAAAGATGCATATTATAGAGACATTAGAAATGTGGATTTATTATAAGAGAGTATAAGATTTTTGAGGAGGCAATTCTGTTAATATTTTTTATGTTCTTTATGTGTGGCATCGACTATATTTCAGCTCCTTAGGATGTATTAGGAGTTGTCTTGTATGAACAAATTATTTAAGTTCCTTCCAAGTTTGGCCTTAAAGTTGTTAAATAAATATCAAATTATTTTAATGTGAAATATTTCACATTTTAATTTCTATTCTAGTTTTTTATTTTTTAAAGATTTATTTATTCATTTTAGAGAGAGAGAATGTGCATGAGCAGGAGGGGCAGAGGGAGAGGGAGACAGAATCTCAAACAGACTGTGCTGAGAGCGGAGCCTAGCCTGGGGTTTGATCTCATGACCCTGAGATAATGACCTGAGCTGAAACCAAGACTCAGACCCTCAACCAATTGTGTCACCCAGGTGCACTAAAATATTTCACATTTTTAAAACAGGTATTCTATTCTTCCTGAGTTTTCTATTTTCCAGGTTAAGCAGTGCCATGTTTTCCAACTGCCTTTTTATATGACAGGTTTTCTTTTTATAAAATATTTATTTATTTATTTTTAGGGGAGATGGGCACAGGGAGAGGGAGAGAGAGAAACTTAAGCAGACTACCCACTGAGTGCAGAGCCCAACATGGGGCTCAATCTCACGACCCTGATATCATGACCTGAGCCAAAATCAAGAGTCGGCTGCCCAATCGACTGAGGCACCCAGGCACCCCTATATCACAGTTTTTACATGACATCCTGATTGTCTTTGTCTGGGGAAACTTATTTGTTTATATCTGACTTATTGTTTTAAAAGATTTTTTTTTTTCTTTATTTGAGAGACAGAGAGAGAGAGAGAATAAGTGAGAGGCGGAGGGAGAGGCAGACTCCCCACTGAGCAGGGAGCCCGTCTCAGGGTTTGATCCCAGGTTCCTGAGATCATGACCTGGACAGAAGACAGATGCTTAACAGAATGAGCCACCCAGGCACGCTGTTCACATCTGATTTAAAGTATAGCACCCAGAAAGAAGTATAATACTATTTAAAAAAAATTTTTTTTAAGATTTTTATTTATTTATTTGACAGAGAAACAGCGAGAGAGGGAACACAAGCAGGGGGAGTGGGAGAGGGAGAACAGGCTTCCCGGGGACCAGGGAGCCCAATGCGGGGCCCGATCCCAGGACCCCGGAATCATGACCTGAGCCGAAGGCAGATGCTTAATGACTGAGCCACCCAGGTGCCCCACAAGTATAATACTCTTAACAAAGTCTGATTAATGAAAAACAAGTTTTACTTCCCACATTTGATATACTTAACAATTATTATTAATGGAGTAGAATTTATACTAGTTGGCTTATTTTACCGATATACCATCATTTATTTATATTTTACTCATTGTCAACTAGAGCTCTTAAGGTTTTAAAATTCATGTTAATAAGTAATAACCCTAACAGTTGTAGCTAATTGAGTGCTTAATAGCTGACAGCACTGTTTTAAGTACTTTGCATGTCTAACAGTTTTTCTCCTTCAGTAACCTTATGAATTTCTCCTTCAGTAACCTTATGTTATTCTTTCTTCTTTATTTTATTATTTATTTATTTATTAATTTCTGGTTTTAAGTTTTTATTTATTTACATATTTATTTATTTTTCATTTGAAAATGGGAGGCTGTCTCCCACACATTATTTTTTTAAATTATGGTATGTTAATCACCATACATTACATCATTAGTTTTTGATGTAGTGTTCCATGATTCATTGTTTGCATATAAACTCAGTACTCCACTCAGTACATGCCCTCCCCAATACCCATCACCAGGCTAGCCCATCTCCCCATCCCCCTCCCTTCTAGAACTCTCAGTTTGTTTCTCAGAGTCCATGGTCTCTCATGGTTTGTCTCCCCCTCCACATTTTAATGGCAGAGTGGCAAGGTCACATTGGAAGAATAGCGTGTGAGGTAGAAATATCATTTCAGGCATCTTTTAAAAATAATATCTGCCACACTAGGTGATGGATATTGGGGATTTGTTATGGTATTCTCTCTACTTTTATTGTGAATATATACCACATCTTCTTTATCCATTCATCTGTTGATGGACATCTTGGCTCTTTCCACAGTTTGGCTATTGTGGATATTGCTGCTATAAACATTGGGGTGCACGTACCCCTTTGTATCACTACATTTGTATCTTTGGGGTAAATACCCAGTAGTGCAATTGCTGGGTCGTATGGTAGCTCTATTTTCAACTTTTTGAGGAACCTCCATACTGTTTTCCAGAGTGGCTACACCTGCTTGCATTCCCACCAACAGTGTAGGAGGGTTCCCCTTTCTCCACATCCCCACCAACATCTGTTGTTTCCTGACTTGCTAATTTTATCCATTCTGACTGGTGTGAGGTGGTATCTTATTGAGGTTTTGATTTGGATTTCCCTGATGCCAAGCGATGTTGAGCACTTTTTCCTGTGTCTGTTGGCCATTTGGATGTCTTCTTTGGAGAAATGTCTGTCATGTCTTCTGCCCATTTCCTGATTGGATCATTTGTTCTTTGGGTGTTGAGTCAATAGGATCCAACAGTACATTATTCACCATGACCAAATGGGATTTATCCCTGAACGGCAAGGTTGGTTCAACATCCACAAATCAATCAATGTGATAAAATACATTAATAAAAGAAAGAGCAAGAACCATATGATCCTCTCAATAGATGCAGAAAAAGCATTTGACAAAGTATAGCATCCTTTCTTGATCAAAACTCTTCAGAGTATAGGCATAGAGGGTACATACCTCAATATTATAAAAGCCATCTATGAAAAACCCACAGCAAATATCATTCTCAATGGAGAAAAACTGAGAGCTTTCCCCCTAAGGTCAGGAACACGGCAGGGATGTCCACTCTCACCACTGCTATTCAACATAGTATTAGAAGTCCTAGCCACAGCAATCAGACAACAAAAAGAAATCAAAGGCACCCGAATTGGCAAAGAAGAAGTCAAACTTTCACTCTTTGCAGATGATATGATATTTTATGTGGAAAACCAAAGACTCCACCCCAAAACTGCTAGAACTCATACAGGAATTCAGTAAAGTGGCAGGATATAAAATCAATGCACAGAAATCAGGGGCATTCCTATACACCAACAACAAGACAGAAGAGAGACAAATTAAGGAGTCGATCCCATTTACAATTGCACCCAAAACCATAAGATACCTAGAAATAAATCTAACCAAAGAGATAAAGAATCTGTACTCAGAAAACTATAAAATATTCATGAAAGAAATTGAAGAAGACACAAAAAAATGGAAAAATGTTCCATGCTCATGGATTGGAAGAACAAACACTGTGAAGATGTCAATGCTACCTAGAGCAATCTACACATTCAATGCAATCCCTATCAAAATACCATCCACTTTTTTCAAGGAAATGGAACAAATAATCCTAAAATTTGTATGGAACCAGAAGAGACCCCGAATAGCCAGAGGAATGTTGAAAAAGAAAAGCAAAAGCCAGTGGCATCACAATTCTGGACTTCCCGCTCTATTACAAAGCTGTCATCATCAAGAAAGTATGGTACTGGCACAAAAACAGACACATAGATCAGTGGAATAGAATAACGAGCCCAGAAATGGACCCTCAACTCTAGGGTCAACTAATCTTCGACAAAGCAGGAAAGACTGTCCAATGGAAAAAAGACAGTCTCTTCAACAAATTGTGTAGGGAAGATTAGACAGCCACATGCCAAAGAATGAAACTGGACCATTTCCTTACACCACACACAAAAATAGACTCCAAATGGTTGAAAGACCTAAATATGAGACAGGAGTCCATCAAAATCCTAAAGGAGAATACAGGCAGCAACCTCTTTGACCTCAGCCGCAGCAGCTTCTTCCTAGCAACATCACCAAAGACAAGGGAAGCAAGGGCAAAAATAAACTATTGGGACTTCATCAAGACAAAAAGCTTTTGCACAGCAAAAGAAAGTCATCAAGTTTTAATTTAAATTCCAGTTGGTTAACATATAATGTAATATTGGTTTCAGGAGTAGAGTTTAGTGATTCATCACTCTCTTCTTTAAAGATGAGTAAATTTAGACATTGCACAAAGCCATGGAGTTAGCAGGTGGCAGATCTGGGATTCAAAGTTGGGCAGTCTGGATTTGGGCTCATGTTCTTATCTTGCCATTACCCTTCCTATATGATCTGGTTTACTTACTCAGGAACCGTAGATGCGATTATTACTATTTTAAGAAAACAGTCTACTTTGGAATAGTTTTAGATTTAAAGGAAAGTTGCCAAGAAGTAGTTTTCCATATACTCTGCATCCAGTTTTTCCTATTTTAACATTTTACATAACCACTTGCAAAAACTAAGAAGCCAACATTAATGCATTACTATTCACTAAATGCTGGCTTTATTTTAATTTCACCAATTTTTCCACTAATATCTTTCCTCTGTCCCAAGAGGCCAACTAGGATACCACATTATGCTGAGTTGTTCTGTCTCCTTAGTCTCCTCTGGTCTATGACAGCTTCTCAATCTTTCTTTGTTCCCGATAACTTTGACAGTTTTGAAGAGGACTCGTCAGGTATTTTGTAGAATGTCTCTCAATTAGGGTTGGTCTGATTTTCTTTTTCGTGATTAGACCGCGGTTGTGAATTTTGGGGAACAATGCCACGGAGGTGAAATGCCCTTCTTATTACATCATACAGCGGCACATGCTATCAAAATGATCGATCACTGCTGATGTTAACCTCAATCACCATCTGTCCAGGTAGTGTTTGCTAGGTTTCTCCACCATGAAGTCACTTGCACCCTGCTTTTTTTCCTATTTTTTTTATTAGAGATTTTGGTCAACTGTTTCTCAAAATGGGTTATATAAAAACACTAGCTTTGTGGGAAGTTAATTGGTATTACTTAAAATAAGGAGTCTTTTGCCAAGTATATATGGAAAATATTGGTAAAACAAAGGTAATTTTTTTTATTGCAGTTCTTCTCAGAGCATTTTAAAATGCCTATATGCATTATACTTCTCCAAGTGAAGGTAATATTCAGTGTTTCCAAATTTTGTGTGATATCAAAGCAGTTAAGGCATCTCAGAGACTAGCATTTTGTAAAAAATCTTTTAGGAATAGCTGCTTTGTCTTGGATCCCATCATGCCTTCTGGTCTAAATGCAGCTCATTGATGTCTTAGAAGACACTGGCAGAGAGTCACCTGTAAAAGACAAGGCACAGGAATTAATTTTACTATCTCTTGGTAAATCAAACTATTTACAAGATGTCATGTGACTTCATCTTCAATGATTATTACTTCCATTAGCGTTCCAATTGAGTTCATTTTTCCCCTAAGTTGTTTATTTATATGCCATATAGTATTAAAAGAGCACGGTCATTAATTAAAATTTTTTTTGGAACTGTTATTTTGGAGTTTCCGTAATAGCTTGCAAAATACCTTTCATAAGCTCATTGGCAGCAAATTTTCATTCACAATTTCGGAGGCAGTGAGTAACTCCAAGTACGATGAATGAAGTCAGTGATCAAGATGGGTAGTAGAGTTTTTAATTTAAAAAAATGCAACTATAAAGTAAGGAAAGCAATTTTTATGTGTGTCTTGAAAATTATTTTTGATGGTTATTTCAGGAAAAAGTCAACATTTTTGGCAGGATCACGGGAATAGCTACATAACCTCTAAGGTCTGAGAGGTCTTTAAATTGGCATGTAAGATAGGCTCTTAGATAAGCTCACTGTTAAATTTTGATAGAGGCTGACAATTCTCATGGACTGGATGGGTAATTTGTTCAAATCATATAGCTAGTAAGGGGCAGTGCCCCAATCTACTCTACTGAATCACTTTATATATTACTACTGTGATGTCTTTTCTTGGTCAATCATGGCACATAGAGTCAGAGCATCTTTTCTTCACAGCTAAATCCCAGTGCCCTTAGTGTCTACACTGGTGCTATGGCAGTTGGAAAGGCAGGAGGTGAGGGAATTGTCAGAGGGGAGCTTATGTGACTAGAGCCAGGTGTTGGGGTAGGACTGTGTCGAGGACAAGTGTTGAGAAAAATGAAGCCATCTCTTTTGTGTATCTGGGAGAATGTTGTTGGAGGTGAGATCCTGAACTTCCCCTGCTTTCTTCTCTAAATTCCTTTCACCTGGTTGTCCTAAACATTTAATTCAGGTGATCAAGGGGCTTTCAGACTTCACTAATTTTTAGTTATTATCTTCGGGTTTTAAAGTAACCCTAATAAACCCAGATTACCTCTTTATGTTTTTTACTTTCAATATTTTTTTGGTTTCTTGAGGAAGTTAATATAGCTACAAGTAATGCCATGAAATTTCACTGAAACGACATAATTTCAATGAAACCAATGTGATTTCATTCAAAGTAGGTCCATTCTGGCAGACAGAATTGCATTTTCCTCACATTTTCTTTTCCCTTCTTTTTTTTTTTTTTAAAGATTTTATTTATTTATTTGACAGAGATAGAGAGAGAGCACAAGTAGGCAGAGAGGCAGGCAGAGGGAGAGGGAGAAGCAGGCTCTCCACCGAGCAGGGAGCCCGATGAGGGACTCGATCCAGGGACTCCAGGATCATGACCTGAGCCGAAGGCAGTTGCCTAACCAACTGAGCCACCCAGGCACCCTTTCTTTTCCCTTCTTAAGGCATTCCTATGCCTCTGGTCTCAAACAGTTTCTCAGTTTCTTTGCAGGAGGTCTCCTTTTAAAGGCCCTTTTCTGCCACAGCCTATTTTTATCCTTCTCTTTTGTATTTTTATGTTATAGCACTGTTGCACATCTCAAGTTATTTGGAAGAGTAAATCCATTTAATTTAGTATGTCTTCTCCGGAATACTTCTTTCCTTCAGTCTTACTTTGGATTTTCTTTCATGGATCATTAGGATGAATAAGACAACTTGGAACCAAAGAAAAAGAACTGGGTTTGTCATTAGGAGACCTGGGCCATGCCATTGAACCTCTCCGAGGCTCAGTTACTATGTAGAGATCTCATGGTTAAAGGTGAGGTTGGCTTAGATATTATATTCACAACATATCTCACAGACTTAGAGGATATATTGTGATTCCAGGAATCATAGCTATGAAAATGAAAGACAATTTTTAAAACAAATGTTCCCTTTTGAATATTGAAAAGATAGATTGTGTGTTGTTAACCAAAGATATTTTCTTTTTCTTTTCTTTTTTAATTTTATTTATTTATTTGAGAGAGAGAGAGAGAGAGCACAAGCAGTGGGGAGGAGCAGAAGGAGAGGGACAAGCAGACTCTGTGCTGAGTGCAGAGTCTAACATGGGACTTGATCCCAGGACCCTGAGATGATAACCTGAGCCAAAATCAAGAGTCGGCTGCTCAACCGCTCAACAGACTGAGCCATCCAGGTGCCCCAAAGATATTTTCTTATACTAGCAGACGTATGGACTTTATTGTCCAGCTTTTTCAGAATTTGTCATTCTAAAAATAGATACTTCTCCCTCTTCCTCAGAATTTTTATACTGACAGGTACATTCATTCACAGATAAATAAATTATTTCCAAGAATTTTAGGATAATTTTTTGGATAGTTTTATCTATTTAAAATATAATAATTTTTATCTACTCAAAAATTATCAGTCTTGGAACTGTCCTCAATAAATCCATGTTCAGTTACATACTATTACTTGGTTATTGCATGTATTTCTGTCACTTATAGGCATACCAGCTAATACTCATCAGTGTTCACAGAGTAATCCTTTACTAAATTACTTTAACTACAAGTCTCTTACAGATAAGTCTTAAATTTTGTTGAGGGGATAGTTCCTTTAAGGGGAAAAAACGCCCCACTTTTGATGAGAACTAAACTCTAATACTGCCAAAATTTTTAGGGCACTGGCAATGGCCGTTATGTGGCTATGAAACACTTTGTCATGTTCAAATCATATCCCACTAGCGATACCTTCAGCAAGACTGCAAATCCCTGTCGAAATGTTTATGGGGGAAGTCCTCTTACTTCGCTGGGATCAGTCCCTCAGGGTCATGGAATGGGTGTAATGAAACACACAACCATGGTGGACTTTCAGGAATCCATAAAAACAAACTGAATGCAATATCTAGACAATGGCTGACTGGGGCTGGAAGAAAACCCTGTCAGGGAGACCCCGCTTATGTACAGAATGACAGAAAGAAGAAATTCCAATTCCACTCAACTTCCTCACTCGGAATTGGGCAATTGTTTTCCGTTAGCAGTTTCTAGACGATAGTGAACCAACAGTTCCCTTAAATTGCGAAAACTTTAGCTCCACATGACACCCCATCTTTACCCCTTTTGCTTCCTGCTTGAATCAGTACTGCATTTAATGTTACCTGAAAAGCTATGGTGCAAATAGGGACAGCCTTACTTCTCAAAACAAAATGCAGCACCTTCTCTTTCCTAGTTTTTAGCAAAGTAGAGAGTCTGTACCTTCTGAGACACTTTGGTTGCTTTTCTTTATTTTAAATAGGGGAACTGGGAGGATACTGTGGCAGACTCTGCTCCTGACTCACAGTTAAGGGGAGGAACAAAGACCATTTAAGTGTTTGGGGGGATTTAGTTTACAATTTAGCTAAGGCTTATAGCATTTCTAGGCTCAATGAAAAACAGCGTGAAAAATATTTGCGTTTTTTCAGCTGTGTGCCTATATTCGGGCACGTTTTGGTTAAAGTCATACTTATCTACCTAGGTAGAAACAAGCTGCCTAGTTTCCCCCTAAAACGTCTGTCAGTATTAGTTTTGGTGGCTTTTTTTTTTTTTTTTGATTCATTGCCTTGTTTCTCATTACCCATGCCCATTTTCATAGGCACCCTTCTGACACCTGTCATAGCCAACCATCAACTAGCTGTGTGCTTGGCGTTCACATCATGAATTAGCTTCAAGCCTAGGAGAAGGTTAGCAGCCAATGCCAGAAAGATGCGGTTGGTTTTCCTCTTCACTCTTCATCTCCCGTATCTAACACACTAATCATTGAAAAGGAACTAGTGTCTTTCTATATAGGAAATGTTCTGTCTCTATGTTAACACTAAGGGCTTTCTGAGTCTAGGAGAGAAAGAGGGATATGGAACATTACTGATCAAGTGATACCTAAGTATTAAATTTTAAGGATTTTTTTCATTTGTTCTTATCAGCAGATAAGAGCCAAATATCTATTTTACACTGATTTCCATCTCTACAGATGTTTATTGATTACCTTATTGAGCAGCAGGAGTTAGACAGTATTAGCTCACCTGATTTCCTTCTTGATGTGGTAGCAATTACTATATTTTTAAATGTAAATAGTTAAAAATTAGAATTTAATTTAAAATAAGGACGTTGAGATTTCTGGAAATTTAAAGTTTAAATGAATGGAAGTTAAGTAAGCTCTAATGCTCTGTAAGTAGGAAAACAAAATCCAAACTCAGACTTTGGTTTACCATTCTAGGATTCTTTTCCACTCTCCAGACTGAGAAATATCTAAGGTCACTGGTGTCCAGCAAATGCAAGTTTTTGGGGACCAAAGAGGAGACCTCGTTCCATGTGCTCTCATCACAGGAACCAGAGCAAGGAACATCTTCCCACGAGGCTGGAAATATGCCTGAGTAGAGAATATTCTCCATCTCTTCTCACACCACAGCTTTCCAGTTAATACAGTCTGCAGCCATATTTCTATAGAGGGAAAATAATTCTATATTTATATAGATTCCACTATGATGTGGGCGGGTGTCCTCACACTATTCTATGGGGTAGGTATAATTATCTACACATTTTTTTTCTTACAGATGAGAAGATTGAGGCTTGGAGTGGTTAAGTAATTTTCCCACGATCACAGTTTGTAAAAGGAGGAACCAAGACTTGTACACAGCTCTCTACTTTTATAGCTCCTCCTAATTTTATTAGTAGTTCGGCCACCATAATATGCACAAGAGGAGATAAAACCATAAATAATCTTTTGCTACTATAAACTAAAATCAAAAATTAAGAATCAGGGGCCCCTGAGTGGCTCAGTTCATTAAGTGACTGCCTTCAGCTCAGGTCATGATCCTGTAGTTCCAGGATCAATTCCCGCATCGGGCTCTCTGCTCAGCAGGGAGTCTGCTTCTCCCTCTTACCCTCCCCCTCTCATGCTTTCTCTCTCTCTCTCATTCTCTCTCTCTCAAATAAATAAATAAAATCTTAAAAAAATTAAAAATCAAACAAATTAAAGTGAGGTCCTATATCTATCAGCATCTTCTGCATTCACCTACTCTCAAAACCAGGGGATTGCAATGAACATGAACAAACTTAAAGGAGTCAATGTTTACAAATGATTTTCAAATTTTAGTTGTCATTATTTAGTCTGTATTTCTGGACATCAGATGATTTATGGAGCTGATTATAGGTATTCCCCACAGATTGTAAATTCTAGGCCTTGAAGGATAAGATCAGAAGTTTTTTGTTTTTAACGGTTCTGCATTTTTAAATATAAATTGAGGGGAAGCAGCAGATCTGTTTTGACCTACTGAATCATGGGAGATCCCTAGGTCTATTATTATCATTAATTCATATTTTCACTGGGGACTGAAAGTTCTCCTTTGGTTGGCTGAACAAAGCATGCTATCAATTCTTTTTCTCTATTTATAGCTTTATTCTTCTCTGAGATGGTAACTTAGATCAGATGCAGGAAACCCTCTCTGGAAAAAAAGAAGAATGTTTTTATTTATTCTAACTTGGGTATTCTGAAGTCTGTCATATTTGGAGCATTAAAATATTATATGCTTGATCAACCAAGAATGGCAACTGTTTGGCTACACAAAAAAAAATCTGTATGGCAAACCTTCTCCCTGTGGCTTTTATAAAGCACACACAATGTAGTCAATATGACACAGTTCAATATGATATTTGTTTTATGTAATCAAATGAATAGCACAGTTATCCAGAGAGTGCTAATGTAATCGTGCGATTATCAGCAAAGCAGAAGACTCTTATATCCATTCTATAATACAATAATGTATGTGAAATTTCAATAATGGCCTTCTCTGTCGGGAAAGGGTGGTCATTAATTGAGCTGGTTTCCCATCAGAGAGTGGTAATCATCGGTTTTCCAATGGTGTTGATTTTTATACGAACACAAACTACCAATTCATTCTTAATGACTTTTTCAGTAATAATGGGGATATTAATTCAAGTTCCTTTTCCATTTCCCAGATCTTTATATTTACTATTCAATCACTCTATTTCTGTTCTAAAGGAATATGTACAGACTTTGAGGGAGACAGAAGCAAGACAAAGACAATGCCCTAGAGGACACACAGTCTCTTAAAGGTGACACGTGTCAATAGATAATTGAAATGCAGTGAGTTAAGTGCTATGTCCACCTCTCAATTCCCTTTACTCCTCAGTCAAACGCATCATGTGAGCAAAGCCACCAATAATCTCCCTAAAGCTAAATTCAATAAGCTTTGCTGTTTCAGTTGGCCTCCGGCAAGTGTTTTCCATTGCGAGCCATTTCCTCTCTCTCAAACATCTCTTGGCTCTTGGCTTCCATAACATCACTTACTTTGCTTTTACTCTGCACATTTGCCTCTATCTCAGTCATTATCTTTGAACCAATGGTAAAATCTGAACAGCCACATGTGTGAAGGCAGATGGAGGCCATGGAAATGGCAGACCAGGGGACAAATGAAAAAAAGAGGAGAGAGAAAGTATCTTAAGGGCTAAAGCCACTATACTGTGGGGGAAGGGAGGATTCTCTAAGGATCCTCAGTGTGTGATTTAGTTGGCCCTATAATTTTAAGGTCGGAGATCACAAAGCTGCTTCCAAATTGCTTTTTCGGATAGGCTTAGATCCTTGCACTTTATCTGAAACTAGCAATCTTTTCCTCAAAAACTTTCTTCTAGTCATTAATGCTCTAAGATTTAAGAATACACAGTTCCTCTCTTCTCTCTCTGTCATAGACACAATAAAACTGTTAAACTGTTTTTATTCTGAGAGGAACGATGTTGCAACACATATTTTCCTTTTTCAATTGAAACTTGTGCCAAAAATGTCACCCAAAGTTGGTAGGGAATCAGCGACTGCCCTTGGAGGAGAGGGAGCTACAAAAGTGGGGGGAGGAGTGAGACAGGTAATGCAGGCACCTCTACGCAGGTGAGTATCTGGAAAGTTCCCTTTGTGTGTGTGTTTGTGCATGTGTGTGTGAGAGAGAGAGAGACAAAAACAGAGATTCTTTGATCACCAATGGCAAGGCTTTTTAAGCATATCCATTTAGGTATCTCTAATGAGAGAAGAAAGGGGCAAACATGTAACCTGGGAGAATCCATAGCCTGGTGCCCTTCTGGAATGTCAAGGTGAAAGTTGGAAAGTCTTTTGAAAGATTATGTTTCATTTTGAAAAAGAAATCAAAAGTATCTCCCTCCCTATTTTAGCCATGCCTATTTTCATATAAAAAGAATATTTCAAGTAACTTGCCAGAACGACACTATTGCCTTAAATCAAACGATTTCAGAGAATGGTGCTGAACTGATAAAAGCAATCCTATTTGATAGGTTCAGAGTGCTGGCAGTTTTGAGAGCCCAGGTTCAGAGGAACATAAACCTACTAACGGCAACGGTTTTTATCTTTGCTTTTCAAGCTTTGCTGCACTGGGGAGAAATATTCTGATGCTGCCAAAAAGGCGGCAGGGTGCAACGCTTTTCAGTGCCTCTTGGAAATTTTGATAAGTGTATCTTCTTGCGTGTGTCATTTGGCAGATTAAAAAGGACTTTGATGGTACTCGTTTATTGCTCTAGGTAGATTGTTTATAGATTTACTCCAACAGATACTTTTTCACGGCCCACTATGTGCCAGGCACTGTTCTGTTACCATCAGTGAACTCGGCAACCAGTTTTTACAGGGAAGAAAGACAACTGAAAATACTATCGATTATTTTAATACCAGTGCTACTGTTCCTAATTACATGGAACTGACAAAGATGACTATAATTTCCAAAATAAATCTCATCTAATGCTCAAACATATTTTCATCATAGTGATGATGTGATGTATCTGAAAAACACTCATTTATTCTTTGCAATCATGGACTGAGATATTTACTTTTAAAATAATATCTGATAAAGAAGTCAATTTTGAGAGTTCTTCCTTGTCATAGGATGAATAGTGGCTTTGCTTTTCTTATCAAGATTTTTAGCTACAGGTTGGGATCAGATCATCTCCTCTCCTCAGCCACTCCAGCATACATTTCAGTGATAGAGCACATTTTCCAAAATCACTTCCATTTCCACTATAAATTTAAATTAAAGTAAAAGGCATATTCTTTGCAGTGAGATATTCATGGTGAATGATGCAGTCAGTGTCTCTCTACCTGGGTCTCAGGGTCCCTTTGAGGGCCATTGCTCTCTTGGTTTGTTGCTGTATTTAGACTAAACTGTGACTGTCCATGCACATCTTCTAGTCCAAGGCTACGAGGGCTTATGAAACATCATTTGTCTAAAATCTGAGGACGATTTTCTTCAAACTCTCTCAGGGCTAGAATGCTGTCTTGTGCCTGTATGAACTTGGATGCTTGGATGAGTGGACTCACCTCCCTTTGTAAAAGGAGATCACAACTACTTTACGGCCTTGTCTTAATGATGCCATAAGTTTCTTTTTTTTCTTTTTCTTTTTTCTTTTTTAATTGTTATGTTAATCACCATATATTACATCATCAGTTTTTGATGTAGTGTTCCATGATTCATTGTTTGTGCATAACACCCAGGGCTCCACGCAATACGTGCCCTCTTTAATACCCATCACCAGGCTAACCCAACCCCCACCATCCTCCCCTCTAGAACCCTCAGTTTGTTTTTCAGAGTCCATCGTCTCTCATGGTTTGTCTCCCCTTCTGACTTACTCCCCCTCATTCTTCCCCTCCTGCTATTTTCTTCTTTTTCTTTTTTCTTAACATATGTTGCATTATTTGTCGCAGAAGTACAGATTTGCGACTCAACAGTCTTGCACAATTCACAGCGCTCATAAGTTTCTTAATAGAAAGTGCTGAGCATGCTGTCCAGCACCTAGAAAGCACACACTAGTTTTAGTATTCTAGAATATATTTGCTTTTTTAATAATTAATTTTAAGCAAACCTCTTTCTTCATCCACACAAACTGAGCATTCTAATTTGTGATAAAAATTGTTTTCCAAATCCCTCTTTCTTTTTCCTTTTTGCCCCACACCGTATGTTTAGAGATGATACTTAGGTAAGTAGTACACATATCAGACCACAATGTAAAAGTGAAGAAGCCTGCTAAGCACATAACTGAATGCCAGGACAGGACCCAGTGGCCGGCCCAGTTCTGGGAATTTTAACTCAAGGAGTTTTTAAAGTGTGTATGAGTTGTTTATTGCCACCCAACATTTGCTAGGCTATGAGCTAGACACTTTGTATACTCTCTTGTTTAATTCTCTCATGAGGTGCATTTTATTACCTTCATTTTTATAGATAAAAGCAAAGAATGAAACCTCTGATCCTTGGAGAGGTTAGTGGCTTTTTGAAGAACTTACATTTAATTGCTGGTGGAACCAAGATTTGAATACAGGACAGCTCTGTGTAGCTGACTCTGCATTTCATTTTTATTTTATTTTTTTAAGATTTTATTTATTTATTTGAGAGAGAGAATGAGATAGAGAAAGAGAGCATGAGAGGGGGAAGAGTCAGAGGGAGAAGCAGACTCCCTGCTGAGCAGGGAGCCCAACGCAGGACTCGATCCCAGGACTCCAGGATCATGACCTGAGCTGAAGGCAGTTGCTTAACCAACTGAGCCACCCAGGCGCCCCTGACTCTGCATTTCAGATCTCTGGAGAGGTCTGCACAACAACTGGCTGCCTAGAAGGCAGTGACACTCCCGAAGTTAACAGGGAACTTTGTTACTTTAAAAATTTTGTACACAGAGTTTACCGTCCTACTAAAAATATTTCCCATATGTGTCCTCAATTCTTCATTGTGACTCAGAGTTGCTATTATAGCAAATGAATTGTCATGAATTTTGCATTATTGTGATCATCCTTAAACATCTTTCCATGCTGCCTAAACTCAGGAGACACAATTATTTACATATATTTTCAATCTATTTTAAAAGGATACATACATGGTAATCCAACCGCTCATTTATTCTCCGGTCTTGATAGGAAAACTGCAATAGTTTGCTATAGTTTGCTAGTTGATTGCAAGTATACAATGGAGTGAACTACAAAATAAATTACTTCTTATAAAGATTTAAGGGTTGGCAGGCAAGAAATCCAAAGAAGTTGTTGTTATTTTGTTTTCCCAGAGGTAAGCAAACTATTTATTGAGCATCTGTGCCTGACTTGTTTTATCTGTCAAATGATTTCCCTTTGTTTACTTTGGAAATTGTTTTCTTCTGCCATTTTATAGGGAATAGCTAGATATTTAAAGCACCCCACTTTGTAGATTCTAGATTCGAAGACATTGCTCGTGACAACGTCACAGGGCAGTTAGTTATTTCAATACCAGGCCAGAGAATGGAGAGCAGAAGCAATTGTAATCACCTTGTTATGCCAGAGGTGGGGGCAGGGATAGAATAGAGCCCACCAGAAGGCATGTGTACCTGGGATTCAGTTCAAGGAGAGGAATCTGGTAAGAACCAATGTTCCAGCAAAGACAGGGATCAAGGTCAAATGAGGTGAAGCAGGAAGACCTATGGCTTAAGTCTAAGGCAGTGGTTCCCAAGTTTGGAGTGATCATAGAATTGTATGATGATCTTTGTGGGGGAAAAAAAAACACAACAGACTCCAAGGTCTCTCTCAAAGAATTCTAGTTGAGAAGACCTGTGGGGGAGGGGCAGCGGGGGGGCAGGTAGGAATCTACATTTTCACAAATGATCCTACTGCCCATGGTTTACTTACTGCGTGGTGAGAGAGACAGTCAACAACTGGAAAGCTGTCTCAGTCTAGGGGGCAGAGGTTTAACCAGAGCATCACTCGCGGGCCAGGTTGCTGTCCTCCAGCTCTGGACAGAGGGTGCTCCTTCCATTTTGTTTAATCTGCCTGGCAGATGTGAATTATCCCTGCACATGAATCTGAGTTCTCCTGGAGAGGTAGATATCAACAGTAGGAGAGCCCACACCTTATACTAGTCAAAAGTAGGGTTAAATTAATAGTCTCATCTTAGTTGTGCTACTGTCCTTTGACATTTGTGACTTGAATTCAGATCTAACCTTTGACAGCTGGTGTAATGTTCACTTTTATTGAGTTTTTCCCATTTAAGAAGTTATTTGGGCTTTACATTAAAATTTTTCCCACCTGAGCCTCCATTTGAACAGTTCCTATGTGTCTTCCTTTTTAGCCATTCTCTTCTAAATGAAAGTTGGTTTTCTCAGTAGGAATAGCAAATGATTTTAAATCAGACAACCTAAGGAGCTACTAGTTTTCATGGGTTTGTGATTGACCTTAATCAGAGGATCTAAACTCAAATGCATCAAAAATTGTGGGGAAGAGGGTATGCAGGGAACAGGGGTGTGAATCAAAAAAGAGTGACTTCAAACTGACAAGCGTATGACCTGCCAAAAACATAAAAAATTCAAAACAAGGCACTGTGTTGTCCAAACAAAACAGGTCTTCAGACCAAAGTCTGACAGCTGGCATTCTGTCTATGCCCTTGACTTAAACCTTACATTGGTCAACCTGTAGCCCCCCATCTCAGTTGGTTATGACTTTGTGGCGATACTATGATAGGACACTACAATAAAATGCTGTGTGCACATTAGAACACAATACGATACAACAGAAAATTGGGGCTATATTGGGAAGAGCAAGAATAAGGAGGTGGGGAAGAGAGATAGGGAGAGAATATGCAAGCCATGGCATCTACCTACTACCTACAGGAACTTGAATAAGCTACAAAGCTCCTCTGAGCCTCTGTTTCATGTGGCAAATGGGGATAAAATATCTGTCTCAGGAGATTGTCTTAAGTAAGGTTTAAATGAGATAATACTTGTAAAACTTTATACACTGCTTGATGCATAGTAGGCACTAAATAAAGTCCCTTAACTGATTTTATGTGACAGGATTTACTGAGAATATTCTGAAGAAGATGGGATTTCTCTAGCACTAATATATATATATTTACTTGATGATGTGAAATATGATACAGAGCCCTGTCCAAGGCTAAGCTGGAAATGTCAGACGCAAATTGCTCACAGCTGAGAACAAGGCAGACTACATCGTATGGCTACTAAATTTAGTCACATTTCTACTGATTTTTATTTTATTTTATTTATTTATTTCAGACAGAGAGAGAAAGAGAGAGAGCACGAGCTGGGTGGGGGAGGGGCAGAGAGAGAAGCATGCTCTGGGAGGAGCAGGGAGCCTGACGAGGGGCTTGATGGCAAGACCCTGGGATCATGACCTGAGCCAAAGGCAGACACTTAACTGACTGAACCACCCAGGCACCCCACTACTACTGATTTTTGTTTTTGTTTTTCTTTTCCCTTTCTCCCTGACTTCTTGCCAAATCCAGAAATGGTACCTACTTCTTTCCTTGAGTTTTCTGAATGGTAATCCCACCCAGAGGTTATGGAGTGAACTATTGCTCTGGGTTTGGGAATAGGGTAGGTGGAAGAAGTCAATTTCTAGAAGATGACAAATAGCAGTCTTTAAGGAGGGCTTAGCTGGGCACCTCACATCCTCCAAAATGCCCACACAGAAGAGCCAGTGCCAGATTTTTCTGAGAGGACAGAGCTTGAATTCCTTAGCCCTGGAAGCTTCCTGCAGCCTTGTATGGCTGCATATCCAAATGAGCAGTGGCCAGATCCATCCCTTTTCCACCAATGTCCCATTACCTCTCTTCCACACAGAGCTCTGTGAAAAAGGAGGGGAGCAACAAGAGGGTGAAGAGAACTGTGGGGAAAAGACAGTTACTGAGCTATGATAGGATTATCTGAACTTGATTTTATCTGTAGGATATACAGCTTTAAATCATAAATGAGGGAAAATTTGTTGGATTGGATTGGGTGTACAGAAATGGGCACAATAAGTGTTTTGGTCTGGGCAGGTGTATGGGGTGGAGTACTACATGCAGTTTTACAAACATAGCAAGCTTCAGGCAGCACATAGCTGAGGTTTTACCATTGCATTCATACATGCCATGTGTATTCTCTGAGCCATTTCCCCTGTTATGTTTTGGTGTATACGTTAGTCGCTCCCCTGTTTATTGTCCTAATCCCCTTAATAAATAGCTGCATGCAGGTTACAATGAGGGGAGCCCAGTGTGGAGCTGGGCTCCAGTACTCATTTCTACTTGGAACCGCTTCATTTCTATGGTTATCACATCAGCAACCTTGGCCTCCTTAAGCTGAGAGTCCAAAATATTGTCTGAATACCTAATGTGAGTCAAGTACTGTACTCCACTAATTTTTGCATTTCTTCACTCAAGAATAATAAGTTATTGAGAGCCTGTTTTGTTCCAGACACTCTTCTAGGTGTTGGGAACACATCTTTGAACAGAACAAAGCCCCCATTCTTATAAAGTTTACATTCTAGTGGAGGAATGCAGACCAACCAACCAACCAACCAACAAAACCAGCCATATTCTATGTCAGGGTAGAAGATGTGATCCGGAAGGGGAAGTAACATTTGAGCAAGGACCAGAAACAAACATTACATGAAGCCATGTAAATATCCACGCAAGTGTTTAAGGTAGAGGTAAGCGTTCTCCAGGGGCCATGAGACAGAAGAGTACCTGGCACGTTTGAGAAACAGCAAGGAGACGCACGTGGCTGGAGATGATGACCTGGAAGTAGATATCAGAGAGCTCTCAGGGGCCAGATGGTGACCAATCATGGAAGGTGCTAGCAAGGACTGTGGATTTCATTTCCCCGAAATGGAAAGGCATTGGAGGGGTTGAATTATAGAACTCACATTTTAACAAACTCATTGCTACCACGTGTGGAAGATGTCGATTGCACGGACTATGCGATGATGAACACTTGATCATTTTGTTTTCTTGTACGATGAAAATGCACAAAATCAATCCATAGACTTTGTTTTCATATTTATAAGGCAAAGTGTGCTTCAATTATTATTCCATGGTATGATAAGCCTCATGTGATGATATGCCTATGAAGATGCAGTGCTTGAAGGATTTGTTGTTGTGGTAAAGGTGTCTTTAGTTGAAATCTGTAAAATAGTCTATCCTACTTCAAAAGCTCTCATGTTGCTGGAGTCTGGAACTGTTCTGTTCTACCCCTTTTGCTCTTTACATCTCATAAACGCTCTAGCAGACTGAAGTCTGTCTGCTGGAATTAGGGAGTGGTGGTATCTTAGTTCAGTAAGTTCTAATTCAGAGTACTGTGAATTAAAAAAAATTGTATGTATAAAAACTGGGGTATTTCTCAAGTTTTATTAAGAAGTTTTGCATTGGGGCAAGATGGCGGAGGAGACCTGGATTTCGTCTGGTCTCAGGAATTCAGCTGGATAGGGATCAAACCATTCTGAACACCTACGAACTCAACAGGAGATTGAAGAAAAGAATAACAACAACTCTCTGAACAGAAAAGTGACCACTGTCTGGAACGTAGGACATGCAGGGAAGTGAATCTGATAGACGGTGGGGGGGGAGGGGGCGGCCTCCGGCGGCCACTTCTGGCAAGTGATAGAGCCGCGGAGCACAAAATCAGAAATTTTAGAAGTCGGCTCCAATGAGGGATGTCGCTCCAGTGGCTAAGCGGGGGTTGGAACCCTCGTGGGACAGTGTGATCTCAGGACCCTCGGGGTCACAGAAAGACCAGGGGTGCCTGAGTGCGGCAGAGCTCCCAGGTATCGGAGCCGGGAAGGCGGCTGCAGAGTCGGAGCCGAGGTTTGGGCTCTCAGCTCAGGGTTGCCATAAACCGTGATCCGTGGCACAGTCGGGCCACTGCTCCTCCAGCAGGGACCCAACAAGCGGCAGAGCCGGGGAGACTCCCCTTCCTCCCCCGGGAGGAGCGGTGTGGGAGGGCACCACAGGGATCTGCTGGGTTTGGAGGCGCCACACCGAGTCGGGTGCCAGAGATAGAAACACTCGGTCACACGCCGGGTGAGCACGGAGTGCAGCCGGAGAGAGGAGTGACTGACTGCTTTTCTCTGGGGGTGCACTGAGGAGTGGGGCCTGAGTTCTCTGCTCCTCGGGG